>NC_081825.1:191159345-191471461 GCF_030867095.1 Alligator mississippiensis | reverse complement strand
AGATGACAGGCAGCCAGCGGCAGTAGCACCCAGGGGAAGCCTGTGGCAGGACCCAGCGGCTGAGCAGCAAGGCCCACCTGGCTCCATCCCACGATACTGGAGCTGTTTCTGCCTCCCTCCATCCAAGTGGAAAGTAAGATAAGATTGGATGGAGGAAGGGTGGGGGAAAACACTGCAAGCTGCCCAACAGCTGGGAGCCCCATGGTGCTTGCCAGACCAGGCTGGAGCCAGAGTAGGAAGCAGCAGGTGAGGGGGCAGAGGGAAGTAGTGGCAGTGGTGAGGCTTCAGGAAGCAGTGCAGCAAGCAGCAGGGGCCACAGGGAGTGGCAGGGGAAGCAGCAGTGACTGCCAGGAGCAGCACGGGCCACGGGGAGCAGCACAGGAAGTGGCAGCAGCTGCAGGAAGAGGCAGGGGCAGAGGGGGAAGCAGCAGCGACCATTGGGAGCAGTGCGGGAAGCAGCACAGGAAGTGGCAGTGGCGCGGTGAGCAGCAGGGCCACAGGAAGTGGCATAGTGAGCATCAGGAGCAGCAGAGGAAGTGGCAGCAGTCACAGGAAGCAGCAGGGGCTGGACGGAGCAGTGTGTGAAGCAGCAGCAGTAGCTGTAGGAAGTGGCAGCGGCAAGGGAAGTGGCTGGCAAACGTGTAGGAGGAAAAGCAGGGAAATGACAGTGGAGGATGGGCATGGAGCCTGTGCAGGTTCCCTGGCACCAGCAGGGACCCAGGGTGGGATGGCAGGAATGTGGAGCCTGGGTGCGGGGTCTGCCTGGCTGCATCGCATGAGTCTCTTAAATTTTTAGGGGCCCCATGGGCCAGATGGAATGGTCTGGTGGGCCAGGTCTGGCCTGTGGGCTGTATTTTGCCTGCCCCTCATCTATATTGTGCAAAGCACTGGTGTTGAAAGATGTCCTGAGCTACTTCTGCATGCACTGGCTTCAGAGCCACATGCGATGGAGCTGGCAGCCCGACCCCATCTCTTTCTCTCCCACCCCACCCACCATAACCCCACACCCTCCCACAGCCCCCACCCCAACCACATAGCCCACACCACCCCACATATACAAACACCAACTTCGCAACCACACCCTGCCACACACACCCCCTTACTGCCCACACACAACATACAGTAGGACTGTATTTTGAGCTGTTATGCAGTCACCTCGATACACTTTATAAACACATAAATCAGTATAAAAATATTTTAAAATAAAATTAAAGTGATAGATATTTTATTTTTTGTATATGATTTGTGAGTTTTCTCCAGTTTCAAGACTGCAGCACCCTTCCTCCCAAAAGGAGAACTTCTTGGGGCAAAGGGAGGGAATTCCAATAGCAAAGGTCAGGGGTTGAGGACAGGAATTCTGGTCTCAATAGGATGACCGAGGGCGGGGCAACTGTCAAGGGGCAGGGCTACCCATGCAGTCCTCAACAGCTCCCCAAAACTCAGTTAGCAGCCCTCCGCCTGAAATAACTGCCCACTCTGATAAAGACTTACCACTTGATGCCCGTCAGCTTGATGGCTCAGCTACATATCCAATACTCTGAAATGCTATATATGCTTATAAGTACAAACCCAAATTTAAAACTCGTCCAACTTCCTCATATCCCTAACAAATCTCCATTAATTTTTTCTTACCCTAATTTTACGTAACAGAAGCCTAAAATGTAGATACTATACCACAAGAGCTTCAGCAATGCAGAAAAAAAGCAGAAATGTAACAAGAAATGTAATGACAGATTTATTGTCCTCTTAGTTGGGATTTCCATTTTTTCTGTCTTTGGGTATAAACAAACATGACACTTATACCAGTATCAAAGGGTACAGATACAAGCCACTAAGATGCAACTTCTATTTCTGCATAGTTCTGTTAGAGATACAAAACTGACTTTACTCCTATTTCAGTCAGGGTCAAATGTATGGTGATTTAGCTAGCTTGCATCACTTTGTAAAAATACTAGTAGTAGTAGGGAGGTTAGCGTTTTTGGAACAAAAAGGTCTCTTAAAAGAACATTCATCCCTAACTCATAATGTATCCATGGAAGAAAAGAGTAGTATAACCTCTTTATTCCCACGAAAAACAAAAAGCAAAAAAAACCCAAAGTACCTTTTATTTTTTGAGAAGCTAGAAACAGAACCTGAAGTTTGCTAATAAATCTGCTTACAGATTCCAGGTAACTTTAAGCATAAGGGCTTAAGTCCCATTCTCAAAAGTGATATGATACTTAAAAACCTAAGTTCCAGGGATCTGGAATAAGACTCAGGCCCCTACATGCCTACAGCACCTCTAAAAATGAGGTTTATTAGGCCACCGATACACGTTACACTTAAGACACGATTAACCAGTTACTCGTTGTCACAACCAAATTAAGTAGTGCCCATGTCACAAACAAGTAATAACCATTTAAAACAGTTTTTTTCTGCACTAGGTTAACTAAGGGTTAACAATAATGAGAGTAACTGCTTTTTTTTTTTTCTGCGCATGTCAAAAAGAAATTTATTGCTGCGCCACTAACAGAGATAAAAACTTTTGCCTTCTTTGCTTTATATAAATTATTATAATTGGTCAAAGAAAACAAGGAGTAACCCTGTAAAAATAACACCCTAGCAAAGACCACTAGATAACTGGCGATTCTAATTAGATTTATGACGTGGAGAAAAACAATTGGCTATCATACAAACAAAACCCGCTTACATTTTTCGCAAAGTCAAAGACAACTCTGCCCACACCTTAGAATAAATCTGACAATTTGATCAGTTGTCAGCGTCTTCCCGCCGCGACCTCCCTGGCGTACCCTTGCCCCGCATGCCCGATAAGCCGACCACCGGCCCGTATATATATATCTGCAGAACGACTGAACGACGATCTCTAAGCTGTAACTAACTATCTCTGACCTCCACTATTCACCACCTTGACGGCGTGAGTAAATAATCTTGCTTTGCAACCGATAAGCGTCTGCCTAATTAATTCCACTCCACGCGTCACAAGTACCCGCCTGACGGCCTTCTAAGGCCCCGGACCCTTATCTGCCCGGGTGGGAGTCAGGGAGAGCTGCTGGCCGGCTGCCCTGGGTCCCGACATGGCGTCACGAACAGGATCAAGGGAAAATGTGATGAAGGTGGAATTAATTAAGAACTGCCCCGGTGTAGTGGGGGGCGCCGTGTAGATAACGCGGATGAATTATGGGCCCACATCGCTTATCACCAAGCGAGCGGAGCGGAGACAGGGTGCGTCAGCAGCTACTTCTTGCTGAGAGGAGAGGAGGGAGTCGGAAAGGAGTGGGGAAGCTCCGAGTGGGACAAAAGAAAGATGATTAATGTAATGTCACTCCTACTGCGTGAAAATGCAAACTTAAAAACCCAGTTAGCTACAGTCAGCAAAGCTGCTGCGGAGATGGCAGTGTGCCAAAACCCTCCGTTGCCACCAGAAAATGGCACCGAGAAAAATATGAGCTGCCCGGAGGACCTGGAAAAGAAGGGCGGAGCCACAGAAGAACAGGTGGAACTCCACCCAGCTACCCCGCCCCCTGAGATGACGTCGCTCCCAACGGCCCCACCTCCGTCCCACAGGGAGGGGGCAACGAGCGAGAATCCGATCCTCCCATCAGACACAGTAACAACTACAGCTGCCGCTCATCCTATAACAATAACCAAGCAAGTAACCAATCCAGAGGGTGCAACCACCACCACCACCCTTGACGTCATCAAAGCATGCATGGAGATTTATGGAGAAGAGGATACCATCAACCTTCGCCTTCTCCTCAACCTGCTCGTTACTCAGCCAGCAAAATATCTTTTAAGTCAACTTCCACGACTGCAAGCCCTTATAAAGTCAGCAACCGCAAACTCAGCCATCGCCCCAAGCTATCTTACTACATATCCAGTCAAATACCAAGGGCCAAGACATTCCCAATTCAACTTACGAAAGGAATCAAGACTGCCACCCCAAAGGACACCAGAGGAAAGAGCCATGTTTGGGTTCCTCCTAAACCACTTCACGCTTACCAAACAACAGCTACACGTCCTAGGAGATGCGGGACAATGACAACTGGCACATGTACTAGGCTACCAATCTCGACCAATCCCACCAACCGGTCCGGGCCCCGGAGGCACCCACGCCTAACAGCGCACTCCGGATAACACCACAGCCTGCTCCAACAAACAACTACTTGAAGGGGGCATCTATGAACTAGCGCTTCAAAAGCCCTAACCATGAAAGCCAAAGCTTACCCGTAGACACCACACCATCGTCAACCACATCCGCGAGTGCACAAGGAAGTCATCTGCAAACCCGAGCAGTATCCTGGCTCCTACTCTGTGCTCCTAGAAGGCGATCAAACCTGGTCGCTCATCATAGCTCATCACAACTGGCTAACTCGCCGCCATGCTGTTCACCGAGTATGGCCACCCTTTTCTTTGTTTGTTTGTCTGTTCGTCTGTTTTGTCCCCTTACAGGCCCAGCGAAGACGAAGCAGCAATCTGTAACTGCCCGATCGCGAGAATCACCAAGCACCAACCTGCAACACACCCGGGTCGACGCCACAATGGCTACCTGCTCATATGTCGCAAGCAGGGTCGTCGCTCTATTCCTGCAGTTACCAACAGATTTCTCGGCGAACAGAGCTGACTTCGAAACCTCCAACTCGGTCCTAAACCTTCTGTCATTGTAGGCCAAAGACACAACTAACGATTCATTTTATGGTTTTTCTTTTCCTGTTAATGATCTTGTACATATTTGTTTTATTTTGTTTTAAAGCCTGTTTGAAACTTTATGCAGTGAAGCCAAGTCATAATGTTTTGAGTGGAAAGCTCTGAATTATTAAAAGAGAACAGCATTAATAATCTGAAGGTTTGGGGGATGTTGCAGAAAGGTTGAGTGTAGACAAAAGCATTGAATGAGAGAGAGAAAAGAGAGAAAATTTTGCCTTTTTAGTTTGGTTTCTTAACTGGAACACGAGAGAGCACACGAGACAAATGTGAAGGCTTATTGTATGTCGTAGGTGGATGGAGAACAGGAAGTGTCAAATCGTTGAGAGAAAAAGCAAGTAGTGATGCATGACAAGGTCGATGCGTTTCGACAGTCTTAAGCAAAGAAATGAAGAAAACTGCGGAAAACGCCAAACCGACTCTCGGGTATAGGCCAAGGTTGGCTATCAGACCTCTTCCGTTGGTTTGGGTGGGACACGTGATCATAGTTCCTCAACTTGTTAATACCCTTCATTATGCTTTTGTTATCAATTGCTATATTTGTGTGTTTTAGCTGTTGGATTTTACAGTATCTCAAAACAAAGTTAACCATGCTTTTTGCTTTTGTATACACCCGCTTGCCAAATACTAACAATGATGAACAAAATGGTCTGTACATAAACATGATGTTACTTGCTGTGCCATGGGCAAGGGGGCATGTCACAACCAAATTAAGTAGTGCCCATGTCACAAACAAGTAATAACCATTTAAAACAGTTTTTTTCTGCACTAGGTTAACTAAGGGTTAACAATAATGAGAGTAACTGCTTTTTTTTTTTTCTGCGCATGTCAAAAAGAAATTTATTGCTGCGCCACTAACAGAGATAAAAACTTTTGCCTTCTTTGCTTTATATAAATCATTATAATTGGTCAAAGAAAACAAGGAGTAACCCTGTAAAAATAACACCCTAGCAAAGACCGCTAGATAACTGGCGATTCTAATTAGATTTATGACGTGGAGAAAAACAATTGGCTATCATACAAACAAAACCCGCTTACATTTTTCGCAAAGTCGAAGACAACTCTGCCCACACCTTAGAATAAATCTGACAATTTGATCAGTTGTCAGCATCTTCCCGCCGCGACCTCCCTGGCGTACCCTTGCCCCGCATGCCCAATAAGCCGACCACCGGCCCGTATATATATATCTGCAGAATGACTGAACGACAATCTCTAAGCTGTAACTAAGTATCTCTGACCTCCGCTATTCACCACCTTGACGGTGTGAGTCAATAACCTTGCTTTGCAACCGATAAGCGTCTGCCTAATTAATTCCACTCCACGCGTCACAAGTACCTGCCTGAAGGCCTTCTAAGGCCCCGGACCCTTATCTGCCCGGGTGGGAGTCAGGGAGAGCTGCTGGCCGGCTGCCCTGGGTCCCGACACTCGTGTCTTAAGTTGTGACCTGGCCACACATCAAATCTATTAATGGTGTGATAAATGGAGGAATAAGCCACAGAGTCATTCAAAAAACTGTGTAATAATTTTGTGGCTCATTCCTACCATTAATTAAACATGCAGCCAGGTGATCCCATGGCTGGGAGTCCTGCAGCTGATGGGGCTTGCAGTTGCGGGAGTGCATAGGATGCTCCACAGCTGTGAGCCTTGTCAGCTGCAGGACTCCCAACCATGGGAGATCATGGGGCATTCCTGAGGCTACAAGCCCTGTCAACTGCAGGCTTCCAGCTGCAGGAGCTTGCTACTTGTTGTGAAAGAGGGAACATCATGATCCCAGGCTCCCCCTGCACTGGCAATAAGCTGTCATTGGATCTAATGCTGGATACCAAAATCATGCCTCTTGCCATGCACATGTGACATGGAAGGAGGTATTACTGTGTGGATCACATATCAGATCCTATCGTGCCTTTACTTGAACATCTGGCAGGGGCCTCAGACATTTCTAAAAATTGTACTCTACCTGGTGGTCCAAATAATAGCACAGAAGGAAGAATAGTATAGAAGCATAGTAGAGAGCAAAGCTCCTGATTTGCTTCAGTCCTTTATACAAGTACTTTAAGTCAGAGCATTGAGTCTTTAAATATGACCTGTAGCAGCATTCTTTGCATATCAGATTTACAAAAATAAATTTGGTTCACTATGTTATGTGATAAACCCCAACTTCAATACTGAGCCATGCAAAACTGGAGTAACCTTCCACAATCTATTGCCGATACTGTGACCTCAATGTAGTATAGATCATATTATCCAATAAGAGAATCTGCTCCTCTACTGCTGAACGGAGGTAATGAAGTATATGGTAAGCTAAGTCTGAAAAGCACTTCCTTGCCCCTGAGCAAATCAATGAATTTGAAGCATTTCAGGACAATATCAATGGAAGTAATTTAAAACCTTAAAACATTTTGACTGACTACTGAGTCTGGATGAATAACACCATCAGCTGGATCAGCAACTGAACAGTATCTGATAAAAGTTAATTTTGTGGAAGTGTTAGCTAAGACAGAAGGATCACAGGAAGGTAGGACTGCCAGGGACCTCACAAGGTCAAATGAAAGTAAGTTTGTTCTTGTAGAAATGCACTGTTCTTCATTTACACTTCCTTCCCTTCAAACTTCCAGTTGTACAGCAAAATGAAGCACTCTCTAAAAAACTAAGGATTCACTTGAGAGCCCAATTCAGAACATTTTTTTCCTTTTCCCCAGTATGTGGTTTACTTGTTGCCACAGGACATCGTACAGACAGATAGCATGGTTCAAAACACGATCAGACAAATTCATGTCCAATTATAGCTATTAAATAGAATACTCAGGTATATATTATTCTCTGACATCCTTGAATCATTGATGATGGATGCCAGGTATAGTCTGACAGGGGATGATATCAATTTAGACATGTCTTGTTCCCAGCTCATTTGAACCTGTGGAAGTTTGGCATATGAACAAAAGCAGTATTAATTGCCACAGTTCTGGAAATCATGGCAATTAACACCTATCAGTCCTCCAACCACCAAATTTCTGCATCCACGGAGTGCCCTGTGGGTTGGATGACAACTCTGTGGGCCAGATCCAGACCACGAGTCATAATTGGTCATCCCTGCTCTAAAGCTTCTACTACTTCAACTCTTAGAGACCAGGTGCTGGGCTTATATGGACCATTGGTCTGACTCAATATGACACTTATGTGCACATTAGGAAAGTCAATTCAAACAGCCTCGCATTGCTTACTGACACTGAATCAGGTCCCAGGGCAAGAAAATGTATTGTATCTTCAGGTATCCAGGTTGTAACTGTATTGGTCTAGAGGAAAAGGCAGTCAGGACTTGTAGTATAGATGATATTTTTTATTAGACCAACAAGATTTTTGCAAAAAAATTCTTTAATTGCAAGCTTTCGGGCACAAACACCCTTCATCAGGCATTGAAGAAAAGATTGTAAAAGTTCTCCTGGGTAGAAATGAAAGTTCATATTTCATAGGATTTCACAGAGGAGTCAATAGATGGAAAACTCCTCAGGAAAGCTTGCAATTAAAGAAATGTTTTTGCAAAAATCTTGTTGGTCTAACAAAAGATATCATCTCTACTACAAGTCCTAATTGCCTTGTATCTTCAAAGCATTCATGGTACCTAGAAGAGATATATTTAAAGCAAGAATGGAACAGACTTCTGTTTTTTTAGACTACAAAAATAACAGGCGTTTCCATGCCAATCTCCTGTTCTAACTTGCTAACAACATTCAGAAAGTCAACTCCCCTTAGGTTGGGTACCCAAAAACATTGAAACATCTAAAATTTGAGTCATTTTTTACAAGCTTCCTTAATATTGTCTTCCTGATTGATAATAATTCCTTTATTCTATATTTATTTGTCCCTTAGATTTTAACTTCTCTACTTCAGTGAAAAAATGCATTTTTGATGTTTTCTTTCATCTTTTGTTTTTAGTGGTGAAATAGAAAAAAAGCAGAGAAAATCAATTCATTATTGCTATTTCTGGTCTCTATGCTCAAGGCAGCCACAAAAAGGGCAAAAAAGAACAGATCGCCTTCTGTTTGATTTTCTTCAATACTCTAAATTGTAAAATGCTGTTCTTGGAATTACAAAAATAAGGAGATGGGTTCCCTCCATCACAGGCAGACAAAACCCATAAAAAGCCAAAACAGGGAAATAGAGAAAAAATATAAGAAAGAATTACAGATAAAAGAATTAATATATAGCCTTTAAAGGGCATAAATTGTTCTATACTGGAATGTACATGTAAGAGCGCATTATTATATAATTTAAAAACAAAATCAAAGAATCACAACAAAAAAATATACAAAAACAATTTACACTCTTCCCAGTGGAATGCATTTTTCTATATGGCCCAACAGAGCCCTATGATTTTCAGAGAAATACGTAAAAAGAAAACAAAAAACATATTTACCAGGACTTCTCATTAACACTACATTTCATAAAAGAAGAAACTTATCTTAGAGCTGTATAAAGACATCTCCCACCCCAAACAGTTATAGCTTAGGTTAAAGATAAGGCCAGAACAGGGGGAAAGAGACAAATCAATGGGTTAGAAAACCAGGTAAATATAATTTAAGCATATGTTCATGTAGCCCACAATGAAGTTCACCACTTCCCAAACTGCTGTCACCTTACAATATGGCTTAATCATGGTAGTGGACAATAGTTTTAAGGAGAAATTCAAATGAGAATTAAACAATGGCTTAACACAGCCCGTGACAAAGAAAATGGGTAGCATGGAACAAAGTCTAGAATCACCTCTGGAGGAAGTGTTCTAATAGGGAGTAAAGGCCAGGAATGGTGGGTGCATGAATGTTCCAGTCGTCCGCTGTGCGATCACATGAATGACGTATCCAAACTTCAAAGCAGAGACAAAATGACAAAGTAGAGGCCATAACAGGATTTTCTGAGAGATATTCAGCACAGTACAACAAGCAATCATTTCTGAAAGCACGATATACCATTCTGGTACGATACAGAAACTACTCCAGAATCATCGAGGTCTGCTCCCTATCACGCATCCGTAGTATATTATGCAGTATCACCCAGCAGCCAGTATAACGTTACAAGCAAATAGTACTTAACCATCAAATGTTAACACTGTCATTCTCATTTAAAGAAATGAGAAGAAAAAAAAGTAATGTTATCATTTTTATAAATGCCAGTGAGCAAAATGCAAAACGATGTACGTATGTTGTGTGACCAAAATCAATACATTTCTATAGAAGAACCCTAAATTAACATTGTTCCTGACAAATTTTTAAAAGAACTTTCCTGGAGTGACAGTGCCTGCCAGATTCTAGCTTGCATGAGATATTCTGGCCAAATTATAAACCTCTTGGACAAAACCTTCAATATCATGCATCATCAATAAAAGAAAAATTTAGCAGTGCTTAGACCTGCAAATTTCTTGCTGTACGGTTTTGAAGTCATGCAGGTCAGCCAAATAAAACACATAATTAATTTGTCCCCAAATCACCATTTTTGTATTCTCTTTCATCAATACAAAGAGGCTTGGATGAGTTTGCTGTGTGGAAGGCTGTAAATTGATAGTTTTCTTCCAGTTCAGTACAGTTTTCTATCGATTTTCTCTCATTTTAGCCTGTATTGATTTGTTAATCTCTTTGCTGTAACAGTTCTAATGACAAACTGAGAAAGAATAAATGCATGCTCTAGGCCTTTTCTACCAACCTCTTGCCTCAAAATATAATTTCACTTGTATGTGGAATCTGTCTATGCACATACACCACATTAAACCAGGATGGTATTAGGGTATAATTTCCTATTCCCATACAGCAAAACCTCTTGGAGCAAACTTTCTGAGGATTAACAAACCAGCTGCTTTGATCTACTGACGTGGGAGAGAACTTCTGCATTTGAGGACACTTTCAGGGGGCTTGAAGACAGGTTTGATAAAGGTGGTTTCTCTTGCAGACTTCACAGTTGTGAAATAATATATGCAGCTGCCATGTGATTTTCACAGTACTGTGTATGGTATGTTATTATTAACTTTAATTACATTGCACCCACATTCATAATTGGAATATTTTAAAAGAAAAATGGGCCTAGTCAGTGACGTGCTGGGAGCACAGGGCTAGAGACTGTATGGTGCTATGCTGCCCTGTGGGAGGCTGTGATTCTTTAAAAGTTTATCAGCTTTACAGACACTGCAACTAATGTATTAGGTTTAAACTAACTAGTTTGGGTACTTTTAGCTGTGGCAGCCCAGAGCTCAGGAAAGGCTGCAAAACCAGTTCAAGAGGCTGGATGGGTACACAGGACCTGGTTGTTCTCAGGCAGCAAACCTTTAAAAAACAATCTGAATGGGAAACTGTGGAACAAGAAGTCATCCGAAGACTGGATTGTGTTAAGTACGGTTTAAAGAGAGACTACAGGTTCTTATCCCATTACTTGAGCTAGTTTCTGTGACCTCTTCTGTTCCTATGGGTTTACTGCTTGCTTGCTTGCTTCCCTCTGCTAACACTTTCCCACCCTCCCCATGCCCATCTCCCTCTCTCTTCTGCCCTTTGTGTTCACATTTATCTTTCTTACACACTGCTTGGTTCACATCCTTTCACAGCATCTGAGGAAGTGAGCTTCAGCCCACAAAAGCTTGTGCCACACACACACACACATACACACACACACATTTTGGATAGTCTATAAGGTACAAATTTACCTTGCTTTCTACTTGACTTTACACTAACACAGTCAAGTATGTCTCTCTACAGACAGGCAGCCAGCACATGCTGAGCTTTATGCTGCTATGGTTACACTGCTTAACAGTCTCCAGACAGATAAAACTAGTGTAGGTAGGTCTACGCAAATGCCACTCACTTCAATAAAGACATCTTAATTTCAATCTTCCCCTGATGTTTTAAGGAGGAAAGTAAATTGTATCAGGTCTACATCCGGCCCAGTATATGCTGCCCAACATACTAAGAGTGGACTCCATGCTCTCTCCCCCAAATGCACATCTGTGGCACACCCTTTCCCTCCTGAGATATAGGTTCACAGTACAAGGCCCCCCTGCGCTGCCACACTAGCCAGGTTCTCATTTAATCCATTAGGAACTGGGGTCAGCTTTTACTATGAAAAGCATTTAATGCATGGATTCTGTAAAGGGGGGTTGCCACCCACCTGAAAGCAGTTTGAAACCCACCCTCACTTTCCCTATGTGAGAGAAAGGAAGAGAACACAGACCACATAAAAAAACTAAGGAAATAAGATCTGCTTATCTATATAGGCTCCCTCTGCACATTACAGGTATAGCACAGTTAACTGGTTAATTGTGCCATTACCTAGAGACCCAAACTGCGGGCTCTATTTTAGACACTGCTTATTTAAGGACATTCTTAACTTTATGCCTGTTTTCAGTGGGATATAAGCACATGTGCAATGCAAGAACATGCTCAGGTGCTCTACTGAACAGGTTTAATTTTTTGAACTGGTGTCTATCTTGGCAGCTCCTAGAAAACAGCCATATTTGTGGGCAGAGTTCTCACTGGAACACTCATCACAAGCAATTTAGACTTTCAGTCTAATTGCTGCAGCTAGCTAAATGCACTAAAAAAAAAGTCAAAGGTATATGTTTTTTCCATTCTGCCATATGGAATAGCATTTTCTCCTGAGGAAAATTTTAATACATTGAATATGAACTTTAATCTCTAGTTTTAATTTATATAACCATTAGTGAATTGCATTTGCTACCCATTCTTCAGCAACATTTATTTCACTTGTGCCAGCATGTAGGGAAAGCTGACAAGGCAGGAAACTAATATCCCTTTTTACAAGAAAATTAAAGTAAACATCCTTATATTACCATTTGATCAATTTATCTTAAAATACCAATAAAGGAGACATCGCAATAGTCAGTTTCTCAGAGGCAATCAATCTTGAGTGCAAAGTAGATAAAGCCCTTATGGATGGAAAAGAGAATATTATATTACTTGCCAATCATACTGAAAGACTACACATTCTTCTCAAATAAGAGTTGAGCTAAAATCATGAATTAATTCCAAATCACAACAGTCAGAAATAATACCACCTTTCACTTCAACCATGTAACACTCACTTCTTCTTGAACCTTTTCACTGTTCAACAACTCAGTAAACTAGTATCTCAGCAGTTCCCCAGCTCTTTCCTAGGATATGCCTGACTCAGACAGGTGAGGTCAGTTCTATTTCAGACTTGAAGTCCTACAAACTTATCTTTGCTCATCCAGTTTCCAGTGCTACACTGTTAATTTGTACCTCATTCTGAGAGAGATACCACCTGAAAGTCCTGCAACACATACAAGCAACAGAAATAAAGAGAACGTCTCTTTTCTTGGAGGAACAGGAAAACTACAAGAATACACATATTGTATTTTACTTGTCTTCTAAATAAAAGATTTCATTTAATCTATATAAAGTGTTAAATGCAAAGTAAAATCTAAACTCAAAAAAGGAACACAAAAGCATGCTTTCTCCTTTTGCCCTAAGATGCCAAAATGAAAAAGGACATCAAAATATACCAATGTATAGATAAAGGAGATAATGCATTAATACAGCTCCAAGAATTTGTGTGCGCTTTACAAACCTCAGTTAACTTTGTCCTGTACCCCCATTTTAGGGAAGGTATATTTACATGTTCATTTCACAGGTGTGCAAATGAAAGCACACCAAGCTTAATGGATTTGGCCAAAGTCGCATTATAAATGAGTGAAAGAGCTGGGACCAAATGTTTTGATTCCCAGTCATCAGTTCCAACCGTAAGGTCAGTGCTTCCTGAATAAACTATGTTTGTTAAACCAGCACTATGGATTTATGGGTGTCTTTCCTGAAAAACTCTGAGTTTACTGCCAAGCCAGCATGCTCTAAAAGTCCAAAAGAGTTGGACTAGCAGTAATGTGTACATCTGGGAAATGAGCATGTAGAATATACCTTCCCCAAAACGGGGGTACAATACGAAGTTAACTGAGGTTTGTAAAGCACACAAAAATTCTCCCAGACTCACTGCACAGAGACCAAGTAACCAGGACTTGTGTCCATGAATGGTGTCATCAGGACAGGGCAAAATTGCCAGAGACATGCCACATCCACCAATCTGCCTTTTCCAATTAGGACCACATTATTTCAAAAACCAGCAGACTCCAAGAATGTAGGTTTAGAAGACTTTTTTTTTTTATTCAAATCCCTTTTAAAAAGGTAATTTCTTTCACAAAGCCTACTCACTCCAAAGAAAGAAATGCAACCTCCAACCTAATATTTATAAAATAAGATTGAACTCCACTTCTAATGAACTGTAGTCTGAGTTAAAAATTTATCATATTTTGAAAAGGTTAAAAATTTTAAAAGGCACTTTAATATATTATCTCTCTAAGAAATATAGCTATTTAATCAGCTTACTGATTCAGTTCTCATATACATGATCTCAAGAGCTAAGCAGTCATGTCTGACTGGAGAGCTGGAGCTACAGGACTTTTCTCACTGAGAAATATAAACCTCTTCTGTTTTCAAAAATTTACCCCAATATATTGGTTATAGCTATAAATATTTACAACATCCAATGGAAAAAATAAAACCATGAGTCACACAAATTATACATAATTCAGTGGCTATGAATATGCTATCATGCCAAGTTAAAACTATGCTTAAAATCTTAGGAGATATTTATTGACTTGTAATCAGAAATCACAGTATAATAAACTACAAAAAGAGTACAATTTTCTCATATCAGGTCTTTTGGGTCAGAATTATTACTGTTGTACTTTGAAATAATAACCATAATAAAAACAATCAATTTATCTTTATTCCATGTATAGGGATCAAGAACCCAAACTCCCAAGAGTGGAAGGCTGTCTCATACTGTGTGTCTTAAGTTTCTTTGCTTTGTAGCTAGAAACTTGTTAGCTAGATCATTTACCATACACAAATCAAGAAGAAAAAATGAAATGACTTACTGAAAACAAACCTTCTGGATTTCAAAGATGTATGGATAAATGGAAGAATCAAACTATTGCAGGAAAGAGCATAAAATTATAGCCTTATAGTCAAAATTCCTGCATGCTACCAAGAGAAAAGATCTCCATGCTGGCTCCACACACAAAGGGACCAGTCAGAGAAGGATCATAGGACATGTACAGCATGCACAAGAGCTGCTACTACAGCCCATAGGCTATTCTGATCATGGACACACATACATTTGGAGCTGTTTCAAAATGGGAAGTTTCAAAAGAGCAGCAGCTGTTAGGTTCTAATTGTGTGTGAACAAGCCAAGAATGATTCAAATGCAGCAAAAACACTCCAACTTTAACACTGCTTCATCCAGAGCTGGAGAACATTTGCTACATTTGAATGGTTCTCAACTCATTCACAAATAACAATTAGAATATAACAGCTGCTGCCCTTTCAAAACTTCCCCTCTAAAGAGGACTCCAAATTACCTGCGTCTATGTGACCTACTGGCCTTTGCATAGAGGCAGGCCCCTGCGCACTCCTTACTGCTGAGACTTGATGCAAGGGAGTAGATCAGGCAGACACAGCCACATGTCTGTTGGTGACAGCGGGTGCATGAAAACATTCAAATGAATCAATGGAAGTTTATCGGTTTAGTTAGAGCAGTTGGAAAACCTACCGGTAGAACCCTATAAAAGTGCTCCAAGAGTCGGCTGCATGCTCTGCACACAGTTTGCAATGCAGAGGGCACCCAGCCAGGTGACCCAGAGCACACACGTCATGTGTCTTGTAGCATCCCTCAGTCTGCTGGGGGACAGCTGACAGCACCCAAAGGCACAGGTCAGGGTTGATTGGATATCTACACCAGCAAACAACAACTCCCTCCTTACAACACCCCGCTTCTCCTTCACAGCTGTCAGGCTTTCACAAGAGATCCATCCAGAGGAATGGGCATGATGGCAAGGCTTTGCCCATGGTGTTGCTGGGGCTCTGGCCATGGGAAGCCCTGCCACCACGGCCAGAGCTCCCCCACCCCTCCCCAACAGCACTTCAAAGCTGGCACCTGCAGCCCTATACATGGGGCTGTAGGTGCAGGGCTCTGAATGTGCCATAGAATCTTAGAATTGTAGAACCAGAAGGGACCTGTAAGATCATCAAGTCTGGTCCCCTGCCATGGGCAGGAAGTTATTGGGCTCAGACAAGCTCAATGAGGTGCCTGTCCAGCCTCCTCTTGATCACCTCCAAGGATAGTGACTGCACCACCTCTGCAGAGAGTGCATTCCAGATTTTGGAGACCCTTACAGAGAAGAAGTTCTTCCTTATATCTAGCCTGAATTTACCCTCTATAAGCTTATGACCATTGTTCCTCATCCTCCCTTGAGGTGCCTTCCTGAAAAGTTACACGCCCAAATCTTGGTGATCACCCCTGATATACTTGTAGGTGGCTATCAAGTCACCTCTCAACCTTCTCTTACTCAAACTGAACAGGCCCACTTCCCTGAGTCTCTCCTTGTAGGGCCCATCCTCCATGCCCTTAACCATGCAGGTGGCTCTTCTTTGTACCCTCTTGAGCTTATCCATGTCCTTCTTGAAGTGCAGCACTCAGAGCTGGACACAGTACTCCAGCTGAGGCCTCAACAGTGCCGAATAGAGAGGGAGGAGCACCTTCCTGGATCTATCGGACACACATTGGCTGATGCACACCAGAGTTCTAGTTGCTTTCCTGGCAACCTCATCACAATGTTGGCTCATATTCATCTTCTGGTTGATCATAACCCCCACGTCTCACTCAGATGCTGTGCCAGCCAGTGGGCCACCACCCATCATGTAGTTGTGGTGAGGGTTCTTCCTACCCAAATGAAGGACTTTGCACTTATCCCTGTTAAACCTCATCTGATTCCGTTTTGCCCATGAGACCAGCCTGTCCAGGTCATCCTGGATCTTGACCCTATCCTCCAGTATGCCCGCGTTTCCCCACAGCTTGGTATCATGGAGGGCAGAAGCTTCTCCCCCAACCTATTCCCCAAACCAGGCAGTCTCTGGTCCAGGGAAGAGGTGGGAAGCATTACTCTCTCCCCTCCCAGACTGATCCTAGGGGGAATGAATCAGCAGGGCTAAGCCCTGGCCACTCCTTGCACTGGGGGCTCCAGTCTGGGAAGTAAACAGTGACAGATTTCCAACCCTAGTTTCCAGCCTCCAGCTGGGCAAAAGGGGTAGCATTTAAATCCCAGATACTGGTCAGGGGCTTATCAGCTGCAGGAATGTGGAGAGCTGTTGGGTTTTCTCATCTCCAAAGCTGACAGGAAGAGAGGTTTGGTCTGTGACTGAGCTGGAGACGTGGAGTTCAACCATGGCAGAGACTGTTTCTCTGGAGGGAAGTCAGAAGTTGGAGCACTGCATACTGGGACAGCACAGGAGCTTGTATCTATCAAGTATAGAACTGGTAGAAGCTCTGCTGGAGGCAATTCTACCTTGTCAGACGAGGAAGAAATTTCCACCAGGCCTGCCATTTGTGGTCCAGAAGAAACTGCTTGAATGCTTGTATGCTTAGTGTTTCTACTGGTGGAATTACAATTCCACCAATAGAATTGTAATGCTTGTGACATACCCAGTGTAAAAAGTGAAGCATTTTTCACTTCATTGCTAATTTTGCTTTTCATTACGAAACTAAAGAGCTCATTGCTCAAAAAACCACCATCTAGAAGTTTCCTTCAATGAGATTCAGGCTAAGACAGAACATGGCTATACATGATGGCAATGCTATATTTCCAAAGGGAAAAGATCACTTATTCCCTTCAATTTAGTGAGAAATATTCACGTCCTATATAATGACCTTTTCTTAGTTGGTTTATTGCTTGTGGTGAATGTTTGCTGCAAGGAATGACATACTGAACATATCACAAACGAGAGCTATTAAAATAAAAAATCAAACAAGCTGAGGAAGTATTTTGACAAGGAGGAAATGTTAAACCAGGTCTTTGTAATATTTGTTAGAGAGAGAATCTAATCAAGTCTCAATCTATTTGTACTTAATCATCCTTTCATCTCAAGAGCAGTGGATACAAATGTACATCAGACACCCGATGAGTCAGATGGAGGCTCAACCAAGGACACCCTACACTACACCAAATCATGATAAATAATGCCTCACACAGCTGATCTCTCCAGGGGTTCAGTTTTTCTCAGTGGGCACATCTACATGTACAATTAATGTGACTGAATATACTCCAGCACATTTTGAGTTTATTTGCTCCTGGGCGCTGCGTTTACACGTGCGCCCAGGACCATATCTTGTTGAGTCAGGTCAGAGCAGTCCCAGCTAGCAAAGGGTCCCAGGGGTCAACCTTCTAGCCTGAAGTTGTTCCAACCTGACTCAACATGCTGCAGAGGGGCTGGCTGAGGCATGATGGTGCCCCAGTGCAGGGCTAGCCAGCAGCTAACCCCCACACTGAAGCACCATTGTGCCCCCAGCCAGCCCTGTCAGCATCTACACATGCGCTGCAGTGCAGTAAATAACTCCGCATTCAGGATAGTACTTGTAGACACTGAGACTTTACTGTGGAGCTAAACATACTGTGTGTCCACGGTAAACATCTCATGTAGACATGCCCAGTGACTTCTATTGCAGGTGGACACTCACTAACAATGCACTGAGAAGAAAATAATGCATATCTGCAATATAACTGTTTCACAGTTTAAAAATATGAAGCTTTATTACTGTATGTGTCATAGATATTAACTTTGTATGAACTGAAGCCAACACAAAACAGAGCCTTTTAATGCTGCTAGACAATCATTATTGCATTCTTCTAAGACTACCTGGAGCTTCTGGTATCGCTTTTGGTTTATTATTTAAATTTGAATAAAAAGCAAATATGAGGTGTACCTATAATTCACATGGACAATATTTAAAATGAATACATGAAATAGAACCAAGTTACATTCCTTTCACTCACAAATCTTTGAAAACAAGGAGATTTTGAGGTGAGACTAATAAGACATGTTGAATATTAGCAATACACATTAGCAATTACCAGCACCCTTGATGGAGAAAGGAGAAGAACAGTCATATGACCACTGGCAAGAACTTGCATAATAAGGATGCCACGCAGTATCAGGGACAGCATAGAAGCCTTTAATTAGCTCATCTGCTATTATGGGTTTATTTTCAATATTTTACATTATTTTATAACAGTTTAACTTTGTGTGGAAACAGAGTTAAGTATAGTGTGAGTTGGCAACACAGCTGAAGGGGGTGTAGCACAACCTTTTACATCCTGGATGTCAGCGAGCTTTCAGAGTTCACCAGCATGTCAGTGCAGGTCCTGCTGGGAACTCCACATGTGCCACAAGCTTCATAGGCTCACTGATCTGTCTTCACAGGACCTGCCTGCCCAGAGTCCCTGCTTTTAAGCAGCTCCAAAGCCTGATGCTATTGGCCCTTCCCCTTCCTACACTCTGCATTGAATTTTCCAAGTCATTTGTTGACTGTTTAGCTTTCTCCCATGAATCTAACAGCTGTTTCATCAAGGCCTTTTTAGAAATGAGTTGACTGCCCTTTATGAAAGCACTCTGATTGCACTGCTATGTCCAATTTCTGCCAAATTCTGTCTCTTACTTAGGGCCTGATACAAAACCCAGTGAAGTCACAGTTAATGGGAGTCTTTTCATTGAGATCATCAGCTCCATTGAAATGAGAGTCTATCTGCCACCCTGAGTAACTTCACTTCCCATTGGTTATGTTGTAGCATTTCTAGACTGTTTCAAGAAAAGCAACGTGCAAGTGGTTTGTCGCAGGACACCTTGGTGCCCCTGCTCCTAGAGTGGAGAAACTGCCAGGGAGCAAGTGAGCGCGCCCTGGCCTGACATAACGAGCCCAGCTGAGGCTGGCTCAGGTAATGAGCGCAGCTGCGGGTTGCCGGAGCAACCAAGCGGAGCCAGCTGCCTGTAAGGAGCAGGGCCTGGCCCTTATAAAGCTCAGGGCTGAGGCCAGGCTGGCAGTTCTCTGTCAGCAGCCTGGAAGGCAGGAGCTCTGAGAGTGAGGATGTGGCAAGTACAGCTCATGATAGCCCTGAGAGGATGGGCACTAGAGTTTAGCCATGCAGTTAGCATTTGTGTTACAGCCTAGGGGCTTGTGGTTTTGCGTTGTGTTATTACACCTGGAGGCTTGGGTGAGGCTGTAGGGGTTGGAGGAGGCCTCAATTACTGGGACCCCAGAGAGTGTGGGGTGCCCTGGCGCCACGAGGGCACATTATTGTCATAGCGCCGGGGAAGGCGCAGCTTGCACGCCACTGCGCGAGCAACTGGCGGTGAGGAGCGCGGCCAGTGGGTCGCGGGCGCAACCCGTAGGTTGCAACAGGGACCCCAGAGAGTGTGGGGTGCCCTAGCGCCAAGAGGGCGCATTATCTGTATAGCGCCAGGAAAGGCGCAGCTTGCACGCCACTGCGTGAGCAGCTGGTGGCAAGGAGCGCGGCCAGTGGGTCACGGGCGCAACCCGTAGGTTGTGGACGGGGACCGAGACCCCAGATTGCGTGTGGGGGAACATAGCCCCCGGCCCAAGGAAAGGGGCGGTATTACTGAGTAGCCCAGTGTGGGCACGGCGAGCCCCAGAGAGGGGGGAACGCCCTCGTACAGTATTGAGTAGCCCAGTGTGGGCACGGCGAGCCCCAGAGAGGGGGGAACGCCCTCGTACAGTATTGAGTAGTCCAGTGTGGGCACGGCGAGCCCCAGAGAGGGGGGAACGCCCTCGTACAGTATTGAGTAGCCCAGTGTGGGCATAGCGAGCCCCGGAGAGGGGGAACGCCATTGTGTATTATTGAGTAGCCCAGTGTGGGCGCGGCGAGCCCCAGAGAGGGGGAACATCATTGTGCTTTGCTGAGTAGCCCAGTGTGGGCGCACGGGCATAGCGAGCCCGGCAGCAGGCTAGTGCGGCAATACCCCTCAGACCAAGGCAGGGCGCTGCGGTTGCCCCTGAGAAGACAGGGAGTAGCAGCGCAGTGAGTCAGGGAGGGTATCCGTGCGGTTGGCCCATAGGACCGGAGGCCCGCTAGAGAGTCCCGGAGTGGAACCACACCAGCAGGGGAGGCCCAGAGTGGGCTAGACAAGAGTCCCAGCAAGAGGCTAGGCATGAGAGAGTAGGCCCGGGAAGCAGGCGTGTAGACCGAACAACGTCCATTACATCTGCGAGGCTTGGGGCGTGGTATCAGGGGAGGTAGGAGCCACGCATAGCCCATAAGGCTAGGGTGTCCGAGGAACACCCACCATGTCGGGAGACCCCCAGGGGGTCCGGAAGAACCGCGGGGACAGAGGTCCCGAGTAGCCGTGCCCAGGGAGTCATAGGCAGCCTCCCTAATATATTTCCAACAAGACGTGGCGGGCAAGAATTAGAGGGTGCCTTGGGCCGGCCTGTACACAGAGCGAGGGACCTCAAGGAGATCACAGCCCTCCGTGAGGACCCCGCCGTGACATGGTTAAGTTCCTATCTCATTTGTTACCCAGGGTGATAGCAGCAACTATTTCTCCTTCACACTTAACATCTGAAAAGGACAAAATAAATTTGAAGCTGTATTTTTGCTTCTAATAGTTACAAGTTTTCTTCATTGCTTCTTACAAAGAACAAACTTGCTTCTGACTACAATGGTTAAGAAATCCAAATAACAGAGTTAAATTACATTCAGATTATCTGAAGGGAAGCAGGACATATTATTGCTGCATTTTGAAATGAGTTTTATCCAGAGATTATTCTAATTCCCACATGTCCAAAAGGAGAAATTCTAAAGCTTGAAGTAGGACACAATTTCCCTTACCTGAGTTGCTCCAGTAAGGTAAGGCACAGGAACTGGGACATTAAATAACTGCTCCGAATGCTCTTCAGATATTCTGCACACCTCCTGCCTTTGTCCATCATGAACTGAACTTCTTCCAAGTTGTCCATAGTCTGCTCTACCCCATGTGAAGACCTTGCCAGATTCTAAATAAAAACACACAACTATAGATTATTTCTCCATGAAGCCCACAGAGGGTCTGGATAACCAATTTCAAAACTAGAGCAACCTACTATATGTCCTACTTATTATCCTCTAATTCAGGGGTTCTCAACCTTTTTCTTCCTGAAGCCTTCCTCAGCATGCTATAAAAACCTCATTACCCACCTCTGCTGTTCCCTGCACAGGAGAGGACCCCCCAGCTCTCTAGCCCCACCTGCACAGCCCCGGGTGTAGCAGACAGAGCTGAGCAGTGGTGAGCCTTGGGAACACACTCACCTGAGCAGCAGCAGTGAGGAGCCTTGCCCACCGATAGCACCACCTACAAGATAGAAGCTGTAGGCTCAGGCAGGGCAGACCCACCTCTGCTCCTTCCTCAGGACTCACCTCCCCCCTGGGGGACCAGGGTGGCTCCTCTCCACACCAGGCCAAACCAGGCAGACCCCCTGAAACCTGCTTGTGGCCCCCCAGGGGACCACAGACCCCCAGTTGAGAACCACTGCTCTAGTGAACACATGAAAGCAGCAATAGCAAAAAATAAGTAATCTGCTTTGTGAGATCTGGGAAGACAGAGGATGTTAAGGAGTAAATAAATAATGTTGGCTTTGCTGCAATTATTGAAACTTTGGCAATTTACTTTCAAACAGGAAAACTGTGTCCCACAAGCCACATATTGTACTTTGGATTGCCTCAGAAAACCTGCCTCCAGTATGAGTGGTACAGAATTCATACATATTTGTTTTAAAAGAGAAACCTTTTAATTTGGTTGGAGACACACACAAAATAGCTTACATAAAAGTCCAAGATATTTTCCTTCCTTCCTAGTATTTGGCAGTGAAACATCCTCTGTCCCTGTATTTAACATAAGGTTCATGTCTTCTAAAGAGAAGGCACCTTCTGTCACAAACTTCTGTTAGCTGCAAAATAAGGGCTTCTTCTGCATGGTAAACTGGTGCTACAATCATTATTAGCCATTTTAAACCAATTGGTTTTGTTGATTTTCCCCCCACCCCAAAAAAAGAAGTTTAAATTAAATAAAATCAGCAGTATTTTAGATCCTTCCTATGCTATAATATATTGGATAGGTCTACAAAGCAATGTCATGCAGAGATATTTAAGCTAGCTTGGGTACCAGAACCTGTGGCACTGTAAAACAAATGAATGCTGATGCTGCTTGATGCATAATACTTTGCAGATATGTAGCACTTTTTCACCTTGAATTCTCAAAGTGCTTTCTAAACAAAGCTACGTATTGTTAACCTCATTTCTTCCTTCTACTGGGATGAATTAAAGCTCTATAGGTGGAAGCAGTCAGGTTCACCTCCCCAGACTGCTTCAGGCTGTAAACAGATGTCTCATTTGAGGTGATTCTGATTGATTTGAGTAAATGCCCAGGACAAAAGGGCTTCCAAGCTGCACTGCAGCTCCTCTGACAGACGGCAGTCCAGGAGAGCAGGAAATCTGACAAACTTGTCCCTGGAATGACTGGCAATTAACTAGAACCAGGTGATATTAAGTTACAGCCATACACACCATTGTCCCAGGGGAAAAACTATTAGCACATTCTGTCTCTTATACTTCACAGGTACAAACCTGTCCCTGTTTGTAGGATTCCAGGCCAAAGGCTTTCTCCTGGGAGAAATGCTATATCCATTTACAGTATAGCTACACTGGGGAAAAAATTCATTTGGGTTGGTTAATTCAGGTTAGAATACCAATGAAGTCAGGTGACTTATAACTTGGGTTAGGAATTCATACATGGAGAGCCTGGGACTGAACCTGAGACAATAACCTACATTAAAACCCAAAGGTGTAGACAGAAGAGCAGCTCCCTGTTGTAACTCATGGTGCTTCTGTCCGGTCCCAGGGGTTTGGATCCAGCTGCGAGTGGCTGCGAGCCTGCAGCTGCTCTATGCCCCTGCCCACTTACGGCCCCAGGGTTGTTTTTAGCGGGGGGGAGGGAAGAACAGAAGCAGCTCATTCCAGCCAACACAATCCAGCGCCAGCTAAAAAAAACTCAGGCTGAACTCCCTCTGCTCCCTCCCACACCTCCCATTCTAAAGACAGCACCAGAAGCAGGGCTGAGGTGCATCAGCCCAGCCCTCCTCCTGGCACATGCAGACACAAGTTACAAGAAGACGCTCCATTTTGGAGTGTCTTCATCTGAACCCTCATGCAAGAGCTCAGATTGTCACAGGATTGGGCCCTTTTAAAGTGGTCTACAGCTGTGCACTTGTGTTTGGTCACGGTTGTAGAGCATTTTCAGGGGCCAGATTGGGCGAAAATTGTAACTTCTGTCTGTCTCTCAAGTTACTTTGTTCTCACAGCCATTTTAACCTGTTCACAAACTCAGGCTTACAAGCCCCAGTTAGGAACCTGTTTGTTTGGGTTTTTGAGGTGGGGAGGTTTCCAGCATATAGTGACTAGGTGAGGTTTTTCTGATAAATCACCAGCACACAAAATTTTGGAAAATCAGAAGGAACATAAACCAGGCAGCTTTTATTTGGCGGCTGTACCAAAGAGATGGGGACAGAGATATTGCCAGACTGGATTTTAACCTCTGGATTCTCCTTACAGACCTGACTCTTGAGTCCTGACCCCAGCCTTGCTTACTCTTGGACTTCACCTTGTAGATTATCCTTCAAACTTGGTAAAACGGTTTCCGATTCCTGGCTCCTGACCTTGGCTTAGTATTTTGGCTCCTGATTTGTGGCTTCTGACTCTTAGCCCTGCAATTGCCACTCCATGCCCAGCTCTACCCAGTAGGCAGGCCAGTCTGGTGGACTGTGACAACAGGAAGTTTCACTCTACATACATTTGTGACAAAAGACTGTCTGTCTTTCTTGGAAATCTACTAATAGGGGACTTATTTTTCTTAGTTTAATTTTTTTTTTCAATCTCCTTCTCTCAGATCACCAAAAATACATCCCATAAACCAGTTCAGTTTACTTCCTCTA
Organism: Alligator mississippiensis; assembly: GCF_030867095.1. NCBI lineage: Eukaryota > Metazoa > Chordata > Crocodylia > Alligatoridae > Alligator > Alligator mississippiensis. Next base: position 191,446,879 of record NC_081825.1, on the reverse strand, counting down.
ATACAGGTATTTAGAATTCTCCAGAATCTTTCAAAACAGTTTTTGGCTTGTTTGCCAATATTAAAGAGATAAGTCACAACTTTTATTAACAGAATTACTGGTTTCTCACGCCACTGGAGCCTTGTACAAATTAAGGTAACCCATGATCAGTAGCACAAGATTTTAAAGTGCTAAACTCAGTCTACAGTGCCCCTAGCTAAACACTCTAGCTAATGCCTTTTCAAACAGAACAGATCTGCCTACAGTAGGTATATTGGTCATCATCTTTTCTTTATCCCTTCCAAAGTTTTGATGGATTTTTTAATATGCTTGGCACAATATGCCAAACCTGCTAAACATTTCCCTAACTAAACTAAATAAAAAGATGCCAAAGACCTTGACAAGAACAAGTTCAGCTCATCAGAACCAGCCTTAGGGCAAATGGTGCTCTGGGAGAACTTGTATTTTGGCACCCACTCCCTTCACCCCTTCATTTCAGAAATAAAGCTCTAATCTCAAAAGTGTTTTATAATTTACTAAAAACAGATACAAAAGTGGAAATGACAACATTCAATTCAATTTTATTCAAATAATAAATTATACAAGTCATAAAAGATAACATTATAGCTAAGTGACAAATAAACAAAACATTAAATTAAACACTAAACTAATATATAACAATAACAAAAAAACTTTTGTTCTCCAAGATTCCAAGTCTCAGAAGACAACCCTGCAGGCCTTTGCTGCTGCAAACTCTGATATTGCTTGTGACAGGTCTATATTTTGAGCCTCAAGCATTCTTAATAGACAGGGTGGCCAGCTCACCAGGTCAGTCATAAATATGTTTCTATGAGCTTCAACTCCAAGAAGTTCTGTTTGCTGTTTGCCACCAATACAGGCATGGTTAACAAGATACTGAGTGCTATCCATGTGTTTGGGATGTTGTCATGAAGTTCACTGTTGTAAATAAATTGCAGAACTTCTTGAGGCGTGCTACAGTCCTTTGGAAGTAGACTTTGGAAATAGCAAAGTTCTTCATAGCTGAATTGATGCTTTTTATGGCAAATGTGCGGGGCTGGTTTAAACATTAGATCAAAACCAAGATTTTCACCTATTTCCTTAGCTGTTGTGAGAGGTCCTCCATACCCAACTTCTCTGTAGTTTACAATGTAGTCAGGACAGGCATTTATCAAGTTTGCGAGGGCAACCATGTTGACATTTTTCTTGTTTTGCATACTTTTGCTCACCTCATTGACTAGAAAAACAATATTGTACCACTGCAGTGGAGACAACAACTCTGACTTCAGCAAGTTGACATTGGGGTGAGCACTTCATGATGGATACCAACATCCTCTTGCTCCAACTCAGCCAAGGCGATATGGGCATCATGGACTTCAACTGTTTGGTTTCAAACAACTTTAACAATTTCAGTTCTGCACTCTGAGGATGTTCACATACTGAATCATTAGTGACATTGACATGATCTGTGAAAATCTTCCAACGATGAACAGAGGCAGAGAACAGAATGTAGAACAAAACATATCCTGTTTTATCCTTTGCTCCACTTTGACTCATGTTCGGTGGAAATTGAAATGACTAGGTGACCTTTCATGATGCACAAGGATCTGAGACGTGTTTCCAATCATTTGACCCCTCAAATGCTAGGGATGACTTTGGATTTAAGTCAAAGAGTTTGCAGCAGAAACAGAAAACCTTGTCAGTGGACTCCAAGTAAAGCAGCCAGCGCCACTTTAGAACTTCACCATTTTCAAGATTTCTGTATAAAAATGTCATAGAAAAATGGTGATTCTGCACATCAAAAGGAATATCCATGTCCTTTACTTTTGGTGGACCATTGGTCACTAGCAGATCTCGAATTTTGGGTATCAGACTGGGCCATAATACAGGACCAGAAATGGCATTGCCATGATTAATGGGAATCATTTAATCTCTGTCACTAGTGGAATCATCATTACTCTGGTCCAGATGAAGAATTTCTGTTTTGTTTGGGTGTCTCTCTTTATCGTGTGATGATTCCTGGAAGTTGAATTGTGGATTATCTATGTATTTTTCATCTGATGTCTCCACTGTGACTCTCTTGCTACCACTATATGGGTTGCCATTAACAGATTTCAAGTATTTTTTCATCATGTCTGCATCCTTTATCATTGCAGCCATTCACTGAGCTATCTGTTTCCTCTTCTGGACCCTGACATTCTCTCATTAGGTATCTGTGACTTGTTTCCTTCCAAGTTTCATGACCAGTGAAAATTAAAATGAGCATCCCAGAACACCCTAGCATTTGTTTGCAAAGGGTCATGGCTAGTGAAAATTGAAATGCGCATCCCAGTACATGCTTGCAAGGGTCACAGCCAGTGAAAATTAAAATTAGCGTTCCAGCTCTGGCCCCAATCCTGCTGCCGCCACCACTGCCAAGCAGCCACTCCCCTCCCCCAGGTGGTGCAGCTTTGATATAAATTTCTATTTAGGCAGCCCATTAATGACCCATTGTTCTTTACTTCAGCTCCCTTAGCTACCTGAATAATAGTACCAGAGCTGCACTATGTTGCCCCCAACCCCCCACCTGCAGAGCTGCACCACACCACTAGCACCCCCCTGACCCTGAACACATGCCACACCATCTACCCCTAAGGCCAGCTCTGCAGCTCATAAAGGAACATTTTAGAAAATGAACAATTAAGAGTTGCTGGTCAGGACTGCACAACTTGAGGAACATCCAGCAGGTATATAGTATATCCCAACACACAATCTCATATGTTGGTAATCTATAATCATTAAGCTATCCCAGCAAATATTCCTAGTAGAAACACAGATTATAACAGTTCTTGCTGATAAAAATGATGTCAGAATAATACAAGCTATAGTGGTTATGACAATACTGTACATAGAATCTCCTGCCATACAAACTGTGAATGCTATTTGATAATGGGGACTCAGTATGCAGAGAGGTGGTTATCCATGTTAAACTGAAGTCAGACAGAAGGTAGGGTAGGGTAGCATCTTAGAGACTAACTGGTCCTGAGAGGCAGGGAGCTTTCACAAGTCCCACCATACTTTATCAGATGCTGTGTGCATGTCTGTATGTGCAAATTCCATTTTGCGCCCAGGCTTTGTCTACTGTCTCAATTATCTTTTTAGCTCCCTCATGAACTGAAATGTTTAAGGGTAGCAACACAGGTCTAACAATGAGGGTCATCAAATCTTAATTATCATCTATTCACTGAAGCACTCTTAGATAAAGACTTAGCTACCACCCAGAAGAATTTAATAACCAGGTAGTGAAATAGAATCAATTAATAAAGCTGTTCAAAAGTCACCTTACAAAAACAAAGCAAAACTGGTGGTTATAAAAGAAAGGGTCCTGCACCAGCCTCTTCTGAAAGAAGAAGACAGCAGAAACAGAAAGGCAGTTTTAGAAGTCTGCAGTGGCAAGCCCCGCCAGACAACACAGCCCATGTGAAGCTGTGGGTGGCAGCAGCAGGTGAGGGGCTTTCCCAACCCACTGCAGCTGCTGGTGCTTTGGGAGGGAGAGATAGGCAACAGGTTTCAGGGACAGGTTTAAACTTTAAGTTGCCTGTTATCTCCCTCCACCAGCACCTGTGAACAAGCAGCTAATTGCTTAATTGATGACTCATTAGGCTGCCTGCTGTTTTGCTCTTTAACCTCATAGGCTATGGCAGGGGTGGGCAAAATGCAGCCCAGGAGCTGGATGCAGCCCGCCAGGCCATTCTATCTGGCCCACGGGGCCCCTAAAAAATTTAGAAAATTAATATTTATCTGCCCTGGGCTGCCTGTCATTCAGCCCTCAATGGCTTGCCAAAAATCAGTAAGCAGCCCTCTGCCAAAAATAACTGCCCGCCCCTGGGCTAGGGGCACTAGTTCCCCCTTGTCCCTCTCCCTCCTCAATGCCTCACTCCCTCTCTCCTGCCTACCCTGCCGCCTTCCTGTTCCTGAGGCACTGCAGCACTTCCCTTCCCTGCCAGATGCTAAACGTTAACCGGTAATGCATTACCGGTATAAATATACTTATTTTTTAAACATTTAATCTTTCACATAACTAAAAGAGGCAAATGCAGGTGTGTGTTTTGTTGTTTTGCTTAAATCTGCCTCTTGTGCTGTCTAGTATTTTAGAATATGTTTGCAAAACCAGTTATATGCCATAACTATCAGTTGTCCCTGGCAAGGTGAACTGTAAATCAGAGTTACTAGCACAAAAGATTGGCTAGGCTGTCTCAATTTGGAAGGTGGTTAGTTCTTATCTTCTGTAGGAGACAACTCCCTAATCTAGTTCCTGCTCCGATGAACGCTCGCCACCCCCAATTCTCATAACCCTCCTTTTCTTTGCTGACCGCTTTTCTGTTTCAACAGAACGTCCCCTGCCACGGGAGGTTTAACCATCTGCTTTTTCCCTAAGAAATCTTAACAAAAATTGCATTAGGTTACTATAGATAGTATGTGCTCCATAAAACATTGGTTTAACTTTCAGCAATAATAGAGTTTGGTATGAGACAGACAAGTTCCAGCCCAAGAAGTTAGTCTTGTCAAAATTAGAAACACTGGAATGTGATGGAAAGTGGTAGGCATCCTTAACAAGTGGTGCTTTTACTGTGCTACCTGTAATATAGATGATATTTATACATGGTCTAAAAATACTTGAGAAAAATATTAGTCACATAGAAAAAGGGGGCTGAATTATTTAAGGTTTGAGGGTGATATAACAAAGAACATTAGTCTAAAATTAGAAAAGAATTTATCATTCGAAGTCAGGAAAACTTTCTGACTGCTAGACAATTAGACAACAGTCCATGAGGGCTAAAGAAAAGTTGGATTAAAACTTGAGGTGCCCAACAGTGAACTAAATAAAAAGATTTAGGAGATGTAACATTGCAACTTACATGATAGTACAGAGTGCACAACCCTACACAACCCCAGAACTCCACTCCAGTTCTATCAAAATATTAACACCGCTTAGTAAGATCTTGAAGCTGCACAAGAAAAGCCCCTGTACAGCAAAGCCCTTAAACTACTTCCATGCGCATATGAATAGTCCCACTGACTTTGTTGGGAACTAGTCACATACTCCAAGTTAAACAAATGCTGTGTCAGATCATGGTTGGAGTGTTTCACACTTTGCAGGAATGAATACCAAGTGAGGGGTCATGAAATGAAACTAGGTACTAAGGCCATGTGTAGACGAAACAAAGGGCATGTGTGCAAGACACTTTAAAGTAAGTTAAATGCTTTTGCACCGTTTTAATGGTGTTGCTGTTTGCACACATTGGTGGCATATTGTGCAGTAATTCAAGCTGCTATAGCAAATTTGGTGGCGTAATGCACCTTAAATGACTTGGGGTGCAGCAAACTAAAACTCCTCCAAGGAATTTTAGTTTGCTGCCCTACAGCCGCGGAGCTCAGGAGCTCTGCAGGAAGCCCATGCAGGCAGCCTGGCAGCAACCTGGGAAGTCAGGCTCTGCCCAAGATCTTATTTTTTTTCCCTCCCCTGGAGCCTGCCTGCCTGCCTGAGCTATGCAGGGGCCTGGTGCTTCCCTCCATGGCTGCGGTGTCCCCAGGACTACCCAAGCCAGATACCTGGGGGTGAGTCCCACCTGGGGGGGGGGCCGTCGCTGCCATGGAGGGAAGCACCAGGCCCCCCCACAGCATAGGGACTGCTCTCCCCACCAGCAGCTCACCCTCCCCTCCCTGCCGCCAGAGATGCAGGCAAATTCGGTTGTGTGCACAACACAGGGGTTTAAAGGGCCCTAAATTGAAGCAGTGTTTTTATAAACTCACCACTTCAACTTAGGGCCCCCATTTCATCTACTCACATCCCATGTTTAAAACTAACAAAAGAAGTTCTTTTTCAAGTGTGGAACTCACTGTCACCAGAAGTTATGGAAGAAGACTGTTAAACCAGATTTAAAAAGGGACTGGATAAAGTCCTGAGTAGCTATTGAGCATTGGAGTTAGGGATACAACCTCTGAATTAGAACTTCCTAGACCTTAAATGCTGAAGGCTGCAAGTGAGCAAGGAACAGTGGGGAAAAAACCCTGGTTTTATGCAGTTCACTCTCCATTTCAGCACCCGCTCTCTGCTCCTGTGTGACAGAGGATACTAGGCAAGATGGACCTATCATCTTGACCCAGTAAATGACAATTCTTATGTTCTTAAGGCATGGATTAGGCCCATTCTTTCTAACATGTCACTAGCACATCAAATATTGTACATTAGGAATTGCCCCAGTCCTGATAATTTAACTATCTTTCTCCATCTTCATCCATGTTTTTATCTTGTCCCCCTCAAAATTACTATTATATTTTCCCTGTCTAACCTATCACTTGAATTAATACGTCAGTAACACAGACTTTGGTGATTTTAATTCATTTTTTAAGCTGACGGCCTCCGATACAGCAGTAAGTTTGTCTTTGGCAAATCACATAAAGACGCATTCAAGTGCTTTGCCAAATACAGATTGATTGAAGCAAGTGTTAACGTGGTTGCCAAATTGGGACCTCTTTTTCACCAGAAGCTGAAACCCATGAAAGTTCCTCTAGTTGTACTCTATGTCCTCTGGCAACTGCAATGTTACCAAGAGAGAAAAAAAAAAGTTGAGAAAGATCTCAGAAATCAAGCTCTGAAAGCCTGCGGTTTTGCTTATAAACCTTACCTGTTTCTCCATCTAACACTGTACCCTTCACCATACTTCCCTAGTCTCTACTATCATATTATAAAGATATTACTTTTCTCTTTTAGTCCTTTCCCAATCAATCTATCCAGCCATGTGAAGCACTCAGGTACAACTATAAATAGAGTATTCATTTTGGTCCTGTACATTTAACATTGTACATTGAGCTGACCCATTTTTATAAAAGAGAGACAAAGAGAAAAGTAAATATGCCTATTTGTTTTACCTCACATCATTCATTTTTGTCTGAATTACGGATTTCACTACTTTACGATGACACAATAATCACATTAGCCCCTTTCCCTGACATCTCTCTCTCAAATATCCAAGATGCAACATCCAGTCCATCTCTAAGCTACTATAATAAATTCCACCCTGTGAATGATATATGAAAAAGTTTAATCTATATTTATCATAACTCATAGATGCAATGAAAGTCTCAATCACACTAAAGTTTAACTTTTTCAAAACTGAAATGGGGGGTTTTCTCTATTTATCCATTTCTCTCATGAAAATGCACACGTGTCCACACACAAGCTGAGGTGTTCCACTTGAGATCTGCTGTCAAACCCTTAGTCACTTTATATTAATTCCTTCTATGATTCATAAACCTTGTGGCACAGTTCTACATGTACAGTTATATAGTCTATATACTTGTGTACGTCTCCAGTACTTTTCTTGATGTTTTATTTATAATACCTTAATTTAATACATTAAAAACGTACACACAAAAACAAACCTAGAAGCCGATGGCTTCTACTTCCTCTTTGCTTTTACTCAAAATGCTTGACCATCTATCTTTTTATCCTTCACTTCACAGTTTAGAACCTGGAAATTCCACCTTTTCTTGCTGAAAGTGTGCATCTTGTTTATAGGAAATTAAGGTTATCCTATCAAATTCAGTATATGGAGCAGAAGATATTTTACCACTTCATGGACCTAGTGAAGGTCCAGAACTGTATCTTTCTCCAAAAAAGAAAAAAAAAAGTATATGGATAGTTACAAGCTGTAGCATACATTTTGATGAAAAGTTTCAAAACCCAATGTCATAATGCTGGTGAAATTCCTTTGTACTTTATTGAACAATTGTGCCTCAATAAAAGTTTTGCAATGGCAAAGTAATGTTGAAGAGGGCTAAGAATTAAGAAGACAAAGTACCCTGTTGAATAACATGATAGTGGTAATGGCAGTGTCACTGAATGCATTCAATTTACCAAGCAAATAATTGCCTAACCCTGACTGTTTTACCTGCACTCACCTACTGATCTCTTTCTATCAGGGTTTTTGAACTATTACAAATCTTTTCACAGCTGTGGACAGGCTCCATTATTTTGCCTTTATTTTTAAATAGTAGAATAACGTTTCCTCCTTTGTACTTAATGCTGGTTCATGACTTAGAATGGGCAATATTCAGTCTATGGGATTTTTCACGTTATTGAAGTCAATCCTGTGTTTAAATGATTTGCTGAATCAGAGAGTGATTACTGTCTTGCATGATTGTGTCTTTAAAATGTAAAATGCCTTGTCTATCCAGCATCTCTAGAGATCCAGTAATGTCAGGGGGGGAGGTGAGGAAGGGGGAGGGAGAAGAAAGGTGAGATGTGAAAACACTGTAAACCTTGTTTTATCTATAGCCTCATCTGACACAGAAAGAAAAATTAAGTTTGTAGGAAATGGGGCGGGGAAGGGGGAGGAATAAAGATTTTGTGTAAAATCTAGTTAAAAGTGAACTACTACTGAAATCAGAATGACAGGTGGGCTTGTCTGCAATAAACATGGCTGTTTCTGCAATGTCTTCACATTAGCCCACACCATCAGAAAGCAAAACCTGGAGGTTACATTTAAGCCACCTCTTACACTCTGCATTCATTCTGCAAACTGCAAAAATTCCCTCTTCATTTCTCTCCACTCCTGATTATGGAGTCATGGCTCTGCCTCACCAGCTGTGTTCCGGCTCATTTTAAAATCTAACTATGATGCATATCGCACTTTTAGACTTTTAATAGCAATGTCTTAAAATGCAGATTGCTGTCTAAATTTAGTTACATAATTAAAAACAAATCTAACTCATCTGTATGCCAGCATACAAAATTGCAGTATTCAAGGTTCAATAGAAGGCTTGACTTTTCATCTAAAAACAACTGTGTCCTAACCAAAGAGTAGAGAAGAAAAAAATCAAAATGTTATTTTGCGATGTCTCTGAATAAGCAAAGATGCATAAAACATTAAGCAGCTATGGAAAATTCAATCTATAAATGCATAATAGTATACCAGGGGCTTACTGGTCTGTGCACTTCTGCAAATGAATTCAGCACTACACTACCAAAGTCGTATGAGTCATACCTGTTCCCTGATATTCTATATTTATACCTGCATGCCCTTCTGCCCTCAGTTCTGTGCCTTCCTCCATGCAGCCCGTGTGTTATGCTGGAAACTCCCACCATCTCCTTTGTTCTTGTCCCGGTGAAAATAACCTTCCAAAAGGCTTCTGAGATGATCTAATGTTGACTAGCTGCAGCTTCAAATCAATGTGACGCTGTTTGTTCTTACCAAGTTGGTTGCATCCCAGCTCCTAGTCATTCTCTATATGCTGACTGCTTAACCAGTAAGCCCTTTTGATGTGAGAGCCAGCTCTTCTTACCTTGCTAGCCAAACACATTATGGCATCACCTAAAGAGTATTACCATATCTTCTCACACCCAATGTGCCTCAGAATAAAATACCTTGTTTTTCAAAGACAGAAAGAAGAAAAAAAATCTTTCCATGTAGTAACTGATAGTAGCAGCTAGGGAGCCAAGCCTGCTCACTGTTCTGTTCCCTGTGGATCAAGTGCTGACTTTCTCTTTTACCCAGTTAGGGGCAGAAACTTCTGTTACTATATATCCTTGCACATAATGTAAAAGGTGCACGCTGTATGCAAGAAAAATATGACATATGAAGCAGTAAGCAACTGCCGAACTGTGGATCACTGTGTATGTGTAAGAGGTCACCAGGACCTTTGATGCATACACCTAGGAAGGAGTATGGAGGAGTGGAGGCTGCCCAGAACTTCCATCCCTGCTTCGACTACTAAGATGGAATCCAAAGGCCAGACTGAGTCCAGACATTTGGTGCCTCAATAGCTGTAGTTATGTGCACATCTGGGAACTGAACCTGGGTTATCCACATGGCAGAAAGGATTCTACCACTGAACCATAACATCAGGGGGGCATATGAAGAAAGTGTACAAATTATGGATAGGAACGTTGGATAAGTCCAGGTTTGCTAGAACAATTGCTTCTGGGAATTGTTAACTATGGCCCCAATCTTGCAAACACATGCATTTGATTAACTATAAGCATATAAGTAGACTCATCAACTTCAGCACCCCAATATTTTCCAGGAAAAGGCATCTGACTTGAAGAAATAAACATCAAGTGAAGGTAACTCTGTTTCCAAAGTGGAGGCATTTGCCTTGTCCACCTACTGAAGCATGTGGTAGAGGAACGGATATAGGTGTTTAATAATGCAAGCTGACAGAAACAGTTTGTGAACACAAAGCTCAGCACCTAAAAGAAAGCTGGGACCAATGAAGGAGGTAGTCCTTCCTTTCCTTCCCACCCCCCCTTCCTTCCCCAATCTCCAGCTGGGGTTGAAGTTATGCATTTTCTGGTTCTTTCTTCTTCCTCTAACTTACATTCAGAGCTTGCTAAAACAAACATATTAACAGAGTATTTTCAGAGGCTTTTAGCATACTGCGTGCCATGAACAGACAAAGAAGACACGGTTTTCATTGTCTTGCATATCACATGTGGGGTTGGGTTTGTTTAACTCCTTTTTAAAATACTGAAAAATGGGAAGTGTCATGATATCAAGAGAAATAAGTAGCATGAGGAAAACAAATGCTTTAAAATCACCACTCCTGGGACTTCCTGAGTAGTTTCAACTACCATATTCTGCAAGAGGTACCAAGGGCACTTAGCATCTTATAAACACAGACTCTAAAATGTACCTATAGCTAAACAACAGAGTACAGGAGTTTTGAGTTCCTATGAAGAGAGTTCCCAGATTTTCCCCTTCAGGATTAGAACCATGGTCTAGATTTGCAATTGCCCTATCACCAGTACATTGTACCAGAAACCAACCAACTGCTACAGCTGCCTCCATGCCAGTAGCTCTCATCCTAAGAACACCACCAGATCCATGGTCTACATCCAAGCTCTACATTACAGTTGTATCGACTGGGATGCACACCTTAATAATCTAGAGTAGGGATTCCTACAGTTACAGTACAATCCTAAAAATTGTAGTCACTCAAATCAACAGAGTCAGATTCAGACCCCACTCCAATCTACTACAATACCACCTCCAAGACAAGGACAATGGAATTCCTTTTGTTGTCATATATGGCCCCCAGCTTGAATACCTCAGACACATCAATGATCACCACCCACTTACAGTCCATCTCTGATGTCTACAGTAGACTGACAGGGTGATCCCCATATGCAAGAACGAATGAACGCCAATCTGACATCAACACCAGAGGGACAAACAAGCCTGTGGCAGAACACTTTAACCTACCTGGACTCTCCACCACTGACCTCAAAGTGACTGTTCTTAGCTAACAAAACTTTAAAAATGAACCTAAATGGGAAATTGCAGAACGTGAAATCATCTACAGACTTAATTGCCTTAAGCATGTTCTAAACGAGTCCAGGATTGGTAGATATACCATTACCTGGATTCGTTTTTATAAGCCCTGACTGAATTAACGATTTTGTTTCTCTATCCCTCCTATCCACCATGCCTTTCTCAGCTCTGCCCCCTCCTTCTTCCTCCCTGCTTCCCTACCCTTTATATTCTGGTCACTGTTTTCTATTTAGCAGCTCTGCTTCCTGAAGTCCCTTTGTAGCATCTGTTGAAGTAAGATCAAAGTAATATCCTCTATAATCCTGACAGTATAATAGAGAAGGATGGTGAAGGATACAGTGTCAGACAGAGAGACACATGGAAGGGTTATAAGCAAAATTCTGCAGACTTTGAGAGCTAGATTTCTAAGAACTTTCTCAATTTTTTTTTTCTCTTGTGGGGACATTGTAGTTGCCAGAGGACACAGAGTAAAACTAGAAGAGTTTTCATGGGTTTCAGCTGCTGGTGAAAAAGATTGGTCCTAATTTGGCAACCACATTAGCACTTGCTTCAGTCGATCCATATTTGGCAAAGTATTTGAATGTATCTTTGAGTGATTTGCCAAAGACAAACTAACTGCTGTATTGGAGGCTATCAGCTTAAAAAATAAATGCAAATCATAAAAATCTGTGCAACTGAAGTGCAAATTTAAGTGATAGGTTAGACAGGGAAAATACGATATTAATTTTGAAAGGGGCAAGATAAAAACATTGACGAAGACAGAGAAAGAGAGTTAAATTATCTGGACTGTGGCCATTTTTAATGCACAATATTTGATGTGCTAGTGTCACGTTAGAAACAATTGGCATTTGTAGACATGTTTGCACCGCAGCACCGGGTGCGGTGCATGCAGTTGTGTAACCAGCAAAATGCACATCAGCAGTGCCGTGGCAAGGAAGTTTGGCACCTGAGGCAAAGCCTGCAGCAGCAGCCAGCCCTCATCCTGTGCACAGATCGGGGAGAGGGAGGGCACATGCCCCCCGCCCCCCCCATGCTTGCCCAGGAATGCATGTAGCAGTGGGAGCCATCTTCCTCCCATCCCTGTACCCCCCCCAGACAAGCCACTCGTGGCTCCATCCCATGCCCTGCCTCAGCTGCGTGGCACCTGTTGGCATCCCTTCACTTCAGCACCCGGGGCAGTCGCCCCGCTTGCCCTGCCTCTCCTTGCAACAGTACTGCGCATCAGCACTGAAAAAATAGTGGTGACACACTTTTGAACTAAAACACCTTGGAGGCGTTTTGTTCAAAAGTGCACTGCCGCCACTTTCTGCGCACTGACGCACATTTTGCTGCTTATACAACTACACACAATGCAGCACAGTACGTGTCAGCTCGCATGTGGAGCAGACTCAATTAATTGAGTCTGCTCCAACCCGCTGAATCTCCAGTGCATTGCAGGACAAAAAGGTATGTGTATAAATGCCCAACAGGCCTAATTCATGCCTTAAAAACATAAGAACTGTCATTTACTGGATCAAGACCATAGGTCCATCTTGCCCAGTATCTTATGTCCTACAGGGGCAGACAGTAGGTGAAAAAAGGGAGAGTGAACTGGGTATGATCAGGGCTGGAGGGGACCCCACAAAATTATCTGGGCAGAATCATCCCTAACTAAACCATCCCAGCCAAGTGTCTGTCTAGCCTGCTCTTAAAAACTTCCAAGGATGGAGAATCCACAGTTTCGCAGTTCCAATGCTTGACCACTCTCACAGTCAGAAAGTTCCTCTTAATCTCCAAGCTATGATTCCCCTGCTGAAGTCTGAGGCCATTGCTCCTACTTCTGTCCCCTACAGCACAAGGAAATGCCCATCTTCTCCTTTCTATAATCACTGTTCAGATATCTGAAGACTTTTCAAATCCCTCTTCAAGTCTTCTCTTCTCTAGACTAAAGAATCCTAGTTTTTTCAGTCGTTCCTCATACATCATGCCTCCCAGACCGCCAACCATTTTTGTCACTCTCTACTGGACTCCTTTCCATCCGTACACATCCTTCTTGAAATCCAGGAACCAAAGCTGGACATAGTACTCCAGGTAAGATCTCACCAGTGCTGAACAGAGTGGAATAATCAGTTTTCTTGATCTGCATGTTACATTCCTGTTAATATAGCCCAGGACACTCTTGGCTTTTTTTGCAACAAGAGCACACTATTGCTTCATATTCAGCTTAACGTCCACTGTAAATCCAATGGTCCTTCTCTACGGTACTGCAGTGTAGCCAGTCATTTCCCAGTCTGTATTTGTGCTGTGATTAGCTTGTCCCAAGAGCAGGACTTTGAACTTGTTCTTTTTAAATCTCAGCAGATTGATTGCAGACCATTTCTCTAGTCTATTCAGGTTATTCTGGATCCTAGCCCTACTCTCTGGAATATCTGCAACTCCATTCAACTTGGTGTCATCCATAAATTTGCTAAGCATCCACTTGATCCCATCATCCAAATCATTAATGAAGATATTAAATAATACTGGACCTAAGGCAGACCCCTGAGGAACCAAACCTGATACCTCCTCCTTCAAACTAGACATTGAGTCATTGATGACTACTCACTGGGCACGTTTACATGTGTAATTAATGTGACTGAATAAACTCCAGTACAATTTGAGCCAGAATAAACTAATCCTGATGTTACTGTATACATGTGTATTTAAGTGTAGTAATTTACTCCACCATTGGATAATACCTGTGTCTGATGGGACTATCCTACACTAGAGTAAATTAATCTACTGTGCCCTAATTGCAGTGCTGTAGACAGTGATGCTTTACTGTGCAGTAAATTAGTCTACTTTGCAATAAAGTACATATATACACATACCCACCGAGTACATAATCCAACCAGTTATGTATTCACTTACAGTACTTTTTTCTAGTTTATATTTCCTTAGCTTGTTAATAAGAACTTTGTGAGAGTGTGTCAAAAGCTTTGAAAAAGTAAGGAATATCATGTCCGCTGATCTCCCTCCAGCCACAGGGCCTGTTTCTTTATCATAGAAAGAATCAGGTTGTTCAGGCATGATTTGATTTTGGTGAAACCATGCTGGGTGTTCCTGATCACCTTGTTCTCCTCTAGGAACTTCATAATTGATTCCTTAAAGACATGTCCCAGATACAGAGGTCAGGTTGACTGGTCTGTAGTTTTCCAGATATTCCTCCCCCTTCTCTTTGCCCTTTTCTAGCCATCTAGGACCTCACCTCCAAGAGTTCTCAAAGAGGATAGGCAATGGTTCTGAAATTACCTCACCCAGTTCCTTCAGTACCTTAGGATGCATCCATTATAACCCTGCTGACTTGAAAGCATCTAGATTCTCTAAGCAATCCCTAACCTGTTCTGCCATTACTCTAGGCTGTTTTTTTCTTTCCCTATCTTTACAGTCAAATGCACTCATTTGGTAGCTGCCCCTATTTGTGAAAACTGAAGTAATGAAGGCATTATACAATTCAACTTTCTCTGAATCACCCATAACTAGATTGCCTTCTGGTTTCAGTAAGGAACCTAGGATCTCTGTGGGCTTGCTCTTACTTGTGATATGCTTGTAAAATCCCTTTTTATTGCCTTATGTCTCTTGCCAGCTGCATCTCAAATGGTACCTTGGCCTTACCAATTTTCTCCCTACATGCATGTGCAATACTCTCATACTCTTCCCTAGTACTATGACTAAATTTCAACTTTTTATAGTAAGCCCTCATCTTATGAAAACTTATGCTATACATCTCTAATTTACTTAGTCTATAAAAGGTGCAAATCTACCCTTCCTTCTGCCTAGCTCAGGCAGGCATTATGCATCCTGAGGTAGAATTTTAAAACCACAAAGCAGAAGGGTTAAGCAATGCAATGCTGCATGATCCCATAACTGGATAGGAGTTACAATCCCTATTATATACACTAGAATGTTTGAATTAAACGGGATTGTGACAGGCCCTTGCCCTGCCACCTTGGGTGGACTGCACCTGAGCCTACTCACCTGCCACAACTGTATTGTTCACCGTACCTCTGGAGGTGGTGCTCAGTGGTTCCTATAGAGGCTCAGGATTACCTTCTTTGGTGTATCTTCTGTGTGGCTTTTCCTCCCCTACACCCCGCCCCTTTCCACTTGGGTGTTACTGAGGATCCAGGAAGCACCTTGACATAGTTGCAGGTTGTTTCTCATGTGACAGCTTGACCGAGCAAAGGCGCCACAGGGGCCTCCCCGTGGTTCTGTTGCTCTCCAAGAAAAATGTCAACACAAGAAGAACTTTAAACAGCTCGGTCTGAGTGGTGGGCAGGGCACCATTGCCCTCTGTGCCAAGCTGCTCAATCTCAAGAGCAGGGGATTGAGGGCCTGTCCTTCAACCCTTATTCCCCGTTGGGCTACTTGGGCTCTTTTCCGCAGCTCCTTCCCAGTCAACCAGTAGGCCAAGTGTACCAGGACCCCAGGGCATTCCCTCCTGGGCTTGTTCAGGGCTGAATATCATGGCTGTCCCCCACTAGCACACTTCAGGAGTGTGGCCACACTGTGGAGGTGCGTGGGGTTTCTGGGCTGTCCCTCCAGGGCTTACCCTTCTTGGATGCCCACTGGGCTGCACTCTCCCATCCCTACTTGACCTTTAATCCTCCAAGTGGTCCTTCTGCCGTGACGGTGGGCAAGCTCATCAGTGTGCCAGGCTGTCCATGAGCAGGGTTGAGAGGCTCACCATTGCCCCTAGGCTTCAATCCTCCATGGACAGACAGGCTCCTCTGGCTTGGTCCAGGTCATTTGCTCCTGGCACATGTAGCTGGCTCCCAGTGACCTGTAGGAGCTGCGCCCTGGTTTCCCCTGGCTGTCCCCTGTCCAAGGCATGCATGCTCCACTTCTGTGGGCTTGCCAGCTGGCAGGGGAAGCATCAGGTTGCTTCTGGGGGCGGGAAGTGCATCTGGCTCTGTCTCCTGCATCCAGATGCATCCACTCGTCCCCTTGGCCTCCAAGCTGGTTTTAAGTGCATGGCCTCTGGGTCCTGCGCCATTGGGGAATGGGCCCTCCAGCCATGGAGTGCCAGCTGCTTGATTCACAGCCCAGCCACGTGGGCTGCAGTGCTAAAGTAAGCCAGGTGGGGGCCTGTCACAAAGGTTTACAGAGGAAGTCAATACAACGGCTCCCCAATCAAGAATACCTTAGGATAACATGAACCAGCTGTTAGCTTCCAAGATCCTGGACCTTGTTTCCAATTCACTATAAGCCTCATTTTGCTAAGCTTGGAATTAAAGCCCCAAAGACAACTAGTTAACAAAACATCTCTCAGAAAGGAACAAGGATGAAATCTGGGAGAGGTTAGTGTGTGAGCAGCTCTCCAGACTGACTATGTAAAGGAGGTTGAAGAAATTAGGCTCCTAGATCACAGGAATGGCAAGCCTAAGGGAAAAATTACATAAGTATGCAGTATGCTTTATTATTTTTAAAAATACTTTCTTCTCTGAAATGCTTTTGTTCTAATAATACCTTACTTGAAAGCAGCTGTTTGATCACTAATTATTTGTCCTAGGGGGAACAGAGCTGCAGTATTTGAGACACATTTTCACCCCACAAGAGAAACAATGTCCCAAAGCCCAAGACCTAGAGAATACGTACGCGGAGACAAGGACATGTCAAAGATGCAGTTAGTTCAGTAACTAAGACAACGCATTCCTCAAAGGGAGAACCAAACAGATGCCCAGACAGAGAAGAATTTACATAGATGAGAATAGGCCCCTCTTTCTCAGTGTTTAGAACTACCATAATCCCATTTGCTAGGCAGTATAAACTCTGAAGAAACAATAGTCCTCACACTGAAACCTTACTATCTACAGAGAGATATTAGCACTGAAATTCTATTTTCATTCTGTAGGAGCAGAGTAAATTTGTCTTATTTCTCTGGCTTGACTTTTCAGTAGTTCTTCAACAGTAAACTCAAAGGCCATAAACTACAGCCTTCAAACACAATCTAGCACAATAAGATCCTGATGTTGGTTTGGGCCTTTAGACATGGTTCAAATACAAATAAGACAAGGAATTTGGAACAAGGGTAAAGAAACACACTGTTGGAATAAGAATTAATCTGGTAATAAACACTGACCCAATTCTAAATATCAGACTCTATCCAAAACTAAAATATCTCTTGTAATCCATAGCAGAAATAAATTATATGGCTTGGATTTTACTAATGCTTGATCAGGGCAGAAACATGCCCTGTGGCCCATGGGGTTCATCAAGGGACCAGGTATTCAGGGGCTGGGCCCACCACCAAAATGGTATTGGGGATGCATGTCAGCAGCAGCAGGGTAGGCAGTGAGTGACAGATGCACTGACCCCACAGTCATGGTCCTGGCCTTCTCTACTGCCATGCCTGGATCCAGCTTGCAAGGACCTCTGCAGTTCTGATGCATCCCAGGAGGTGGGATGAGTTTGACACCCCTGTGCTGGATGAATAAATGCACACAAAAATAAGAATAAAGCAACATGGTCCCACAAAAAGTAAGCTTACATTTAAAGTTACGTCGAAGCATGGAGCAACTTTTTCATGGAGAAGGAAAAAAGAGAACAAAACAATATACTAAGAAGAAACTATATAGGGAGAGAAAAACTGGAGGAGAAAGGCTGCTTACTATATGAATGAGTTTATTAGAATCTAGTGCTTATTTTGACTGAGTCATGTAATTCTCAAGCATCAAAAAATTCCAGTTAAGTCAATGGAATTTTTGCATCCACAAGAAACACAGGATTACAGCCTTGATACAGAAAAAAGTGTTTTGTTTTATGCTTTTGTGAATATTCTTGTCAATATAGAAAAAAATCTATATCCTATGTGGAATCATTAGTAGCACCTTAAAGAAAAAACACTGGGAAGATTAACAATTAGATTTAGTATACAAGCTTGATCCAAAACCCTCTCATTAATTTTAGTGGACTTCAACTCATGCCTAGAGTAACCATATGTCCCAGCTTAGCTGGGACAGTTCCAGATTCCATAGGCTAGTCCCAGCCAGCTGGTTAAAAGTCCCAGGCCAGAGCCTGGCAGGGAGGTGAAGCAACATGGTGTGCCAAGCAGGTGGCTGGGCAGGTACCGCTGCTGCTCTGCAGGGGCAAGGAATGTAAGGACCTCAGGTGACCACCTGTCTGCCTGCCTTGCTCCCACACCTACCGACACTCTTGCCTGCCTGGCACACTATACCACTCTGCCTCCCTGCCAGACTCTGGTCTGGGCCTTTTGACCAAGTGGCCAGGACCAGCCAATGGATCTGGGACTGCCCCAGTCAAACCAGGATATATGATCACCCTGCTCATGCCTTAGATCACTTTCCTATTCTTCACAGTTGGAATCATACAGAGTCTATAGCCCCAGTTCCCAGCTACACAAAAGGTGTAGTTTACATCCCTTTGGGCACATCTACATGTGAATTTAAGCATGACAATTTTAATGCACATTAAGTGATTTTTGGCAGGTGTCTACACATGCAGGGACTTAGCAGTAAAAGTTATGGCAACTGCAGGTATAATATTTAGGCATGATTAGCCTAATTTTGCCATTTTTAATGTTCATTAAGTGTGGACACATATAGACATGAACCAGTAATGCAAATTAAATTATGCTGATGTGCATTAATGCATCTCATGTAGACACACCCTTTAAGCTCTATTGTGGTGCCCAAATTAAATAAAAAGGGACTTCAGTATAACAGATACCAAGCCTAGCACTTAGTGGGCATTTACAGACATGCTGGGGGAGCAGGGCATTAATTACAGTGGCTCTGAGAGCCACCCTAATTATAGCACCTAGGACATCACATGTATCATCATCCCCACACTGAAAATGGTGGCAGGGGAGCTTTAACTAAAAATGGTGGTGGGCAAGTTCTTCCCCGCCACGCCAGGTCCTGCCTGCTGGGCTGCAGAGGCCCCCAAGGGAAGGGCAGCAGGGCAGAGAGCCCCAAGCCCACAGCAGGCAGCTTGCAGCAGCTCCCACCCCATGCAGAAATCTGTGGGGCCCGCTGCCCCCTCCCCCATGCTCTTCCTGGGAGTGCACACAGTGATGGGGAGTAAGACCCCCCGCCACCCCTGGATGAGCTGCCCACGGCTCCATCCCACTCCTTGCCCAAGCCCTGCAGCCGTATATTCTGGCCCTGGTTCTCAAGCCCCATGCACTGCCCCAGCTGGGTGGCAGCCCCAGCCCTGTCCAACTCTCTCCCACACTATGGGAGCTTAAATCCTCCACCCTCCCCCCCCCCCCTCCCAACCACCACTCCCAAACTATCTAGCTCAGTTCTATCTTTGAACTGCTGCTAAAAGTAGCATGTGCTCAGTAATGGAAACCAACTATGAAGGTATTAAAATGCAGCCAACACTAAGCACGACTATAAGGTAAATGGCCTGTATTGGGCAAACATGCTGATGGGAACCTACCAGAAGGATAGGTTAGTGCAGGGGTGGGCAAAATATGGCCCACAGGCCAGATCTGGCCCATGACCTGGCTGATCCAGCCCGCAGCTGTCCCTGCAATGTTCCACATGGGGCTGCAGCTGGGAATTGCATGCTGCAGCCAAGACGGGATGGGTGGGACTGGCTCCCCGCCTCCCACCATACCTCCTACACCCAGTCCCACACCCCCACACACACCCACACATACTCCCACATCTACACACACACCCATACATACCCACACCCTCCCACACCCCCACACCCCTACCATACCCACACCCACATCCTTCCCCACACCCCAACCACATACTCTACACCTACACCCACCCACACACACCCCACTCACCATACCCACACCCCACATATACACCCCCCACAGCCCACACCAACCCTGCATATGCACAGCCCCCACATACACCCCCTTATCTCCCCCACACTCAATATACAAGAGGAAGAGTGTATTTTGAGCTATTATGCAATTGTAGGTGACACACTACACCAGTGGTCACCAACTGGTCGACCTTGATCGACAGTAGATCTTGGAGCCTCTTGGAGTCAATCTGAGGCTGGGGTGGAGGACTGACTGCATGCATGCATGGTAGATCTTGGGTTGCTTTTAAATGCCAAAAGTGATCTCCTACTTTAGAAGGTCGGAGACCACTGCATTACACAAACACACATAAATTGGGGCCATAATAGTTTTTATTAATAAAATTAAAATAAGTTCTAGTAGATGTTTGATTTTTTTTAGCATATGATTTTTTTTTTCTGGTTTCAGGATGGCAACCCCCACTCCACCACCACCCCAAAAGGACTACTTTTGGGGCAAGCAGAGGGACTTCTGGCGGCAAAAGTCAGGAGTTAGGGGCGGGACTTCTGGTCCCAAGATGGCAACCAGGAGGCGGAGTAAATGTCAGAGGGTGGAGCTACCCCGGCAGCCCTTGACAGCTCAACAAAACTCATTAAGTGGCCCTCCAGCTGAAATAATTGCCTGCACCTGGGTTAGTGCAACCCGTCTGAATAAGATTCACAGTAGTGCCCACAGAGTGCAGTCCACCTCAGCGCTGACTCTTTTTCCAAGTCATGATGAGCCACTATACTGACTACATATCAACTTCCTTTCCACTCCCAGAGCTTTGCCTTTCTTTCCCATTTCCATTCCTGTTTTTTCCACCAGCTTTAAATGTCCAACAAATATCATAAAATGGGGCCCAAAGAGTTCACCCAGAATCCCTCTGTTGCACCCTCTCTCAGCCTGTCACATATTATTAGTGTGGCCCAGCCCTCGATGAGGTGCAGACAGACCAGGTTGCCCTATGCATCCTGGACATTTACATTTTTGGAGGATCCCAGGAATCATGACAAGAAAATCTGGTTGCAGTCATGAGCGAGGGGCTAATTAGCACATGGATCTTTTGTGGGGGTATTTGGAGCATACAAACATAATGAACAGAGCTGGGCCATGGGATAACAATGGCTTGAAATGCTGTTGACTCTGGTGGGGCCCAACCCAATGGACTATATGGTAAATCATGAGCCTTTTCGCTTTGGATTAAATCATGCATAGTTTGTACTGTATATATGAAGGTATCAAAGTGCTGCTTAAAATGGTATTTTTGGAGTACCTGTGCTAAAATTTGCAGCAACTTTAAAAAAGGTAAAATGCATCAATTCTGGATAAACTAAGTCTATGGGTACTGTATGCAAATTACTACAGGTATGTTTATTTCAAGATCAGCATTTTCAGATTTGTCCCTCACATCCATGTGCTCAGAGAGAACAGTGTCTGACAGTAAGGGGAGGGGGAAGAAGTTGGGGGGGTTGGGGCGCAGAGGGCAAGGGGCCACCTGACCCCCCCCACACACAATTATTTCTCCCCATTGTAGCAGTGGGAAGGGGTAAATGCAGTGCAAACCTCCAATAATTAGATTCTATACCTGGAAAATGATATCAAATTTATAAATTTTCTATATAGAGAAATTAATTATTGGCAGTTGGTTACATGAACTGTAAACTTATGTAGCTTCACCTTTCCACAAATACCGCTGAACCCATTACTGAACTGCCTTTGTTACAAAACCCTTGCAGCAATAAGTCTCAGCCCTAGCAGTAGATATCACTCAGCTTCTCACCAAATTGGTAGGCTTCAGTCCTATCTACACAAGAAAGTTTTCTATTGAATCTAAATGAGTTTTTAACTGAAAGAAATACCTACTACACATTGATCACCAACTTACATTCTCTCAAACTCGAGCTCTTTCTATAGTAATACCTTTAAGTCCCGAACATAAAACACCAGTTATGAGTGTTGCTAAGAGAAGTGACATTTTCCATACTCTTCTGGCTTTCTTTTCTTCAGCTTGGTCTTTCAATTAAGCAATAAAAACTTTAGTATAACCCAAGCTAAATCTTGTCAGAGTCCAAACTAATTTCAATTCAACTTTTAGAAGAAATAGATTTAAACAGAAAACTGTTACAGAAAGTGAAATATCTTGCCACAAGCATATTTTTCTTAGTCTCTTCATATTAAAACTTAGCTCTTCCACACCAGGCTTAGAAAATATTAGCCCAAGAAGTGAATATATAGTTAAATATAAATAAATAGTTCTCATCTTTTGGGCTGATATTTTCTAACCCTGGTGTGGATGAGCTAAATGTCAGTGTAAAGTGTAATGATAGACAGACAGACAGATATATGAGACAGAATAAGTTAGAGCAAGGGATAAAACAAATAGAATGAAAAATCAGGTGATTTTAACTAAAGCTTAATACTGCTCCAGAGAAAACAAAAGACATGAAGCAGGCATGCATCATCATGTGTAGGATTCAGTTCTTTCTCTTGAAAGGAAATTTAGTCTCCTGGCACATCGATTGTGTAATTATGGGTACTCTGCATTTCCAAACCCAGAGAAAATCATGTACTTTCAGTTTGGGCAACTTAATTTATATCAAAGAAAAACAACAAATATGTGAAAAGACTAAAAAATGAATGTTCCAGGAGAGAACACAGTCCACAGCATAGGCAACAAACAACATCTTTCCTCTTTCAAATGGCAGCTGTTTTAGCAGACTGGCAGACTCCTCAGAACTGAAGAGGCACATTACATTGAGAAACAACACTAAAGCAACTGCACAGACAAAAGAAGCAAAATCAGGTACCACCTCAGTACCATCCCTCTTGCACACTTTCCCTCCTTCTCTGTACAGACACTTCTCAGGATGTCATTTACGTAGGGATGTGTTAGAAACAGCGTGGCTAGTTTTGTTTAATTTTATGCTTCTTGATTACAGGCACTCAACATTTAAATTTAACTGAGAGACTTTTAAAAATCTGTTCTCCAAACTGCATCTAAATTTCGGCTTAACAGTTTACTTTTAAAACACATTTTTATTTGGGAAATATTCAAGTTCAAATAAGAGTTGTGATAATCCAATTTTACTGACTGCATGCCACTTAAATTTCTATTTTGGGAAAGATCTATCATATTCAACAATTATTCAGTTTACTGCATCCACTCAAAAGTTCAAAGAAAGGAGGACTGTGGGAGCAGAGTTGCTTTGTGAATTTGACTTGAATTACTTTTCTGCTATTGTTAACAAGCTACTGCTGAGAAACAGCACACAGGGATAACTCAGAATGCTTAATGGAAACCTTTTAGGGAAACTCAAAATATATGTACATGTCAAACTGGATCTGCTCACTGGAGACAAATCTGTAGAAAAAAAAAAATCAAGATTGTAAGCAAAATCATACAAAAGCATCTCCTAGCAGGGCGTAACAACCATCATGGCACTGCAGAATCATAAAACATGCAAATTAAATAACAAAAGCTATAGCACAGTAACAATCAGAAAAACAAAAATAGCAGCACTTGAGGAAATGCACACAAGGTAAGGGAGCCAGAATATTCACAACTATCCCAAGTATGTAAAATTAAGAATAATGCCAGCAGAAGCTACTGATTCCCTACACTTGAAAAAGTGCTGTAATAATCCTTGCCTCTATATTTAGACACTATGGTTGCCTGCAACCCACATACATACCATTTTTTAAATGAAATTCAAGACTTCAGTGTGAGTGATCTTAAAAAAAATCTGCATACAGCTTCATTGTCACACTCAGTAAAGATGACTGATGACATAAATGTATATTCTAGAGAGTCTCATACTATATGCCCACACAAGCCAAAATCCACTAACAGGTTTTATTTATATAGCTTCTATTAAAAGAGGTATAAGAAGTATAAAAACCTAGAAACATATAAGGGTGGAACTACAGAAAGAGGACTAGTTCTCACAAAGATGAACCTAACACACATACCATTTCCTAAGATTAGAAAAGTACAAAATTAGCTTTAACCGAAGCAGTAAGCTTCACTCTAGAATAAAATACAATTAACAGTCTCTTTCTGCTCCTTCAGGCAAACACAAGGGGAAATAAACTGATTTTGTACCATATTCTGAAAGTGAAAGATGCATGATCTGGTTTTATCATGTTAGGCAAACAAAATTTCAGTCAGGACACTCCACAGAAAATGTCCAGATCTCCATCCATCAAGCTCCAAATCTATACAACTGCAGCACAACAGACAGATGATCGAAACTGTTGCATCAAGACAAGGAGAGAGATGATCTTTCAGGTAGAGACAGCTATGCATAGCTTGAAAGTTAAGAGTAGTCAGATGACAGTTAGATGTGAAAACAGATAATTGCATGCTTAGTTCCTGGACCTGAGTGTGCAACTTTAGAGGCTTGTTTGAAAAAGCAGGCAACAAGTTCAACCGAAGAGACCCCAAATTAACAAAGTGCTTTTACATTCTTCTCTAGATTTCTATGCAATTTTACTACACTAAACCAGTATTGTTCTATCGTTGCTTAGATTCATATATAATAGCATTCCTTACTGCGAGACCTCGCATCTGTAATTCAGGGATATAACCTAGAGAAAGGGCTGGAAGGTCAGAGGCCTGAATTCTCTTTGTAGCTCTGCTACTGTCTGGTTTTGTGGCCTTCTGCAAGCCACTAAATTTCTATAGCCCCTATGACCACTCTGCATAGTGGGTGTATTTTTTATTTTTTTTATAAATAACTTTGATCAGCAGATGGAAAACATCAAGACTGATTGCAACTGACTCTCAGAATGGCAGCCCATAATCCTATGAACACTAACTTGCTTCTGATTTCAGTCCAATTCCTTGGAGAGCTAATACAGCATTTCACATCTTCCTTCAGCCAGCTGTCTGCCAAGAATAGAATCACTGAGTAATACACCATACAGTTCCCATCAGCCCCTCCTGCCATGGTTTCCATAAACTATGTTTGAACATAAATAGGCTGCACTCTAGAAAAATAGGCAAGGTAAAGTGGCACCTTATAGACCAATTAATTCAGACAGATTCAGCTTTTGTGAGCAACAGCTTACTTCATCAGATGCTATACAGAATAGTACATGATCAATCTGTGGTGAAATTGGGAGCCTGGTATGGATTTAAGGAAGAAAAAGGAATTTTCATATATGCCAAATATGTTTATTACTGTTCCAGTAATTCTGGACAATCCATAGATTTCTTAAGAAGCTTCTGTAAAACTTCTATGAAGGTTTCATTCTGGGCATTTTCAGAAACATTAAGAATGATGCTAAGGTTCTCAAACTTAAAGTCTGAACCACAAAAAAACTGACCAAAAAAGCCAGAGCAAGAACTTTAAACAGTCAATAAAGTCTAAATGAATGAAGGTCAGATAGCTCAAGGTCAGGATAGTCCATTTATCCTTCAAAATGATCTATAGTACAACTGGTACCTACAAACAAACTTTATTATGTCACTATGGGTGCACCGATAAAGATTTTTCAGGCCGATACTGATGGCCGATACCTATTTGATTGCCGTTATGCAGCCCCACAGCTTGGAGAGCAGCATCCGGCTGGGAAGTTTGCTGGGGGGAAGGGGCAGGGGGAGAGAAGAGATGTGGGGGGGGCAGATAAAGACCCCCATAGAGAGGGAGGGAGTGGGGCTGGGGCAGGGGCTGCGGGATGGAGCTGCACAGCTCATCTGGGGGGGTGGATCCTGCTGCTACTCACATTCCCAGGTGAGGCATGGGGGCCATTTGTCCCCCAGATCTATGCGTGGGGCGAGGGCAGGCTGCCGCTGTGGGCTGGGGCCAGGGGCAGTGCTAGGCTCTTCTCGGTGGGGGGGCTGTGCTGGGGATGCGCTCATGGTGGGCAGCAGCAGTGCTGGGGTGGGGGCCTGGGGGGGGGGGGCTACAGCCACCCCAGAATTCACTGTAGCCCCCCACAGGCCCCTTCCCAGCACCGCCCCCCAGCCCCATCCCACAGTGGCAGCCCACCCTCACCCCGCGCACAGATACAGGGGGCACACACCCTGCATGGCTCCCCTGAAGGTGCATGTAGCAACGGGAGCCCTCCCCACCCCCGCACCCACCCAGAGGAGCTGCACAGCCCCATCCCATGCCCCACCCCAGCTGGGGAGCACCTGCCTCTGCCCCAGCCCCACTCCCTCCCTCACCACGGGGCCTCGATCTGCCCCTCCACCCCCCTCCCTCCCTCCACCCCTTCCCCCACAACAGACTTACCAGCTAGACGCTGCTCTCCAAGCTGCCGGGCTGGCCATATATATGTTGCAGCTGGGCACATGCACGCAGCATTTATCAGCAACATTATCAACCACATCAGCCAAAAAAAGCCAATTGCCAATAATGTCAATTTTCCTTTTATTGGTGCTGATACAATATGGACCGATACATCAGTGCACCTCTATATGTCATCTAAGTGCATTTTTACATGTGGCATGAGTCTAAGTGGCACACTGACTTGTCAAGGAGAGCACAGTACCTCCAGAAATAACCCCACCAAGTCAATATTAAAATAAATCTACTTATTCAGAGCAAAACCAAAATAACATTACGTTACTTTTTGATAGAAGCCCCCAGCTCTGTCACAAAATTCCTGGATGATCTTGGGCAAATCATTTAATTTTAAGTTCTCAGTCTTCTCCTTAAATGTTCTAATCTGTTCTCCCTCCTTTTACACACTTTGTCTAGTTAGAATAGAAGCCCCCCACCCCCCAAAAAAATCAATAATCACTTTTGAAAATTTAAGACAAAAAAGGTGCCCCATGAGTCACAGTATTATTGCTATATTAAACCAACACTTCACCCATGTAAAACTCACAGCCAAAAATATTACAAGATGATGATTCAGTTAGAAGTACTAGTCAAATCAATCCTTAATGTATATTGTGCAATCTCACCATTCTCTGTCAAACTTCATGTCTTGAAGTATCACCTTGATTTCATAAAGATTGCAAAGATATATTTTCAGTTGTCACACAGAATCAGTAACATCAAAATTATTTTATGGTACTCAGCAGTAGATAACAACTAGCATTAGCTGAAATCATAACTCTCTGGGTTATGACAAGCTTATCAAGCAGATCAATGCAAAGTAATGTGCAATTATTTTGTTTTGTTTTACTCTTATTAGAAATCATGTTATAATGATCATCACAACACCCCCATTAAAACAGTGCTGCATAGAAATGCCTTCCCACAATGTATATCATTATATAGCATTCAATATATTTGTTTCCTAAAGCCCATCATTTCGGCTATAACATGTGAAAAAGGTTGTGCACAAAACTGCCAAAAAAATGCTCGTTAAAATTTTTTAGGGTAAGCAAGAGGTGTTCTACAGTCGACAGGTTTCTATTTATTATGTTTGTATGATACCAAATCCACCTTCATTGGGGTCTTGGTTTTTATCCTACTTGTTTTAAATCAGTCAAAATATAGTTCTTGTGTTCAGTCATAATATAATATTCTTCTTTTCCTGGCCCAATAAATCAAAGTCCCACAATGCCTTATAAAAGTATTAAAATAATTAACAAATACATAAGGAACTATATGAAATTATTCTGCCAATATTTTTTTAACCAAACTCTAGTCATTCTGTCACTCCTCAACATCCCTTGACCCTAACTGTCACACTGCCTTGAGCACCTGCTTCCAAACTGCTTCCTGATTATACTGTATTGCATATGGGAAGAATGAACACATTTTTCTCCCAGATAGCCTTCAGACAAAGTGACCTTAGCAGATATAATACATGAGCAAAAGTCAGCCAAGAACAGTTTTCACCCACAAACCCCAACTTCCATTGTTTTTCTTTCTGCTCTTTCATTTTCTGTTTTAATTTAATTAATCTCTAATATTTTATATATTCTTCAAAATCTCAAAAATCACTTCACCCTCCCAGAAGCTCAACTGTTGTGCCAAGAGACTCAACTTTGATTGTCACTAACTGCCACTGAATGATTGTCACCTTCTTTCAGTCAACTTCAATTTATAATCTGCCTGCTCCATATTTAAGAATGTTGTTGAAACTTTGTTCTACACTAGAGTGAAATTATTTCAATGTTGCTATACCAAATCCTTTTCAACCATTCTGCAAGTATAACAATTCAAATGTTAATACAAAAAAAGGCAGAACTGCACACACCAACAGGCCAAGGATAGCAGATACAAGTTATTGGGTCTTATGCATATGCATGGAATGGGAGAGATGTAATTAAATAATGTCTTTATGAGGAAAAGGGCAGAGAGAGATTTGAAAGTAAGAATTTCTCCTAAGAAATTTTACCTTTTGGGAAAGGAGCTTGAAAGGACAGGTCAGTAGGCAAAACCACCAGCTGTGAAAGGGTGAACAAGGCGCACACACAGTCCCTTTCCTTGGAAATTAATTTTACGGGTTAATCAGTAAAAGAGTCCAAATCCAAACAAGCCATTTGGAAGGGCAAGTGCCAATTGAATCTATGAAGTCCCACCCCTTTATGAACACAAAACACTTCTCAGAATGCACCATTTCTCCTCCAAGAAGACCACAAGAGAGAGAACTTATCACATGTGACTGATGTTAGTCACATCCCTTAATGCATTACTGGAACATGCCCAAATACTACCGTGAGGAATAGGATATGGAGGTGAAAAAAAATGAAGAGAAAACCTTTTCAGGTTCCTATTAGTCACCTGGGAGCAGAAATCTACCGCACTAGGGAGTCGTCCTCTTCGCCATTATATCCCCATACTCAGTCACCCATGTAACTAGCACAGACCTATCAAACACTGGGACTTACAAATCATCCCCTGACATGCGTGATCTTCTGATTGAAGTATCAGTGTCAGGTGATCAGGGTTTTATGTTTGGCCAGATCTCCAGCAACTCATGCCACTTGCCTGTGTCTCAGTTATCTTCCCAATTGCAAAATGCATGCCCTATCACCTATTGCCCTCACTAGGAAGTTGTGAAGCACCCAGATGTCTTCTTGTGAGGGTCAATATGTCAATACAGAGCTCTACTCAGTAAGAGCACTGTTATATACGCTAGTGCATTTTAAAGACTAGGGAATTACTCTTCAGAAGTATCTTTAATCGAGTAAGGACAGAAGAACACATTAGAAAGCATGAGTAGGTTACAAGGATGACTCAACAACAACAAAGAATAAGAAAAAAAGAAAATATGGGTGCAGTCATCAATATCCTCACCAGAATAATAAGGATGCAAAACAAGATCATACCAGCAGGAAAAAGGTGGCTACCCATGCTGGTCTTTAGTCAGGCAAAAAACAAGGCAGAGCAGCACCTTAGGGTGCATCCAGATGAGAGTGCACATGCATTTCCCCTAGTCCAACCTAGTTGTGCTGCTACTACTTGTCCCCAGGGAACACCCCTGCACGTGCACTGTGGCATGTGGCAAATTGCCCTGGGTGGGGTAACGCTGGCCCCAACAGCCTTAGCTGGGGTCCTGAGGCCTCCTGGGGCTGCAGCAGCATTGCTCCAGGTGCTCAGAGCCTGGCTGGCAGCCAAAACATGGCTCTGGCCAGCTAGGCTCGTTTCAGGCAGTGCACACTGCAGCCACATGCACCGCTCCGCTTTTTTTTTTTTTTTTTGGACCATTTTGAGGAAACAACATAATGAATCTTTCCTTAATGACAGTCCATGGAAGTGCTAGCATTTGTATAAATCTAAATTCTAGCTGGTCAGCCCTAGATGCCCAATAGAGAAGGGTTACCTCTATTGTGGGCTCTTGTGGCTACATCCTGCTTAGTGACTATGCCCTGTTTAAACTTATTCTCAAAGCAGTCAATTTTCTGGTGTTTCTGTTAGAATACAGCAACTCTGGAGTTGGAGACAGATTCCCGTAACAATGGAGGCTTTACTGGCGCTATGCAAGAGCCACAAAAGCAGCATTCAGACTCCCATAGAGCTGCTGCATATTACAAGTCTGACCAGGCATCCTTTGTCTGCTGCATCACTGTCAGGATTGCTGCCAAGGCTTTACTCAAAGTAGTACCAAAAAGGACCCTTAGTGGTCTGGAGCTGTACTGCTCAGACTACAGGGACCAAGTCCATCATTGGTGTAATTCCACTTAGCTATGTGTACATGAAGCTTTTTGCATTACTTCGCAGTGAATTGGGATGGCCCTACCTAACAGTAACTAGAGTCAGAGAAAGCAAATGCTGAAACAATAGCCAGAGGTATCTTGGGTAGGAGGGGAAGGTAGCATTCCCCTGTGGTTCAGCAAAGTAGAGCTACTACCATAGCCACAAGCCCATACAGCTCTCAGGCAAACAGAGTCTGACTCAGTTTGGTTATGTAGGTCACTAACATGCGGCAAAAAGCTTCATCAGACTAATTGATGCAAAGCTAAGGGACATCCAAGGAAGTTCACATTTGGTAAAGTGTTTGGATTGAAGATTTAAAATGCTACTGGATATGTTTTCAGAAGGGCTGATCATGTGTTTTTCCTCTGAGATTTCTTAGCTGTAGCCAGATTTGCATAGAAGGCAGAAATAGCACTGTAACTGTACTGCCAAGGTAACTCCCTCTGGGTAAAGAAGATGGGAATTCTTTAGCTGTATCAAGAATTCCTTTATTTCAAGCTCAACCAAAACATAATTTCATTTGATAGCACATGAAAAATAGATTAGTAAATTTATTCAGGAGAATACTTAGATAACAAAGCAGCTCAGATTAAAGAAGCTTATTTATCAGCTTTAATAAGGAACTAATTTGTTTTGAATTGAAGATGATGATTCACCTTCTTGCAAATCTTAAAAAGACTCTTCTCTCTTGCTATATTTAGAATTGCCTTCAAGTCAGAGAAGCTGTATTCTTTTCTAAAGCAGCCTTATTTCCATCTTTAGCTTTACAGGACATAGCTTAGTTTTCTTTTGAAACATTCAAAAGGTAATCTCTGGAACCACCTTTATCTTCATGCAGTTCCTCTCTGATTGATAAAAAAAAGGCTTTGGGAACAGCCACAAATGAAAGCTGACACAGTTATGCAAGGTGATATAATGGGGTCACTTGTGTTTAATCAGGCAATGCTTATTTCAAAGATGCCTGTTATAGGGATGCCTTTTGCAGCCTGGAACATTTTGCTGGCAAGAAGTGGTATATTGTAATGGCAGACCAGAGGCATAACAAGGAATTTTATCACCCTGGATGGGGAGGAGGGGAAAGAGTGTTTGGCACCAGAAAGCAAGCAGGGGCTGACCGCCTCCTCGCACACGAGCCGCTGCCACAGCTATGGCATGAACTCCCAGTGGTCTGCTTCTGCTGTGGTGCCCGTTGCTGCAGCAGCACAGGCACGCACTCTAAAAATCAGTGCCCAGAGCTGGTACCCCAATCACCCACCCATACTTACATAACTGACGTAGAAACTGAGGCAAGGGGGTCTTCATCAGAGGTATACTTTTTCAAGAGAGCAATACAGATGTTGCCACCTAGAGCACAGGCATTGCTTCAAACAAAACTTGTGCCAGAAAATGTCACTTGATAGAGATATCATCACAGAAATGGGGACTCAAAGCAGAAGTAGAGGGGGAAGCAAGTAGCCTGTCTGGAAAGGCCTTTGCTAGCTGCTTAGATTCTGTGCAAGGGACTGTGAAACCCAAAATCCACAGAGAGAAGGATAATCTGATGGAGACAACTCCATTTAAAAAGGAGAGAAAAATCAGAATGAAAGCAGATCAGTTAAGCTGAAGGTGGATGTATAGGCTATGGCACATTCTGTAGAACAGCCTTGACAAGTCAAGCAATTCATGATTAAAAAGAAAATGGGAAAAAACCTCACATGTTGCTGAACACCAATCTGCAAAACTCTACCAATAAACAAGAAAAAAAATAGAGTGTTTAAAGATCAGGCCAGTGTAAATGAAAGAGACAAAACTTAAAATGTAACTGGGGGAGAGCCGAGAAACAAAGAACAAACCTGCTGCATTTGCTCTTTTCAGACAATAATTTCCCGGGACACATTTAAAGTGTCAAATCACAGCAGCCAAAAAACAAGCCAACTAGTCCAGATCTCCAGATGATTTATTTCAGCATCAGGACTGTCCCATTTATGTTTTAATGTTCTATTTGCTCTGCAGTCAATCCATGTGAGCAAGTATGGATCGAAATGTATTTAGAGAAAAAGCAAGTTAAAACAGCAGAATTTGCAATATTACATGTTACCAAAAGTGTTCAACTTATTTTGTGTCTCCATTGAAAGAATCTCATTTACTGCCACTCTGGCAACAGTTGATTTTTTTTCCTGATCAGCATGAATACATTGAAAAAAAAATCTAAGAAGCCTAAAAGTATTGGTACTTTTGTACCAAGTACTGGTACTGCCATAATGTTTCTGCCCTGGGGGCCAGGGAGTATTAGACCTTAATATATAGAAACTTCTATTTTAACTCCTATATTTTGCTATTATTTAAAGCTTAGACTATGTCCAACCTCTCGGTCATCCCATACAAAGTCCAATATAAAACCCTTTCCCAAAGTCATGTTTCTACCTTCCCCAGGAAGTGAAGAACACTACTGACATCATCTTTCCTGCTCTGCGCTCCCCAAAACTGAGTATTTCCTCTCATTACCTCAGTCTGGCTCCTACAGATCCCTCTTAAACAGTTTCTGATTTCCAAGTTAACAACCTCCATACTACGAGACTCATGCACCATTTCATTCTTTGCTGGGAAAAGGTAACATAATGGGAAAAAAATTATCATAGCAGTAATACAATATTCAAGAATGCCTAAAGGCCAGTATTTAAAGGAAACTAGATAATTGAAGATAGGCACCTAGTCAGATTTTCCCAAAGTACTTTCCAATGTGCTTATTCGTCACCAGATCCATTAGAGTTGGGCACTGTTTGACTTCAGGAGCAATTAAACATTTGAGTGCTTTTGAAAAAAGCTCACTAGGCACCTTTCCACATCTTTGCGTATCAACAACCCTTAAAAACCTGGCCCAATGGGATTTAGGAGCCTAAGTTCTATTTGTTTGCTATGGCACTTATTCTTCTTGGTGCCTAAAAATGGGACTTATGCCACTAGCTGGTTTTTAATATTTTACCACAGATGGTAAAGGGGTCCTAACTTCAACTAAATTTGATTCAAAGGTTCATGAGGAAAATGATTACTCTATTACTTAATCAAAATAACATGACTATGAAAAATAGTCACTGTTAAGGAGATCATGCTTTCAGCATTTGCTGATGACTGCAACTTTGTGAAACTTTAAGGTCTGTAAAAACACGCTGCCTCTCCCCATGTTCCCAGAGCTCCAGAGTGCTGCTGCCCTTCTCTTTTGGTCTCTGACCATCTGGCTCTTTCCTCAGGTTCAGAATGGTTTCAAGCAGGTATGTTTTACTGAATTACAGATATTTACTTTTATATTATTTTAAAATGTGATTTTATAAAGCTTTTAACGGTATACTATCATTACTAAATTGTCTGTCCCCCATGCCCCTAATTCCGTACAATCCTGAAATTTGAAACAGATAAAAATCGAAAGAAATGCTTAAAAATAAACATTGATTTTAGCCATTGAAATTATAACAAATTAAAAAATAAAAATGAAATTCTGCCAAGCCTACTCATGAACTACAATGGCTATTAATGAGTGTCTACTACTAGCATGCTTCAATTGTTGTTTCCCAGTGGTGTACTGCTTTCCTTCATTTGGTGGCACCAATGGTCTGTAATGTCTCACAAACTGAAGCAGAGGCCATTCTCTGCTCAAGAGGGTTGTTTTTGCTACTGTTCCAGACTTCTGGAAATTTCAGCACAAGCTGACCTTTAAGCATGAGCCATCCCATTGAAATCGCACTACTCATCTGCTTAAGGTTATGCACCTGCCTAAGCACTTTGAAGGATTCCAAGCCCAGCACAAGTTCTGGACCTTGGACTAGCATAATAATTTTGACTTTCAGCAGTAATATTGATCATTCCAGATGTGCATCCCCTTCTTAGGCTATGACTTGAATTAATTAATTGGAGCATAGGAACAGTCATATCAAGACAGACTCTCTAATCCACAGCTAATTCTGCAAAGGCTTAAAACAGAGGTTTAGGAGTAATACAAAAACAACCCCAAGGAATTTTCTGGTCTTTCCCTACCTGGCAATCTTATCGTGTAGCATAGAGATAGGCATAAGGATTCTTGCCCTTTGTATACATTTCAGCCTGGCTAATATAATGACAGCTACTATCTTTATTCAGTAAAAGTATTAAATTCTTTTGTTCATTTTCCGTAGCCATTTGCCAGCATAATGTGTTCCAACAGCAAGTTCTATAAGCCATTTACATATTAACAAAAATATTATTTCCTATTACCCATTTTATTTCTGCTCCACCTCCAGTGAGATGGGTGACAAGTGTGAGTACTGCAGTCTACCACTTTATTTGCTTGGACTTTTCACAAAGGGTGTTATCTTAGTGTACAAGTGGTGTAACAAAAGAAAGCAGAAAGAGCAAGCACATGTAAGCAGAAAGTGAGTATAAAGCTATATCCAATTAAAGGGGGAGGGGAAAATTCCCCACCTACTACATCTTACAGAATGATGCCTTCACAGAGCAGGTGACAGCTGAGGTAGGTGGAATGATCCTGACTAAGACAGTGGACCAAGACTCAAAACATTCAGGTTCTCCAAACTAAAGAACCCTAATTCTTTCAGCCTTTCCTCAAAGGTCTTGCTTCCCAGGACCTAAACATGTTTGTTGCTCTGCGCTGAACTATTTCTAACTTGTCTACATCCTTCTTGAAGTAAGGAACCCAAAACTGGACGCTGTACTCCAGGTGTGGTCTCACCAGTGCTTAGCCAGGTTGTATTCATGCACGCAATTAATCTGTCCTAAGTGAAGGACTTCACATGAGTCCTTGATGAATCTTATCATATTGATTGCAGACCATTTCTTCAATTTATCCAGGTCATTCTGGATCCCAGTCCTACCCTCCAGACTATCTGCAGCTCTGCCCAACTTGGTGTTGTCCACAAATTTGCTAACCTTGCACTTCATCCCATTGTCCAAATCATTAATGAAGATATTAAAGAATAAAGATTTAAAAAGCTATGAAACAATAAATAATAAAAGAATGTCACAGTAGTGCAGTTCTCTGCCTGTAAAATGGAGATCTTAGCCCTTCATCCCTGCAATAGCTGAGAATATGCATTAATTTTCAGAACTCCACACCCTGTGAAGTAGTTAGGAAAGGGTTATGTAAATACCTACACTGACAGAGGGATAGAATTCAAAACTCCAGCAGTATTAGGTAGTTTAAAGAAGATATATTTGATTTTTTTCAGCCCACAAACACAAGATTTTTTTTAATGCACAGACGAGCTACAAACCTAAATCCCATTCCCCAGATTTTCTTAGTACTTTATATTTTTAATAGTTTTTCATAAGATTTTTAAAATCACTTATGGGCTCTATAAAACAATATAATCATATTTTGGTGCATTTGTATAAACACAAAGAAAAACTTTTAGTGCTGTTTGGCCACCATATCTTTATCTAAATCAATCTCAGGAGCTTATATAGCCTTCACTACTATACTATTTGAGTGTCTTCAGATTCCATATCACAGCGCCTCTCTGAAACAGGGAAGCACTATAATACACACACACACACACTTTGTATAAAATGTACTGTTATAATATATGTATTATAAATATAAATAAATAAATGTGTGCTTGTACACACTTATAATTTGCTACCTCACTTGACAGATGGGGAAATGAGACCAGCAGTTGGCGACCACCCTCAGATGCTGCCGGCGGTGTCAGAGGCGGGCCGGAGGGGTAGCAAGCAGTGACTGCCTGCAGGCTCTGCCAGCAGCGTTGGCGGCGCTTTTCGCAGGGGGTGCACCGCCAATCTCAGGGGGTACACGAGCACCCATGTGCGCCCCTATGCATTGCCAATGGTGAGAAGTTTTCAAACAGCCTTATTTCTTTCCAAGGAAAAGGCTAAACCATACACTAGAGAGAAAACACCTGTGGATACGCAGGTGAACATCTTACCAAGGGGTAAGAGGGAGCAGAGCTTTTTTGTGAATGAGCTGCTCAATGTAGTAATTTTCTGTGTGCATGTTCCTACCACGTAGCGAGCAAAAGCTATGCTGCAGCAACTTGCCCCTTTTTCATGACAGGAAAAATGTAAGTGCTTCCACCTACGGCAATAACTTTACGATATAAAAGGGCATCTTGATTGGTGCCTCAGTATAAGGTGTTTCAGCCACAAGCCTCTTAAATAAGCCAAACCCTATAACAAATATGCCTACACAGAAGCAAAACAACTTCTGATACAGAGAAATATAAGACTGCCTCTTCCTATCATTTGCAAAGACTACCAGCCCCTCCAGATCTACGAACTTCTCTGCATGTCACTATTAACAGTAAGAAAGACTAAACATTTTGCCAGTAACACAGTAGGCATTTTACTCTTTGCTTGTTGCATCTGGTTGCCTTCCTATTTTCCTACCTGTCTGTGCCACCAAGTGGGTCCATCCACTCCAGACTGCTCCAATCTTTTCATCTAAGAAAAAATTAGCTTCTATTTTGACTGGCTCAGCAAGAAAAATCTCTTTGCTCACAAGCTGCCCATGTTTGTTGCTTCCCCAGACATACAATTCTCCTTTATCTGAAATAAATATGGAAGTAAAGAAATCAGTAAAAAGCTATATCTGTAACATGTCAGCAGTTGGAGAAAAATGTGATGTGCTAAAGTGAAGGCAACATTTTAATTTAATTGATGAGTTTCTTGTGTGTATATTGTATTGTTTCTGTCCCCCTGCCACCCCCAACACATATACACTTAAATATAAAAAATAAAATAGTCATTAGGACCATAAAAAAATTTCCTCTTATAAGCCAGAACTAATAATTGCTCTCATTCCCTCTCCATACTACTATACTCTAACTACTACTGCAACAGATGATTGTTCAATAATTACTATTTCCCTCTATTTGTTTAATACTATATTTGAATGCATACACAATGGATTCCACCCTGGGGGATAATTACATTGTTATTATTGATTTACAGTAGCATCCACGCTGTTTTGTGTGGTTTCTAAACATTCGAAAACATTATTCAAGAAGCTCACAGTGCAAAGTCCAACAGACAGTCTATACCACAGCACCCTTATGAAGCAGCCATGGGTTGGGAAGAACAGCACCAGCTACACACAGTTTATATGCAATCAACTCAATTCATTGCAAACAGCATGGCAGCAGTGTGGCTTTTAAAGGGATTTACATAAGATATGATTAATGTACCATAGGGTAACGAGTTTGGAGAAAATGAGTCAGAACAGAATACAAAATAGTTCAAGGAGGAAATAGAGTAAATCTACTTGAAATTCAGTTTTTTCAACCCTGGAAAGATTAAGACTATACACATGATTATAGTAAGACATATTTATCTATATGAGAACATATTTTTATATAAATAAGTATAATAGTAAAAAGCAAAGTATTAATACACTATTTTTGAGCATAATTTATACAGATGTAAATCTAGTCGTTCCACTGAAGTAAGTTTGTTTTCTGGTGTTCAGATGCAACTGACAGGAGAGGCTAGAAAAGAACTTAGTGTAACTAAACTCTATCTGATCCAAAAATGTTGAAGAAGAGGAAGGAGAAGAAAACACTGTACACCAAGCTAGCATGTTTTAGGTATTTTCCAAGACTTGTTATGGGAAAGAATCCAGAAAACTGACTTTCCTTTTATTCAAATTCCTTCCCAGGTAAAAGGAAATATACTTTTTTTTTCTTTTTTTTTTTTTTTTTTTGGGGGGGGGGGGAGGCACACAAGGATGGCAGACATAGCTCATTTTAAATAAAGAAATAAACGGTAGACCATAGATTACAATTTTCTGGACACACTACAAAATCTCTATCTACCATTTGCTCTTCAAGTACTTTTTAGTGTCATCTCTGTAGTTTGCAAAAATCCTATAGCTACATAGTGACAGCCTGTGAGTGTGCTCCTATGCCAGACAAAATTAATAAATAGGGAATGACATTCCTCCATCATCCTTTACTTAAATGCTGCCATCCAAGCTTGCAACAACTGCTTCTACAGTTGTTAAAATTGTCACATATGTTCCATGAGTGACCAGTAGATGGCAGGTGAAACCAGAAAGAGAGAAAAATATATGCACATATAACAGTGCATTATACAATTCATAAGATCCACGGAAAAATCTGCTACAGAATGTGGCTGAATTATCATTTTGAACTGGGCACTGCACTACTTTGAACCAAAAAAGTACCACTAAAAGCTGATGCAAATGAGAGACACCGAAGTATTAAATTATTAGATGCTTTGTCACCTGGCTTCAGCAACTTCAGTTTCATTGTAGCCAGATTACTCACTCGAATAGCCAAATCCAAGAAATAAAACCAGGAAGCATAGTCTGATACTTAACCAAATTCACCTGCCAGTAACTGACTACCCCAGACTGATAATGATTTTCTTCACAGAATCCTGTACTTATTGGTGCCCAAACTCTGCATCACAGGAAATCATTAACACTCTATTTTACATTTTCTCACATACCTTAACCTCTGTAAATAAGTGACTACATTGGGATGAGTTTAATGTGTGATCAGACATGTGCAGCTTTACTCAAGAATTGCTCTTCAGAAAAGTTTTCCATGCCTCAAAAATATAAAATTATACCATGAGAGGGAATCCTGTCTTCCCTTTGCCTCATCCAACTCTGGCAGTCCTTCCATGTGACCTATGGGTTGCTCCTGCAGCAGCACAAAAGAAACAACTGCTGATCTTCTGGCACAAAGCAGGATTTACATGTGACAAAAGTAATTCAGGAGCACAGGCCCTGTTGTTTTTCAAAGAGACTTCTGCTCCTAAGGCCCCTAGCAGATTGTTCAGTTTAAGGTGTGATGGGATCTGCTGTGCAATCCCAACAATTGTGTCTCCTGCCATGCTATACACGCACAGCAAGAGGTAAGATTGTGGGATTGGGGATCAGATCTCAATCATGCCATATTGTTGGTGCAGGGGGGGCCTGAGATCATGATCTGCACTGGCAAGCAGCAAACCAGTCAGCTGATCCATGCTTTCAGCTTCAAGAGCGCATTGGAGTCAAGGACTCTAATGTACACCTCAGGCTGGGATCCCCAATCAGCTGACACTCCCAGCCTCTTGGGGGAGTGGAGTCAAAGGCTGCCATGCACTCCAGAAACTGAGAGCAGTAGTCATCTGATCTGCACACTCAGCCCCAGGGACTAATCAGGGCCTCTGACTCCAATGAACCCCTGAGGCTGGGAGCAGCAGTCAGCTGATTGCCACTCCCAGCCGCCTGAGCATATCAGAGCCAAGGGTTCCTATGTGTTTTCAAGGCTAGGAGCTCTGATTAGCTAGGGCCTGGCCACACGTGCAATTTAAGACACAATGGGAACCAGCCACAAAGTTATTGCACATATTTTGTGGAATAACTTTGTGGCTTATTCCTTCTTTTATCGTGTCATTAATCACATTAATGTGTGGCCAGGTTACTACTTAAGACATAATTAACTGGTTAATCACATCTTAAGTGAAATGTCTGCCAAGGACCAATGTGACTAAATTTATAAAAATCCTACTAGATCCTCTAACAAACATTTACAAAAGACCAGATTCTGCCACACTTACTCACAGTGAATAACAGCAACTTACTCCATGAATATTCCTATGAAATCAAGGGAACTATCTGTGGAATAAAGTACTACTATTCAAACTACGTAAGGGTGTGCAGCCTAGCATAAGCAAAGGAGGCAGGCTAAGGTATGCAAAGGAAGGAATAAGGAAATTAATCCACTCAACTTCACTGTTAGGTAATTTAAACTTTCTAACACATAAACACCACTGAAGCAGGACTGTGAAAGCTGGTAGGATCACAGCACAAACTGAGGAGACCGGAGTCAGATCCAACTCTAACAAAAATTATATATTCACGACATAATACAATGCATTGTCCAAGCCTGTGAGGGCTGCCCTGGGGCTCTGTGGGCTCGAGCTGTAGTGGGCAGGCAGGCAGGTGTGCCCAGCGGCACCCGTGGTGGGGCCTGGCCTGGCCCATGCAGCTCCTCAGGGATGGGCCACAGCCACCCTGTGCATGTGGGGATGCTGCCTGGCTGGGGCAGGACACTGGGCTCAGGGGGCTTCCCTCTCTGGGATCAGCCTTCCTGCATGCTGGGCACAGTGCAGGCAGGGCAGAGCCGTCCCCAGTGCAGAGGCCTGACCACAGGAGCCCCCTGGAGACTGGGAACAGCATGGATATGGATGTAGAGAAGTAGAGCCTACCTGTAAGTGACACCGAATGGTAAGAACTGGCAGTAACTCTTTTCACCTTTACCTTTTCCAGGCCTAGGAAAGATTAGTACCATGTAATTAGCATAGGCCAAGTTGCATACATGCATACAATACATAAAGCAGTCGAAAAACAGACCACATAAGCTGTATTATGGTCAAGAATTATGCCAGGAGCATGACAAATTATATATTTTACCTCAGTCCTCTCAAGCCATTACAGAAGTCAACATTCTTTGTTCAAGGAGTTATGACCTAGTGTTCCCAGTCCATATCTCAGATATTCCATGAACCACCACGCCAGTTCCTGAGGCTACATTTAAAATATGGCATTTATGTTCATTTCTATAAATTAAGACTAAGTCCAGCTTCCAGACACTGGCCAGGCAACTTCCACACTGCCATACCTGGCCCAGGTGTTAGGGGGAAGTCTTGGGGAGCATAGTGGGCCAATATCTTTTCCCAGAAATCCAGAAAAAGCACCAGCAGAACCACTCCACACAGACAACTTCAGTCCAACAGCCAGACATGCTCCTTTTATGCAAGAGGGACAGGAGGATCTGTTAAGCATCAAAGACCCACTTCTCCCACCTCCACTCACCCATGTTCCACGGCTTCCAGGCTGCCACAGAACACTGCTCCTTTACCTCCAGATGCCTATTTTGTATTGCAAAAGCTGCGCTGGATCCCTGTGTCTGTGAAACAGGGCATCTGGATATTCCCTTTACTCAATAACAATGAATACAGTGCTTTCTATGATCTGAAATGTTGCATGATTATGCAGAATGGGCATAACATAATAAAAGGCCTTATTAAAAAAAAGAGGAGCAAGTGGGGAATATGGGTATTCTTTGTATGCAAGTCCACAATCCTGTGTATTACCATACCCATGCAAATAACAGTATGAGGTCTTAGTTACCTGATACTCGACATGGTTCCTTTGCTTTCAGAAAGGGTGGGATAGTTCTGCCTTGGTTCATCCGTTTTGCCCGAGATGCCATGCCAGTTCCCCACTGGAAAACTAAGCCACTTTCTTCTCAATGTGAAGATACAAAGGGAAATAAAAACAGAGCAAATTACTGATGGTTCTGCTTGCTTTTTTCACTTATTTACTCATTTCAAAGATGTGTTTGCTACACTGGTTCTCATTTTAGAAATCACTGCTAAATATTATTTAAAGGCTTAAACAATATCTCACATGTACAATCCACTTTCTCTATGTTGAATGAGTATCATACAAAGCCCCTAATTGATAGGTAGTTGTTATTCTCAAGTCACTAAGCCAGTGAAGAATAAGCAGCTTGTTCCAGATCTCCAAGGGCTCCACTTCTAAGTTACATAGGAACCACAGTCATAGAAATCACACAGTGTAGAAATGGACATTGCCACAATGAAATGGATCAGCTGTGGCAGAACACACGTGGTCACTTGGCCTGCATCGAGCCCCCAACCTGATGCAAGACCACAAGTGATGGATTCCCCTTGCCCACAGATTTCCTAGGTCCCTTGCTGCCCCACATCAGGTTCTGTGCTGATCCATGTCTCCCGTGGAGGCACGGGTCAGCACAGGTCCCAGGATGAGGCTGGGGAATTTCTGGAGTCCTGTGCCTCCTTGTGGGGACCAGGAAGTACGGGCCAGTGTGGGTTCTGCTAAAAAGGAACTGGACATCAGGTATTTCTTGGCACCTATGCCACCCTGTGCTGGGACCCACACTGACCCATACCTCTGCCTGAAGTATGGATCACAGCCAAAGGAGGCGCATGGAGGTGCAGGAGCTGGGAAATTCCCAGAGCACCATGCCTCCATGCTGGGACCTGCACCGAGTCCCACACCAACCCAAATCCCTGTGCTAGTTCCACTCCCCGCATCCCTCAGGGCTCCCATCCTGCTCCCATGACCTTAAGGGCTCAACCCCACGACCCCAGTTCATGCAGCTCACACCCCAGACCTCCCATCCCGTGCAGCTCACTCCCATCCCCCAGCTCACCCCTCTCTCCCCAGTCCATCAGGGTTCATCTTCCCACCCTCCTGGCCCTCAGGGTTCAACCACAGTCCCCTTCCTCACCCCCAGCATCCTCTGGCTTCCTGCTTACCTATGCTGCTGGAACTGTCCTGAGGGAGCAGGCAGGGAAAGAGAATCCACCCACCACCACCCTGCGGGCTGAGGCCAGTGAGGAGAGCAACAGTGAGCAGACAGATTCCCCTTCCCTGCCCGCTCCCCCCAGGACAGTGCCAGCAGCACAGATAAGCAGGGATCTACCAGAAAGCTGCAGGGGAAGGGGAGGGAGTAACTAAGCAGAGATCTGGTGTGAGCAGGGGCCAATCCAGACTAGTGGGGGCTGACACAGGCCCAACTTGAGCCAGCATTGCCCATTCCTGGGACCTATAGTGCCCAAGCCAGACAGGCACAAAGCAAACTTGGCAGCTGTTAGCCAAACCCATGCTCCCCAGCCCTCTTGGGGCAGCACAGAGCAGTGCACATTAGAAAGGGTTTTAACCCTTAACATGTGGCTGCTCCCAGCACACAGTCTAATGTTCCTTAGAGTTAGCACAAGCAAACTGTAACATGTAACTACAACTTAAGAGAGTCACAAGTCAACTCCACAATTCAGCCTCCAGTATGTGGGAAAAAGGCCTGTCCACCCTTTTCATGCCAATTCAGGTATTACAAGGTACTCGATTCCTAGTATTTGTTTCAACCACTGGACCACACTCTTCTTCCCATCTCCTAACACAACGCTTACCTGTCTAGAACCCATAAGCAAGCAACAAAAAGAAAACAGAATGGACAGCAATGATGAATGATTATGGGGAGAGGGCATAATATAACAGAAAGCCTTATTTAAAAAAAATGAGGAAGTGGGGAGGCGTGAATGACAGTGCTGTTTGTTGATCACCATAAATATTGCCACCTGTCAATTACCAGTCCCTCCTAGCTATAAGCCCAACTTCAGTCACTCCATGGGCAAAGCTGCCAAAAAAGCGTTGAAGGTTTCAAAATAGTCTACAGAAACCCTTAAAAATCATAGAAACTATGACTCACCCAGGCACAGCTCAGTGGGTAACAAGAGTCCCATAAAGCCATATTTTCAAAAGGAATCTATGTGATTAAATAGTGTTGAATATTTGATTCATAGGGCTGGCTGGAATTTTTCATTCCAAAGCATTTTGATTATAATGAAATTGCTTTGAAAACATAAAATGAAGCCTTTTCAAAATGTCCAGTTACCACCATTCATTTTGAAACAACTCTTCCAAATAACTCATATCCTGTTTGTAAAAACTAAATGAAATTGAATTAGGAACATAAACTTTTTTTGACTGCCTGGAAATGACTATTTTTTGCCAAAATGTTGTTTCCATAGGAAACGGCTTTTTTTTTTTTTTTTTAAAGCTTTTACTCTGTTTCAGAATGGAAAAAAAAATGAATTCATAGAATTTCTCATCAAACAGAAAATCTAGCTGCTGCCCAGCAAAA
Organism: Alligator mississippiensis; assembly: GCF_030867095.1. Taxonomy (NCBI): domain Eukaryota; kingdom Metazoa; phylum Chordata; order Crocodylia; family Alligatoridae; genus Alligator; species Alligator mississippiensis. Next base: position 191,402,982 of record NC_081825.1, on the reverse strand, counting down.
GCCCTGAGTTCTTGGGAAGACATCTTCACTACATTTTACTGGAAGGGATATGAATCATCTCATCTTTATCATATTCCTTATAATGGGCAGGATCCTTATCATCATGTTCTTTCCTGATAATCTCTTTTATGAAGTACAGGACTCTACAGGTGCCATTATCCTCCATTTATGACGATGGCAGATAAAAATAAATCCCCCATCTCTCACACACCCTTAAAAAAGTTATTAGACCAGTGGTCTCAACCAGGGTGACACAAGACCCTTTCATGGGTGTTGTGCCCCCAGCACTGCTGCTGCCGCAACCAGGTAAAACCATTTCGCCCAGTTCTGTTTCCAGGAGGGGTGTGCAGAGCCAGACTAGGAATTAGCTGAGGTAGTGGCCAGCAGGTGCCCCTGATGCAGCTGCTTCCCAGTGTGACTCCATAGACCCCTCCTGGAAAGAGAGGTGCACAAGGCAGCTCCACCTGGCAGCAGTGGCACAGACACCTGGAAATAAAATAAGCAAGTGGGACCAGTGGTTCTCAACCAGGGTGCTGCCAAATTCAGAAAAGTTATGGAGGGGTGCCTTGAGGCTAAAAAAGTTGAAAACCACTATATTACACCTTCTATATATGAAAAGTACTGTTAGTTTACAGCGGAAACGATAAAATTATGACAGCATATTCACCTGTGGCAGCAAGAGCATGTCTGATTCCTGCAGCAACATTCACAATCTTCTCCCTAAGGGACTATTCAAAATAAAAGAACAAACATATTGGTGTCTTTCCTGCTGTTTCAGTTTTGTAACTCTGCAGGAAATGCATTTTATCAAACACAAGAAATCTGAATTCCATTAAAATAAGTAACATATTGACAAAGTATGTCATAAAACAACACAGATAAATTAATTTTAGCACATAGTAACATTCATAAGAACCTCTAAAAAAAAGAACTAAAAAAAGTGGAAAATTTGGATTGGGTGTGTGCATGCATGCATGCACAAACACACACGCGCACGCGCACACACATTGATCCTGCTGAGCAGCGCTGCACCCACGCGATATGACAGTTGCCGCACAGGCACCAAGTGGGTGGGAGCAATCCCTGCTGCCCCTTCCTGCATGGGGGGCTCTGCCACAAGCCCTCAGAGGGGTTGAGAGGGCAGCCATGGGGGCTTCTCCCACAGCTCCCCTCACCCAGGGAGAGGCAAGCACAGCCAGAGGAGCCGCAGGAGAACCTATAGCCACCCGGCTATGCCTGCCTCTCCCTGGTTGATCGAATCTCCAAATCAGCACCGAAACAGCATCAAAACTCCAAAACAGATTTGGTCGAATCAAAATGGAACAGTAATACAAAACACTGAAACAAATCACTCTCCCTCCGAAACGCAAATGAAACACAGTCATTTAGCACAGCCCTACTATTCAAGAAGCTTATTAAATTAGGGGGTTGCCAATGATATATCAGTTATGTAAAAAAAAAACCAACCCAAAAATCCACTAGGAGATAGTTACATTTTAGAGATGGAACCAACCTGCAGTCAGGAAGACAGACTATACTTTATAACCATAAGGTAGCAACCCCTGAAGTCTCTAGTTAGGCTTAGGGTCCATTATGTCAGGATGCTCCTAGAGCAGCTGGGAATTGGGGCAAGATAAGCCAAAATCCAGGCTACAGAGCCCTGTTGCAGACATATGTTGGTGGAGGCAAGCAATGGCTGTCTTCACTCCCATAGCTCACCCTTTTGCTGCTCGCCCCATGGGCTGAGTTTAACCTCCCTGCTTTATCCATTGTCCCAACACCTAAAAGGATGGCACATAGCACCCTGTACCCAAGAAGATAAGGACATTTCTATCTCTAATTTCTGTAACCATGCTGTGCCAAAAAATAAAAAGAAAGGGAAGGGTGTTTGGTAGTACCAGTAAGAGTGGAAATCCTAGCCAAAAGAACCACAAAGGAGCCTGCAGATTCTGAAGCCCTAGAATAATTGAGTTCTCTGCAGTGAAACAGATATGGGAATTTGTCTGGGTGTGAAGGAACGTTCTTAAAAAAAGAAAGCAACATGTAAATTGGGCATTAATTAGAAGAAAAGAACAGTGTTCCCATGAGTAATTTATGCACAGTACTGGATTTAGTCACCAGTAGTAGAGTTTCACTGAGGATAAAAAAGTCTCAGCAACTATTCCTTTGCAGATTTTAAAGCAATTCACACAGGATATAATGTGATTCCCAAACTCATGTTCAGTAGTGCCTTACCCTACAATGACTCCTAATGACTTCAGTATTACATTCAGAGGTGGAGGCAAGTCAAGTTTTATACAGCTTGAGAGAACATATCAGAATCAGTCCACAAAAATCAGTAAAGAAAAGGATTCTTTATTCTCCAAGTGCATTTCCCTTCAAGTTCTATATGGCATGATGAGCATTTTGGGGTTAAATAAGGACACTACCAAGGTATTTTTCATTTCCTTTGCTATCCGTTTTTTTTAACTATAGTTTATACTCTAAGAGAAGATGCATCTCAAAATCATTCCCTCAATAACATTTCTATTTTCCTATACATAACCTATTATTATTGGCACAGTCAAACATGGCAGCTTCTAACAGTGATATTTGTTCAATCAAGAAATAAAGTTGTGTCATTCATATCAGGAAGGGAGCCAAAAATATAAATGGATTTTGCAAATTTTGGTTAAAAAAAACCAAAAAAAACCCCACTACTGACACTGTACATGACACTGTACTGCTCAGTGATAAAAATACAGGAACATAAAACCAAATTGAGATTTTTATAGCATGCTCTAGCAGAAAGAACTGAGCTAAACAAAAAAGAAGTTCCTACCACAGAAGTCCCAAAAATCAATCAATTCTATTGAATTCCATTGTGCTTTTGTACAAGTTAACCTTTGAATTTTTCAATAAAATATTTCAAAAAGCTAAAAATATTTTAGAAAAATGAACAGAAACTCTCTGCTTTTCTCTTCAGGAAAGTATTGAAAGATTTTAGCAGTCAGATGTTTCAATAAGGCAAATCAACAATTTTCACTATCTGAGGATATGTTTTACTACCCAGGTTGCAATGCTTTGTAACATTTACAATGGTCATCAAGATGCATATTTATGAAATACATGTGCCCTTACAACATATACCAGGGCTGCACAACCCCTAGGCCACATCCAGGCTCCAGTACCATATCATCCAGCCTGTAGGGCTCCCCACAGATCCTGTAGGGAGCCCTCAGGCTGTGGCCCTGCACACTGTATCAGGCACAGAGAACAGTGTGGGGCCCCCAGAGCCTGATCCTGGCCAGGCAGTGACAGTGCAGAACCCCAGGTCTGGATCCTAGCTAGTAGGGCTGTGCTAAGCTTTGGTAGCCGATTCAATTTGGAGGGGATCCAACCTGATTCGGGGACCGAATCTCTGAATCTGAATCAAATAGGGAGACCAATTAAAAGCTCCAAATAGATTCGAAGACTCCGAATCAATTCGGAAAAACTTTGGAAAATATTCGGCCCGTTAGGAGATTCGGCCATAGACTAAACAGGCAGCTGACAGCTGCCTCCAGCTAGTAAGTCTGTTGGGGTTGGGTGAGGGGGGATGGGACTGGGACAAGCTGCCCAGCCATGGCGTGGGCCTCGGGAAGAGGGGAGCAGGGTGCGGGATGCAGGCGTAGCAGCACGTGGAACGGGGGCTATGCCCTGCTGCCACTTGCCAGCTGTGGGGGGCGCTACCGCCACTTGCCAGCCACAGTGGGGAAGCATGGGATGCGGGCACAGCAGTGCTGGGAGCGGGGGCTATGCCCTGCTGCCAGTTGCTCCCTTCTGCCCATAGCGAGCCATGCCCACATCCCGCGTCCTGCCCCCGCTGGGCAAGCAGCAGCAGGGCGTACTCTTCCACCCAGAGTGAGCTGCGCCCATATCCCACGCCCCTCGCCCTGGCTTGCAAGCAGTGGCAGCACCAGGGCAGGGAGGGACAGGACTTGGGGAGGGGACGGGGAGGGGCAGAGGATGCAGGCCCAACTCACTCTGGGCAGAAGGGTATGCCCCGCTGCCACTTGCCCAGCGGGGCGGGGGGTGTGGCGGGGCACAATATGGGAGTGGCTGAAGCAGCACCAAATCTTTCGGATCTGATTTGGCTGAATCGAATCAGGACAGTGATCCGAATCTCTGAATCAAATCACTGTCCTCCAAATTGGCCAAATCTAAATCAAATACTTGCCACTTCGCACAGGCCTACTGGCTAGATGGGGGCCCCATGCCACCTCCACCCAGGTAGCATCATTCATGTGAGTAATCCTATTACCCTTAATAGATTGAAGGACCTGTGTCAAAACCCACTGAAGTCAGTGGATTTTGTACGGAGACTTAAAAAAAAGCATAGAGAATTATGTCTAGAAAACACAGTTTTTGTTAAATCTTTACCTCAATCTTTTGTGGGCTCAAGCATCCTCCTGAAGTTTGGGGAAGTCCTAACTGTCCAAAAGCGTTAGAACCACAGGATAAAACTTCACCATTTTCTGAAAGATAAAACAACATAAAGAAGCAGAACAAGTCAAAGCATTACAACTCTCAGCAATACACGTAACTGAATTAAATGAAAAATATGCAAGATATCAGAGCACAGCATTTAAAAAAACTGGTGCACCCTCTTTCAAGAGCTGAGTCCACAGCACAGGGTTTATATAAATCATGTTCAGTAATGGTCTTGAAAGATTACAGGACTAGGGATAGAGAAAACATTCAAGGAATTCAACTTACAAAGCAGAGAGCCTAAAGGATGCAGACAGAAGTGCAGCTCCTGTGTCTAACTTACAGCACTTCACAGAAAGTACCATGATTTAAACCAATCACCCCAACCCAACAGATCCGGGAGCCCGCACCCCCCTGGGAGGAGTCTGGCACAGCCCCACAGCCCTCCTGGAGGGTACAGACCCCCGGATCTGCATACGGGATGACAGCATGCTGCCTGACACAACAGACATTAAGTGCTGGGTTAGGAGAGTGGGGCATCAAGCTCCAATTTGGGGGCTCCAATCTCAGTGGGGCCCACCCCACCTTCCAGCGCCAGCTGGACATCCCTCAAAATGAGCTTCCTTTGCTCCTTTCCCCCCCTTCCATTCTGAAAACAGCGCTGAGAGCAGGGCTGGGATGCATAAGCCCAGACCTGTTTCTGGTGCATGCCGACACAAGTTAATGAAGACTTTGGAGCACCTTCATCTGAACCCTCATGTAATGAGAGTTCAGATTGTTACAGCATCGGGCCCTTTTAAAGAGCTCTGAAGCTGGGCACTTGTGTTAGGTCACAGCTGTAGAGCTCTTTCAAGGGCCAAATTGGGCAAAAATGGTCATTTCTATCTGTGCCTAAAAACTACTTGTACTCATCTACTTTGTACAACCAAACTTTGTGGCTTTTACTGTACACCATAATATTTTCCTAGATCCTAGCAAGATGGATTTACCTGTAAGTATGACTGTAAAATCCCAACCACAGGCAACTTGTATCACATGCAAGCTGGACAATGCAGTGCACAAAGTAAAACATAGTACATCCTCTGTATGATTCAGTCCCAACTGTCCTTCTTTGTTTTGGCCACATACAAAGAATTCACCTGCATCTGCAAAATAAAACCACTATTGAACCTGGATTCATTACAGATGTAAAACAGAACCATACACAGCATGGTTTTATGAGAAATAAGTATGAGCACACAGGCCTCATCTCCATGAAGAAAAAATATTTGCTTCTAATGCATTAAAATGCCCCCTTTTCTTATTATCCACAGCCATCAAGTATGCAGTTGCCAAGGGAGATTATTCCCCTTCCTCCCACACCATTTCAAAATCTTTTCTGCTATCATCCCTACTTTTCCTAAGCAGACATAATACATGGCAGAATTTTCCAACTGGGGATTAGAACCCTGTTTAAAAGAAGGCTCAAGCTATCTTTTCAAAGAGAAATACCCCTGTTTTAACTCCTCCCCCCAAAAGAAAATCCCCTTCATGATAAACAGGTGGAATATCACAATTATAAAAAAAAATACAATTTTCCCCACCCCACCCCACTTCCCCACAAAAATGCAAGTATTTAGCTACAAATAAACAGTTTTGAAACTAAAAATTGGCACTTGCTATAACCCACAGAGGGCAGCAAAATACCAAGAGAAAGACACTCAAGCAAGAAACCTCCTTTAAAAGATGACAGTCCATCAAGTCTAGAGTCAGTATCAGACAAATGTTTGCTACCAGTGATAACTGCCGAGTGCCCTCCTCCTCCGGTGATACTTTTAATCCTTTGCTGGTTGCATGGAAAAATTTCCAGTGACTGAGGTAGCAGTACATCCTCTTTATGGCCAAGGCCCAGCTGTCCATAGCTATTTGCGCCCTTTAAGTACAGGCAGGAGAAAAAAAAGAACAGAGGTTTGTTAACAGAAAGATTCCTTAGCCTTTAAATAGTATGCAGTTTGCAAAAATTCAGCTTGTCTCTTTTGAAGATCCCTAAATAAGGGTATTTTTGGATCTGAGCCCCTGAAAAGACCTCAGATCATGCCTGACCCTCTATTTACACACGATATGAAGTGACTTGTTTACTAGGTACAATCTAGTCCAGTGCTTCCCAAACTTTTCCTCAGCATGACCCCATTTATTGCCCCATTTCCTCAGCATGGCTCCTCACTCTCAACCCGCAGCCCCGATCCCCCCAATCCTGTTTGCTGATGTTGCGGTCCCATTTGGGGTCACAGCCCACAGTTTAGGAACTGCTGATCTAATCTGTTTGGCAAAAGCCTATCTTACAGAAAAACACCCTGTCCTGATCTGAAGGCTCCATCCCAAATAGCATAACACTGCCTTTCTAACCCTCACTGGGCATGTCTTCACAAGATGCTGTCTGCACAGTCGTTACTGCATAGTCACTTAGTACTTATATAAATGAATGGTTCTTTTATAATGCTGACTGCGCAGCAGTCTGAGACGACTGCACTGTAGTATCACATCATGGTTGCTGCCATGCAACGCTACGGTGCAGTAGTCTCAAGCTACTGCGTAGTCAGAGTCTCGTGTAGACACGACTGCTGACAATGAAGAATTTTGGTGCATTAGCTCTCCACACAAACATCCCAGCATGCATGTAACATGCTATGTATCCATATCCATACACAACAAGTGGTCCCAAGGTGCCCAGGCTCTCTCAGCACTATCTGGCATCACACCAGGTGCTCTCATGCCAGGTTCTATGATTCAATAGCAGCAAGACAACGTAAACTGTGCAAAGAGCTTTCCCATTATGCTCACCCAGAACACACTCATCACGGGTTGTGAGTTACCACATAAAATGACATTAACTGTTTTAAAGATAGCTGAAAATATGACTTTCTGCTGCTTTGTTCTCATTCAAAGACAAGCAGGTCCATCTAAGCACTCTCTGCATTTTGTCTACCCACCCACTTTTAGATTGTACAGCTTTTTGTAAATTATGCAGAGGTTACAACAATAGTATTAAAAAGGGGGGATATTTATAGGAATAAGAAGAAAATATTTCCACTGTCCATAGGAGCAGTGAGAACATTACTACAATAGCATGTCCAATTTTGAGGTATAGTCTTAAGAAAACACACACTGAGAAACTGGAAAGGGCTCAAAAACGTGATCCAAGGAGGACTTGACATCAGGAATGCATACCTTACTCTTGAATGAATAAATTCAATCTCTTTTGTTTATCTAAGAGAAAATTAGGAGGTGAAGTGATCAAAATCTGTACATACCTGTCTGATAATCATGTTTTTTTTAATCTAGTGGTTAAAAAAAAAGAAACGAGATCCAAAGGCTAGAAACTGAAACCAAACAAACTGACTAGAAATAAGGTACTGCAGAGATCATTCATCACTGGAATAATTTACCAAAGGATACAGTGGATTTGCCTTCATTTTACATTTTTAAATCATGACTGGATTTCTTTTTAAAAACTCTTGCTCAGCCAAAAGTTATGAACAACATTGGAATCACTTGGTAACATTCTCTAATCTGCATGATGTTGGAGGCTGTCATGTTGGTTATAATGCTCTCTTCCACTCTTAGAATCTATTGAATAAATTTGTTCTTCTCCATCATCATCTCAAACACCTTTCGAGTCTGATTATGGTTTCCCAAGAATATTTTGACTACATAAACGATAAACCTCCATGAGAAAACAGACTGAGACGGTGCAAATTGCTGTGTTTTAAATAACACTTAGAAGGTACCTGACCTACCTACACTGTGCATATCAAACTGCAGGCAGTTAATGCATGGCCTTTATTAAAACACAAACAGGTAGAGAGAACTTGCTATATAAAAATGTAAGATATTATATTATTAAACTATTAGGCACTCAAGAATATAAAATTTATGCTGCTAAATCACTGGTGTGGACTTTCCAAAGATTTTTTTCAAAACAAGTACTAGTAGAAAAATATTTGCAAGATTTACATGTTTATCAAAAGGTTTATCATCATCATCTCCACATCTGCCTTAATGCATCTTAAATAAATAAACAAACCTTTCCCTCTAGAGGAAAAAGTATTATGCTGCAGAACTGTATACCATGTAGTGCATAAAGTTTGTCAGCTGCAGCCCAATGTTTATTTGCTTCATTTTAGAACACGGCAACATTTAACTACCCAAGAGATGAGGCAAAATATGGGGCAATAATCACCTGTGATTCTACCTATAAAATTGCTGGCAGCCAATCATTTCAAGTTTCTACATAACCCTCATCACCATCACAATGTTTTAGGAATTTAAGCATCACAGCCACATCCCTGGAAAATGAAAAATACTAGCCATCATTCTGCAGAAGGAGAACTTAGGCGCAAAACAGATTAAGCGACTTGTCCAAAGTGGCCGGATCCAGATGTGTAGGCATGTGTGGTTTGTGGTGCCACAAACCTCTTTGCAGTGCCACAAACCACACGTATTCCATGTTAAACCATGTGCGGCGCTGCTAGCTGGGGCAAAATCTACCAAGATTTCCTGGTAGAAAAAAAACCCTGGAAAAAGAAAAGCAGTGCAAAGCACGCCAAAGTGCTGTGTGCCAAAACAAACACGGAGACGGGCGAGAAGGAAAATGTGTCCTACCGCAAACCGCACAAGCAAGTGAATGCACTGCACCACAAAGTAGTGGCACAGATTTGTGCCACTACTATTTGTCCTGCTGCAAATGCATGGCCCTGCCTGTGTGGACACGGCCACTTACATGGCAAAGCCAGGCCCAGGTCTCCTGAGCCTCAACACAATGCACTATTCAGTAAATCTCCCTTCCTAACACAATAACTGATCAATTCCAGTGCCATTTCCCATCCAAATAAAATGGTTTATCATAAAGTAAATAATTAATTTTCTGTACTTTGATGCCACTGATAGCATGAATGGCTACTACTTTCACTAGTTTACCAAATAAGTCTCTGACCAGATACCCACTATGAAGAGACAATTAGTTATTTTTAAAAAGCTGTACTATTCCTCTGTGACAATATTTGCTTATTTTTTGCATGCATCTGTTTCCTTACTCTACAAACACCCAACTCAGAGTGAGCTGGATGGAGTGCACGGGTTCTTCTTCATGTAGCCTTGGGCTTGTCAAACAGTCCCCAGAAGGGCTTCTAAATTTTAAAAGTACACAAATAGCTACATGAAAAAGTACAGCCAGGTACCTCTTATGTACTTTAAGCCAAATTCACTTTGTACTAGGGAATGCTCACACAGTTTTGCTGCTAGTGATGGAGTTGCACTCATTCTGTACATCAACGGTGAATTTAATCCAGTACTCACAGGCAATGAACAAGAAAGGCATATTAGCATTAAAATTATGCAAGTGGTAATTATACTACTACTAATAATCATTCACCAGTAAGACTGTTGCCTAGAAAAGTTCATGCCTGTGAACCAGCTAGCTTCTAAGGTGCTACCTTCTACTTTATTATGATTTTGTTCACATAGACAACCCTGCAGAATCCTGCTGTCAAAAGAAGATAAGCAGCCTATGCTGCCTCATTTGCAACCTGGAATTAGTGAAATAGAAACACTTATTTGTCAACAGTCAGTTCAAACACTCGAAGCCTAAGCAAATTCCTGATAGATTTATAAATGAATACCGAGTCGGATAAAGGAATGAGATGATACATGCACTGAAAATAAAACATGGGAAGTATTAAGATAAGTTTTGGAATTCTTCAGCAGCTATACCAGCTGAATGCAATCCTCCCGTTTTGACCCCTGACATATTTGCTCACCTCCGACAACTTTCTTAAAAAAAAATTTTTTTTTTAATAATACCAATAACCTTAGATCCAACGCAACCACCTCCTGGCAAAAATTAGTCACTGAAACCCTTGTCCTCTCTCTGTTTCACTCTGGAGTCCCTTGTCTACTCTGGTTTCTCTTCCTCTTCCATGCTGGGTTAGTAGCATCTGATGTACTTTAAAGGGAGATGTGCCATTTAATAACAAATGCAGCAAAAAGAGGCTGAAATTCAGATGAGAGATTTTGGCTGTGCGCCATGGCCCATGATAAATGTACGCACGAAATTTCAAGATTCTAGCTCCACAGGAAGATGGAAGCTGGTGTCACTCTGTTATGATCAGCACATGTAATCCTAGCTGGTTCAGAGATCACCTTTACATAATTTTTCCTGGAAGGTAATTCACATACTCATTGCAAGGTAAGTCACAAAATTAGATGCTGAGAAGACTGAAAAACACTTCCATGTTAGAAGCCATGCTCAAGATGCCTATCTCCATTTACCCTCACATGCTTGCAGATGTAACTATTACTGACCATCGTGGCTACTGTATACATCAGAGGGATGAGGGTCAGAGCAGAGGACAATCTATGGCTATTCACACAGTATTTATGTCCATTTTGCATGTACTGTAGGTGAAATTCTGGTCCCATGGCAGTCAACATCAAAACTCTTTGTGATTTCAAAGGGTCCAGAATTTTCCCCAGGGCATCTCCTTTATGAGGAGGAATGCACCTCCATGTACCATTCAAACTGCAGAATGAAAAGTCAGTAGGTGCGATCTCTCTTTGAACACCTACTAGGCTAGGGCAGAGAAATTCTCTTGGCTACCTCTCATGCAGCATAAATATCTAGACACAATTGTCCATCAATGGATTATTTTTGCTGGATAGGAAGTGATAGTATTATGAGATGAATGAGGCACTGAAAAAAAAGGACATCTTCTGGTGTCCATTCCCAGAAACAGCTGACCACAATAGTGACTTGCCTTATTAATTTCATATCTTTTCTAAGAAGTAGCAGCGTCCAGCACATGTGGAAATTGTCAGAAACATTTTATTCTTTCTGAAATGAAAGCTTAAATACTGAAGACAGCATAAATTCGCTTTCATCCCTGACAAGCAATATTTTTAAACTATGAACAGTAGCTGTTCTTAAAATATACACATCAACTGAGAATATATCATACTGTTTTGCTTTGTTTTAAATAAAGCTAAAGATATTATAGGAATCTTTCAGGAGGAAAGAAAACTTTATTCCTGAATTTTTCCAAATAGCTTCAGATGTGAGACGCTTACAAAGAGAAAAATTTAAAAGAAAAAAGAACAGAACCACAGCCCCTTTACATGTGAAAAATGAGCAGTGTTAAGATCTCATTTTCTGGAGCTACAACTCCTCCATGGCATCCCTTAATTTTAATACTTTTGTTCATTTTGGCCTGTTCATCTAAAGAGAGGCATTATGGGTACCCAAATACACAAGTGACAGAATCTATTATGCATGTACTAAAACTGCATTGGGAGTATCTTAAGAAATAAGCCTTTGGAGGTTCAGCACAGTACAACCTACAGTACAGACAAGCTGCCTAAGGAGCCTGTCAGACCACTTCCTATGATCTGGGCCTTGATTCTACAACTTCCCACATGAGTGAATTGCAATGCCTGCAAGGGGCCCTGCTGTCTTCACTATTTCAACAGTTTGTCCAGGCACTAAGATTTGGAGACTGCATCCATGGGTGCGTGCAACCTACACTCTTAACTGTTTCTCAGCAGCAGCTCTCAACCTAGTTAGACTCAAGGGTCCCCTGGGAATGTGCCAACTCCAAACTTCCACTTGGGTTTTTTTTTAATATGGAACAAGAACAAAGTCATTCTGTGGCCAAGAACTCATATGACAGACCACAAGAGGTCAGAAAGGAATCTGTTGTGTTAAAAGCAATTTGAAATCTCTGGGTTTACTTTGTGAATCATGTGGGCACACCTCACCGTGCTAACACCTTGTGCGACACCTCACAGCACCCTGGTTGAGTATCACAGCTCTACACCAGGGGTGTCAAGCGAACAGCCCACGGGCTGGATCCAGCCCATGGAGGCGCTGGATCCAGCCCAGCAGGCTGGATACAGGCCACTGGAAGTTGGGGCTGATTGGCAGCAAGAGGGCAACCAAGGGATGAGGGACCCTGATCGCTCTCTAGCCTCTTCACCTGTCACCACAACTCCAGCTCATCTGCTGCCACTGCCACATAGACCTGTCACCTCCGTATGCTCCAGGCTGGAGTGGGAGTTGTCACCCCAGCAAGAAATATGCATCAGAGGCAGCAGCTCCAACACTTACATGGGGCATGCAGGGGAGCAGTGTCTGCTGGCACACCATGCACTGGGCTGCAGTTACCCTGTGTCCTGAGCTGGATCTAGCCTGCGAGGAGCCCTGCAACGCAGATCTGGGCCTAGACAGGCAAGTCTGACACCCCTGTTCTACAGCAAACACAACCGTGGCCGTGATCTCTTGTCTCACAAGTGCTAAGCGCAGCTCCAAGGCGCCCACAAAAGTACCACTTCAGTCCCTTCAGTTTGGCCATCCCCCTGAAGAGACTATCGCCAGCCCCCTTTCCTCAAGCCAGCACCGCAGCAACCCCTGTGACCCCTCAGAGGTTGGGCCTTGCATGGGGCCAGCCGTGGCATCTCTGCGAAGGTGAAAACAAGAGGCCTTTTGGGAGTCATGCCTCGCCCCACGCCCAAGCAAGGCTACGGTGGCAAGCCGGGTGTGAACTGCAGGGGACTTTGGGGAAGCTGACCCCTCCCCCCATAAGAGCCGGGACCCCCCTGTAAGATTTGCAAATCATAACCTGGGAGGGGGCAGGTCTCCGATTTTATGAGGGCGTTGCAATGGGCAGCCCAAACTGTTTTTGTAGACCCCCCCAGAGTCATTTGAACCCTGGTAGTTAGTCATGAAGGCGGCGCGCCCCCGGAGGCTGGGGAGCCCTTGGGCACGGGGTCCCTGTTGGACAGCCCCAGGCCGGGGCAGCCCAGCAGCAGCCCAAGCCTGTCCCCAGCCTCCAGCGGCGGAGGGGACTTCCCAGGGAGCAGGGAACAGCGCCTGGACCCCCCAGCCCCCCGTCACCTACCCACGCCCACAGCGCCCGCTCCATGCGCCCGCGCCGCCGCTTCCGCGCGCCGAGCTCCGCCTCGCCGGGGCGGGGCTGCCCCCGCCAGGGCCCGAGCAGAGGGCAGCGCTGGGTGCCGCTGCAGGATGGGGCTGTGCGTGTGGCTGTCACGCCGCAGCCTCCACACCTGGCATCTTCCCCCCCTGTCTATTGCAGCCTCGGAGTCCTCCTGAAGTCAGAAAGATTTTATTTTGGGGGCTGGAGGGGAGAAAGAAATAAACTCGCAGTCGATTTCCCCTCGCAGATCCCTAGGTTTGCTGGTCCCCGCTGCAGAAAGGGCAAGTCTTTAGGGAGCTTGAACTGATCTTCCAGCGCGCAACACCCTGGAGCCCTCTCTAGCCCCGTTGATGGCAGTCTGTAGCCATGAGAGGTTATAAACTGGGGGAGTCATATGCAAATCGTTGACCTGTTTTGAATAGTTGATTGGGTTAGTTCAAATAAAAGCAAGGCAGAGCTTGGCTAAGCCTTTTGTTGTAGCCAAGATGATTTGCTTACAATGCTCTTATCTAATGCAACTTCTTATTCCCATATTGTGCTCACTGCTATTTCCACCCCCAAAGAGACACGCATTGACTAAATTTGGCAGGTATTTTTAAAGCAGATCCTGGCAGCCATTGTATTGTGCAGTCCACTGGGAATATGCCTGCCAGAAATGGAAGCAATGGTCCTGGCCTGGCTGCATCAAAAAAGAATGCATTAAAATCTACAGACTGTGTCTCCTGACATCTAAACGTTTCCATGTTATATTGCGGGTAGTACTGGCCTGCTGGTTTCAGGGAAAGATACATTCAAGGGTATCTGCAGCTAGTCACCCCTTTTTCTGGGGGCACAGAAGGGCCCAGAATTGAGCCTGTCATGTTGATGATGGTAACAAGTAGGATGTTTGTGTTTCTTTGGAAGGCACGTGCAAGCTCAGATTCTGCTTTAAAAAATATTAATAAAAGTTAGGTATACTAACAAAACAAGCATGTAGCAGCAGTATACTGAGACAGCCCTTGGATTCATAAGCTAAGGCAAAAAAAAACAAAAAAAAAACCAGGATGAAGAATGTGCGAAGTAGGATATGAAGACTTATCTAATCAGTTAGAAGACAAATGGTGAGCCTCTGGAGTTCAACAGAACACCCAGGCTAACAACAGGTACCTGTGAAAGTGAGTGTAAAAATGCTTCATACTGATTTGGTAGGTGTTTTTGCACACATTTTGCTCGTGTGTAAATAATTATGCAGGCACTACAGCTGTGGCAGATTAGGTGTGTAAGGGGCCAGATCTCATTCTCATTAAAGCTAGTGACAAATGCTCCATTTCTTCATCACAGACAGAAAATCCTAGTCCCTGCCTGAAAAGGCTAACATCCAGATATCTCAAACCTTCAGCAAGCTCTGTACAGATGCATCTGCCTGCTAGTGCAGGCTGAACTGACATCAACAGGTGCAGAGTCCATCTGAAGGGTCTACCAATCTTCACCTCTCACTGATTAAATCAGGGTGGCACAAGAAAGCAGTTCTGTCTTCAAATACGTAATGCAATTTCTTTCAAGTCAGTCAAAGGAAAGGGAATGCCTCTGCATCTGAGTGCAAAACTGAATATGAAATAGCTGAATTGTGCTTTATGGGTTACCTCATTCATGGAACAAGTGGCCATTTCTTATTTATTGCTTGACAGTTGCATTAGGGTGTTTTTATTACATGTCATGCTAACAAGCCAATGATTTTTGTTTTTCCAATATTCAAAGCATCCATCCATTGGATTTAAAAATATTTAATTATGTTATTACTGTCCTACATAGCAGGTTTAGACATAGTGAAACCAGATAATGCCATTAGAACCAGAAAACATAGTATATATATTAAATATATTACCAATAACATTTTGTTTCCTGTATTTGCAACAGAACAATCATAAAATATAGGAACAATGACATTCTTTCAGAATTTTTTAAACCTAGGTCAGCAATTCTCAACCAAGATGCCATGAGATGCTTTTAAGGGTGATGTGCAATATTGTTGGGTATGTAAGTACCTCCATATAATTCACAAGGTAAACCCAAAGACTTCAAACAGGAATCAATAGTGTCAAAAACATTCTCATCTACTCTGGTCTATGTGGAGGTCTTTGCAACAAAAGAGTTGCTGTAGTCTTTTACCATAGTCAAGAAACAAGCATTTTCTGAGGGATGCCCCGAGTCTAAAAATGTTGAGGACTACTGACCTAGATGCTAGTAGGAATTCAGCCAGTATAGTGTTTTCTACTTGAAAATCCATATATAATACAGATAAAATGTGTTTCTTCAAATCGTCTATCTTCTGTGTTTAAAACATACAATAATCCAAACTTCTTTTACCAAAAGGGTAAACACAAATCATTACTGCAGAAGCAGATAACATATACCCACACACATCATCTGTTTAAACCAAGTAGATTTTTCTTCAAAGATGTGAAACTCCTAAAGACTATTTAAAAGTGTAATTTAAGAGTCAGACTAATTATAGCAAAACTATGGTCCTACATTAAAAAGAAAAAAAAAATATATAAAAGTAAATGTACCAACTGAAATGGTATAAAAAGCCAAGTCACATAGATATTATTAAAAAGGTAAAAATATTTAAAGTTGGGTCCCTTGGGAATTTTTAGGCTGTTCAGTACTTATGAGCAGATATGGTCTATCATACAAGGCCCACACAGCATTTATGTCCCACTTAAATCTGTTTATGGGAATCAAAGTCAATTTCATTGAAGTCAATTTCACTTCACTATTCCAGTGAATGTACACACTTTTGCAACTATAGCTGTTATCTAGATTCCCCAGTCATTTGTAGCAACGATTCATTTCCTAGCATGCTAATAAATAGGTTGTGCATTTCAGGGATTTCCTACTAATAGGTGTAATGTCCTCTTAATTTACTTATTTCATCAATAGATTTTCACTTTAGGTACCGTGCCTGGGTGGCCCAGTGCAAATGTACAGGTTGCTTTGACTGCACACAAATTTGAAGACCTCACTGTTGCTTCATGTTACTAGTTCAACCTGATGCTGCCTTCCACATCAGCAGAATGCTCTCTAGGGGTTAGTATTTCTTTTATGCTAAAGGATATTAGAATTACCCTTCAGCTGCAAAGGCTTAGGACCTCATTCTACCAAATGCTTATAACCCTCCCATTCCCAGAGGTTTAATGTGACATAAAAAGAACAGGGACAGAACTTTATGCTTCTTGAAAAGATCAGTTACATGGCTGGGCAGTTGGAGACACTTATATTCTCTATGCAGAGTGGTACTAGATAATTGCCTGTAATCTGGCTGTTATTTAAGAACTTGGCTTCACTTGGAGGAAGGTGTGCTGGATATTGAAAAAGTCATTTCCAGTTGTACCAGGTAGATAGGTATAACTACATTTCCCACCCCCCCCCCCCCCCCAACAGCAAAGCTAGCTGTAATTTGGTGGGACTTATTCCGTAAGAGGCAGGTGGCATTTCCACTACTGTCTGCCTTCAGAAGTTATGCCTAGGGTGACCATATGTCCAGGATTTCACACTGCACAGTTGTCCACTACAAGTCTAAGGGTGTAATAAAATGGATACCAGATCACTATGCTTACCAATCGCATAAGTGTACCAGACCAGCAATATTGTTTTGGTGCAACCACAGCCAATGAAAGGGAAGTCTGAAACATTGCAACTTCTTCCCGATGAGCTTTTAGCACAGAGGCTTAATAAGCTATGGGTTTGTTCTGGGCACTGGGGCACAGACTCCATGGGGATGGGAGGCAATTCCAGTGGCCTTCCCAACTTGGAACCGAGGGCAGATGCCCCTTTAGCCTACCCTTAGTTACACTATTCTTTTAGCAATTTGGGGTCTGGTTTGTCGTGACGACTCAGGTTATAAGCAAAACTGAGTACTGAGGTGGGGTGGAAGGAGGTAAAAGGAACATTTTCCTGGGGAAGTGAATTATCCCATAATTGCCTGTTTTATCTTCCACATCTGTGACAGCACCAGCTGCTTCAAAGATGCTGGAAGAGTTGGACCAGTGATCTAATCTATCCTGATGACTTTTAATATTCCTACTCCAAGCTTTCCAAGGATGAATCTAGCTTGTTTCTTTCCCGATAACATTTATATTGAGGATCACAAAGTATTAAGTAGAGAAACATGCAAGTTCAAAGGATTGTTCCCATCAGTCATTCATTTTTTCAAATTTTGAAAGAAGAGGGTTGTGTGTACTCTGCTTACAATATTTTTGTGCCTAGAATAAGACCAAAAAAATCCCAGATACAGAATTACTGAACGTGACAGGTTGACAGCAATACATTGACTTAAACTTCCAGCTGTTTGCCCATCTTATTAAGGGCATCACTAACAAGATCCAAGTCATGGCGTAGCTCATTCACCACACTAGCGATGCTCTTAGTGTCCTTCAGGATCTGTATGCTTTGTGTGTACGGGTTATACTTCACCCCAAATGGGCGCTTGATGGTTTTTGCAAATTCCCTGTTCAATTAAAAAAAAAAACTTTTCAAGTAAATTCAGCCAAAAACAGTAAGCCAATCATCACTTCTTGGTGTACAAGGGAGTGGTGGAGGGGTTCTGCAAAAAAGCCACCATTAGTGACCTACAGTTTAAACCAGTTTTCCTTCTTACTAATTCTTACCTGCTCTTCCATAGCCTTTTTCATCAGTGTCATTCTCTCAATTTTTCAATGGGGAAAATCCAAAGCATGAGAATGATTGCACAAACCCACCCAATATATCAGTAGCAGAACCAGAAATAAAACCCATGTTTCCCCAAGTCCCAGTCCAATGGGCAACTGTCTTGCATGTGCTTTGGTAAAGTTGGGCAGCTGGGTTCAGCTCTTGCTAAAAACTGATCTTCTGTAACTTCATGCAGCTGCTACCCATCACAAAAAGAGGTTATAGGCTTGTACAGAGTAAATCCACTGATGTTAATAGTATCACAGCCATGGAAAAACTAAAATAAATAATATGAGAATTGTCCCATTGACGACTGTCCTCTGGCACCAGGCCCTTGGCCCCCATCTACTTCGGGCCTCCGGCCTCTGTCTTGCTGTGCCCTTCTTGGATACAAGGACCTTGCCCTGTCTGCTCTGTAGCCTTGTACTGAGTTGACAGAGTTATTCTTGTTATTGACAGAGTTATTCCAGATTTATGCTCATGTAACCAACAGCAGAATTTGGCCTGATGGCTACAGCCAACATTACTTTCATCATGGCCCCAAAGTGTAAATTGTTATAGATCTTTTATATAGCTCTGGAAAAGGTATCCACCCCTTTTATTTCATGGACTAATAAGCTGACCCAAATTGTTTGTGGTAAGAGAAGCCAAACTCAAAAAACATAAGTTTATTGGAAGAGGTCATTGCAAGCATGTTACAGTTGTGCACTGTATTATGCCCCTCCTCTATTCCTAGGCTCAGCTCTAGCTGTTGTTTCCAACCTCTTAACCCCCATATGGCTTGGACCTCAGATCACTTAAAAATCATTTATTTCTTTATGCCCCATGATGAGAAATTCACCCCCTGAACAGAGATCCAAGAGAAGAATCAATGCACCACTTTAAGTCCCACATAAGCCATCCAAATAGGGCTTAAGTGGCACTTGAAAGCAAAAACAGATTTTTTTATTGCCAATTCTTTACCTGTCAGATGGATTAGTGTCTGGTACAGGTTAACTTTTCTACTCTTTGTGGGCATCTATAGAGTAATGTTTGCTATAGGGTTTGCTCAGGTGGTATAGCAACTGACATAATATAAGGAATAATCATAGAGAGAAAACAAAGCAAATACCAAACAGCAGCATTCTGCCAAGTGGAAAGTAATAATAAAGTTTTATTATAAAAAAGGTGAAGGATTTTTTTTTTCCTGGCAGATGCAGCAAATTAAGCCTGTCCTTAAGTAATGACAGAGATAAAAACAAACTATACCTCATCTTTTCCTTTGCTTCTTCAAAACTTTCAGAAACAAAGTAGACTTCCTGGAAAGTGGTAATGAGGCATTCTTGCTTGCTGGTGGCCTTTGGATCAAAGGGCTTGACTTTAGCATTGCCAGAGAGTGCATGCTGGGAAATAGACAGTTACATTAATGAAACAAAAACATTAACATTATCTCCCATTATGCTACACATTAGCAATCGACACCGAAACAATCCTCAGGGAAGATCAAGCCATAGAAACAATGAGTTGGGGAGGATAAAGTGATGCCATATATGTATTAAATCTCTGTACCTCATCGTTTCTTAAGAGTTATGTCTGCTGATTAGCATTAGCTAACCCTTAGGAAACTGGATAACCTTAAAGAGCCATGTTCTGGCATTTTTGTTCTCACTGGGCATGTCTATACATTCAATTGATGGAGAGCAATAAACTCCAGGGCTTATTGCACCAGACTCTATTGCTCCCAGGTGCACCATTTAAAGATGCACCAGGACCACAGCATACCGAGCCACAGCCCCAGCTGGCAGGAGGGCCCAGGAGTCAGCCTGCCAGCCCAGCGTTGCTCTTGCCTGGTTTAACATGCTGCGGAGGGGCTGGCTGGGACATGAGGATGCTTCAGTGCAGAGCTAGCCAGCAGGCAGCCCCTACACCAAAGTACCCTCATGCCCCAGCCAGCCCATCTGCATCTACATGTGTGCTATTGCTACTACCATGCTGCAGAGTTTATTAATTTCCTGCAGCCTAATAGGGTCGTGTGTGTGTAGATGCTGAGACATTTACTGTGGAATTAGACAACTCCACAGTAAAAAAAAAAAAAAAAAAAAAAGAGTCTTGTGTATAGGTGCCTACAGTGTAGTATTTTGCTTATGTGAGCAAGTCAGTATATTTGAACTTCAGGCCCATGGGATTACATACATAGTAGGATGCTACTACATTAAATGAATGTTAGCAGAGCATGGTTCAAAAAGCCATGAGTTGGTATGTAGTCACAACACAGCAACTCAAGGCCCAATTTTAAGGATTACAGGGCACTTACAACTCCATCTGAAATCATTGGGAACTGTAGAGGTTCAGGCTCAGCAAACACTGAAAGGCACAAATTCTAGTGATTACCTCCACATGCTCTTCCCTTAAAATCACAGGTCTCTAGGAGCTGCCAAAATACATACCTTCAAAAGGTAAGCTTCACAGAAAAATCAGGTGAAAGAGAAATAGAGCGAGTAAAAGGAGGGTTATTTCCCATTCTTACCTTGAGTTCACTGATAGAAGAGAGCAAGCCAGCTCCATAGACTCTTAGCCGTCCATCTTGCTTGCACAAACCAAACTCTACAGTGAAGAAGTAACACTGAAACAAGGGGGGAAAAGAATTAGAGGAGAAGAAAAAAAATAGCCTTCAATATAGGTGCAGCTAATAATGTGCTAGCTTTTGTAAATCAAGCAGATCAGGCCAGAGGGTTTTAGCCTGGGGGCCATAACCCCTAAAAGGGTCAAGATCACCCTAATTTTTTTCACAAAGTATTAAATGGGAACGAGCCTGAAATGAAAAAGATAAAGAATCTATTTCAGTGCTGCTTTGACTAAATGATTTGACAGTTAAAGCTTCTTATCCAAGACTTGCAGAGGAGCTGATCTCAAGAGGGGCACTGAGATCCAGATCTGCACACAAATGTTCTGAGGCATCCTGCTGAAACTGCCTTAGGGAACCAGCAGTCAGCCTAAAAGAATCCTTGCAAATGACAGGACTTTTTAAGCCAACAAACAGTAAAATCAAATAAAGAAACAAGAACAAGGATCAGGCTCAATTTCGTTTTCTCTGTAGTTTGGTTATTAGAGAAAGCAGATAATGTGCACTTTAGTTTGTAATTTTGGGGGATTTCCAGAGGTATGAGAGGCAGAAAGCAAGATTTTCAAATGTGGTCTAATTATGATACTACTAAAAATTATAGGAATTTGATTTAGCTGTAATTTATGCTGAGGTTCAGGGTTTTTTCTTCAAATCCTACCCATTTGATTTTTTTCCTTAAAATATTTCTGGAAAGGTATTCGGAGATCTGTGTGTATGTCCATGTGTCAGGGTGATTTGTCACGTGGAAAAAAACCTCAAAAACATACATCCCATGGCAACTGCATTTCCTTCCGATTAGTTCCACACATTGTCATCATAAATTACTGTGGAAGTGACTGATTTTTGACCTTGGAGGATGGCATTCAACACTGAGAAATGCAAGGTGCTCCACCTTGAGAGGAAAAAACCCACATTATACTTATAGGCTCGGCAGTGCTACACTCACTAGCACCACAATCGAAAGACACTTGGGGGTCAAGATTGACCACAACATGAACATGAGCCACCAATGTGATGCCACAGCTGGCAAAGCAAACAAAACCCTGGCTTGCATCTACCAATGCATCTCAACCAAGACCTAGGAAGTCATTCTCCCACTTTACTCAGCCCTGGTGAGGCCACAGCTGGAGTACTGCATCCAGTTCTAGGCTCTGCTCTTAGAAAGGATGTGGAGAAGGTTGAGAGGGTCCAGAGGAGAGCCACATGCATGGTTAGAGGACAAGAGAACAGGCCTTATGAAGAGAGGCTGAAGGACAAGGGACTCTTCAGCCTAGAGAAGCGAAGGCTCAGGGGAAATTTGGTGGCAGCCGAAGTCTATAAGGGGTGTGCATCAGGAGCTGGGAAAACATCTGTTCACCAGGGCACCCTGAAGGAAGACAAGGTCTAATGGTCACAAACTCTGAGAAGACCATTTTAGGCTGGACACAAGAAAAAAAAAAAACAAAAAACTTGTCTACTGTCAGTGTCCCCAGAGCCTGGAACAGACTCCCTTCCAGAAGTGATGCAAACACCTACTCTGGACACTTTCAAGAAGCACTTGGATACCTATCATGCTGGGACCAGATGACCCCAGATGACTTCCTGCCCCTTGGGCAGGAGGCTGGACCCAGTGATTTAGCGAGGTCCCTTCCAGCCCCAATGTCTATGAAATCTATGAAAAAAGCCTTGACCGAAAAGAAACAGAACATGGGTTTTGACCTGAAGAGCATAAACCTCAAGGTTCATTGCATTCAAACCCACTTACTCAAAAGGCTTAACAACCAGGGCCTGTGCCTTGGGTGGCAGTGGTGGCGGAAAGTTGGGGCCTCGGGTGAGCTGGCTGCGGAAGCTGTGGTGGCAAGGTTGGCTGTGACAGCAGCTGCCATTCTTCCATTTCTAAGGTATCACCTAAGGCTGGTGCCCTGATCACCCACCCCTTATTACACTACTGCACTTATTATATTTCTCCCTGGTTAACCATAATATTTCCACACAAAAAAAACTTTTGCTTCTCTTCTAGCATAAATATGGTACAGAAAAGACAGAGAACAAGTGAAATAACTAACTAATACAGGGATAAACTTGGTTCTGATGACAAAGCCAGCGGTTACTTTCATGGGAAAGGAAACGCAGAATGGGAAATTGTAGAATGCTGGGTACAAATGCAAGCAGGATTCATGTTGCCGGAGATTGGGACACTCACTGTTGCCAGTTTCTGAACAGCTTCATCTGATGCCCCAAGTGATGCCAGACCAATTTCCTGGGAGAACTGAGCAAAACTGGGTTCAGCCAAAAGCGGGACATGACCTAGAAGCTCATGACAGGTATCACTGTTAAAGAAACAAAGTGGAAGTTGTGTCATGATGACCTTTCCATCCCTTCTTAAGAGTGAAAAAGCAGCACCAAACCAAAAAAAAAAAAAGTTGTGCCATATGGAAACATTAAGTACGTCAAAATGATTTAAGATCTAAAAGACAAGCAAATATATTGCATTCTATTCTTGATGTCTGACTGTATCGTTAACTCAGCTAACATTAATTTTCATCCGAAAATGTAAGTTCTTAAATCCACTTGTAGAGAAAGATTTTCCCCCTCAAAAAAATCAGTCTTACTCTGCTTCCATTAATGTCAGTGGGACCTTTACCACTGATCATCAAGAACAACATTAGGCCAATGCTATGCACTTTTGCAAATCTTGTGCCCATGAATGTGCAGCCTGATTTTCTTCTGTGTTGGGCACTCACAAATCTCACTAAAATCAGTGGGAGGTACAGGTCCTTGGCACATTTGAGGACTGGACCATTCTTGCCCATGTACCCAATTATGCAGGTAGGACCCTAACTACAGACACTTTTGGTTTTAGAATACCCAGGCTAAACTACAGATTTGTGGGAATACTTAACTTCTATCCACAGAAATAAAACAAACTTACGGCTCTGGGGTGTACAGAGGATCTGAGCTGTGTCTAACATATTGAGTGCAGTGAAAGACTCTGAATGCCAAGCCTGCCAAGAAATCTCTGGGCGACAGATATCCAGCAACAGGACGGATGGTGAAACCTGTGCGCTCTGAAAAACAACAGATAAATCATAGGTCACTTCAGTGTAGAATTTTACAACATTTTTAACTGTGTTTTCCTGTTATGACTGGAGTAAATACTAGTCATGTGGGGAAAAAAAAAAAAAAACCATTAGTGATGACCTGAGACAGATGAATCTACAGACATTACTATTATTATAGCAGGATATAATAAATAAAAATGTGAGACGTAATAAAGGGCCAGGAGGGAGAGGGGTGAACACATAAGAGATCTGGGTTCGTGTTTATGGTTTATTTGCATAAAAATCATATATTGATGAGCTGCC
Organism: Alligator mississippiensis; assembly: GCF_030867095.1. Lineage (NCBI taxonomy): Eukaryota > Metazoa > Chordata > Crocodylia > Alligatoridae > Alligator > Alligator mississippiensis. Next base: position 191,378,935 of record NC_081825.1, on the reverse strand, counting down.
TTGCTCTTCATACCAGTATATTCAGTGTTCCAATTATGCAATGATCCTTCTTTCTCTCCTGTGCTTTATTATTTTGTCTTCGTGTAACAGGTCACAAACCCATTGGGGCAGCCGCAACACCTCCTTGTGGAACTGCAGCTCCCGTCTGGCTCAAACTCTGTGACCTCTCCCTCTAGTTCACTTGTCTGCCATGCCTTAATCTTATTATTAAAGAGTGATAAAGGGAGGCTACCAACAGGCTTCAGAGTGAGCCACAATCCCTAATAAGTCTCTCCTGGCTCAACTAGGCCTTTGTAGGGCACCTGTAGCCTTAGGGTCAAGTTGCATGGCTCCCTGTCCTTCCCTACACCATGCCCCAAGCTTGCCAGTGTTACAATATCATTGTTCCCTCTGGGGCATCAGCTACCCCAGTCTTCACCCCTTTTAATCTAGCTAGGCCTGTTCACCTAGGCCCACTGAATCAGACCTTGCTTTGAGGCACTAGCATCCCTCTATTGTGTCCAGTCTCTGGGCCCCTGACTTCTGTCTGCCAGGCTCCTGACATGCTATGGCTGCGCTCCTCTGGCACTGGGCCCTTGGCCCCTATCTGCTTTGGGCCTCTGGCCTGTCTTGTTGTGCCCCTCTCAGGAACTAGGACCTTGGCCCGTCTGCTCTGTAGCCTTGTACTGCCCCTCACCAGGCTCAACAATAGCTCAGGCCTTGACCCTGCCCCTGGTAGGAGCTCAAGGCAATCACATGCCTCACAGGCACTAATGAGGCCTCCAAAACCACCCCTTACAGTCCCAGCTCAAAACCACCAGTGTGATCAGTAACAAAACTATAAGCCCCTGGCCTATAACAGATACACAGCAGTAGATGAAACAGCTCTCTGCCCCCTTAAGAGGGCAAACTTTCTTCATCTCCTCCCAGGCACATCTTCCCGCCCGGGGCTCTTCCTTGGCCTGCATACTTAGCCCTCTTGAGCTCTCAGACCCTCTAGTAAGCACTTCAACCCTCTGGAGTTAACAAAACCAAGGCCACTTGCCTATAAAAACCCACTCTCTCTCAACCCAGGTAACTTGCCTCAACTCCCCAGTCTGCAGTCATTCAGTATAAACCAGTTTCCTTCAGGGACACAGCTGCCTTGCAACCTGAAGCTCCTCCCTGCATGGTGGCTGGGGAGAGACTACCTGACCAGTATAGGCTCTGGCCCAAGCCTCCTTCCCACAGGTGAGCCCCTTATTAGCTCCCCTCTGCCACCTGCAAGCAGTTTGCTTGCTCTCTTAAAGGAGCAAGCACCTCCAAGTGCCCTGCTATACTTCAGAACTACAGAGCACTCGCAGTCATAGATTCTTATATTTTAATGCCAGAAAAGACCATTTTGATCATCTAGTCTGAGCTCCTGAATAACAAAGAATATTTTATTTCTCCAAAAGAAATAAGATAACCAAATTTAAAGACTTCAAGAAAAATCTACTGCACAGCACCTGCTTTTTAGATAGGTGGTTTCTTCTTGGAGCAGATATTTATTAAAAATATTAAAACACAGCGTTTTTAAAATGTGCACTCTTCAGGCTGTATATACTCCCTGGCCATGTCCAGACATATGCAGACATTTGGTTCCTCAGGGACAACTAGCAGTGCCACAACTTGTGCTGCTGCTAGTTGACCCCAGGGAATGCCTGTGCCGTATGTGCTCTGGTGTGTGGCAAGTTACACTCGGTGGGGCTGGAGAAGCTGGAGCCAGCACTGGGGTGGTGCCAGGAGCCTTATCTGGGGGCCTCCCAGGGCTGCAGCAGTGGAAATCCTGCCACACAGAGCCTGGCCGGCAGAAGAGCACAGCTCCAGCCAGTCAGGATCCAGCTTTGGGTGGCACACAGTACCGCTGCGTGTATCACTCCACTTTTTTTTCTTCTGCATTTTTTTGACCCCTGGATATCCAGAGGTCAAAAAGACAAAAAACAAAACAAAAAAAAAACAACTTTCTGTGCTGTTCCCTTGCAATGTGGAAAACAATTGAATGCATCTGCAGTGCCACATACCACACTGTTGCACTTCCCTCAATGAGGCCCGCGACCAGTACTGCCAAATCAAGAATTTATTGTTTTACTAACAATCTGCAAGCTTTTTTACTGGCACCCAAACTTTTTTACTGACATGTTCTTACTGATGTTTTATATAATGTAAATGTAACTCTTCTGCCAGGCCCTACTTAGAAGGGCTGGTTCAAATTTAGGCATTTAACATTAACCATGGTAAAAAAAGTTTGGTTGCCAGTAAAAAAGTTGTTTTTGTTTTTTTTTTTAAGGCAAAATGTTCTAGAGCCGACAGCCCTGCTTGACTGGTTTATACTGTGCTACCCCTTTCCCCCCCGCCAACCCCAATAGCCCCCTTACTCATCCCCATACCCTGATGCCCCCAACTGCACCCTACACCATGCTGCTCCCCACCACTGTGCCAAGCCCAACTAGCCTTACCCCCACCAGTCCCACTCCCATACTTCTGCAATGGACCACCAAAGGAGCCTACTAGCAACCGAGCAGTACTACTGGCAGTCTGGGACACAGCTGCAGCAGCACATGGCTGAGAGGATGTTCCCTGCAGGGCACTGTGCTCCCACTCAAATACCAGGTAGCACTGCTATGCTCTGTCTATCAGAATTTCAGTCAAGCCATGACTGCTTAGTGTTTTTACTGACAGATGAAGTTTGTTTTTTTGTTGGTCTTTTTAAACAGACTCTACTGACAGCCATTTTTAGCCTGATATTTTTTTTTAAATGACAGTCAGTAAATTTACCTAGAGTTGGCAAGCCTGCTTGTGATGCACATAAAACTCACTGACCTCAGTGGTTACACAAAAATCTTTTTTTTTTTTTTTTTTTTTTTAAACGTTATATGGTATGCTGGGCAGGTTCTTGCTTTAGTTAGAAGAGAAAAACATGTAGGGCACTATAGTTTCCTTAAAGTGTTGTTCTGTTATGCTGCGGCTGCTTTCCTAATAAATGCCTGTGCATTGATGTCCGTACTGGATGGAAGTATGTTCATGTTTATAGTGCCAAAGAAATGAGATAAATGAAGCTGCCCCTCAGTGGCAGTTGCTTAATACATCATAGGCCAGGAGGTCAAAGGCATTTCAGTGCCTTAAGATTTAAGGTAGATGTCCAGTGGTTTTTCAAAAGCTCATACTTCCTATTAGTATAGCTTTTATTACAGAGAAATTAGCACATTACCTTTCAGGAAGCGGGATATATCTTCCAGCTGAGGTATATTGTCTTCTCTGTACCCACAGTACTTGGTGAGTAAGGGTAAGTTTTTAAGGTACTCTCTGCAGGCATGGGTTGGGTAGAGCTTGTTAAGCTCTCGGAAAACAGTGCCCCAAGTCTTGATCTCCTCCTCAGTGAATTCAATCTTGGGAATTGGGTCACCACTACAACGAGAGTATATGTTAATCTGGACTGAGCGTCTTCCGAAATGCATAGCTTATTTATCTAGCAGTCATTATATTTCTGTGAGGCCCAGTCATGATTAGGATCCCACTGTAAAGGAATAATACAAACCCCAGGAAGATGAGACTTCTGCTAAAAAGTCTAACAGTTTGACATAACTCTTATTCAAGACTTTCTATTGACTTCAGGGGAACTGGGTCAGGTTTTAAAATCCCTACCTTGCAAAAAGTTTACTTAGGAGCTTAGCATTGCACACTGGATGTAAAATTAAACACTCTACAGATCAGGAGCTAACAACACATTACTTCTCCTAGAAGAGCTCTCAACCTGTGCATGAGAATTGTTCATCATCCTTTTTGAGTTCTTTAAAAGGAAAGATAATTATTTAGGTTAACATCACAATGAATCTAAACATCTAAATGTGCATTTGGCATGTGAAAAATCATGCTCTGATACAAGAGTATCTGTCATAATGTATTAAACATTGCCTATCACTTCTAATTAGCCTTTTGGCTCTCGATTAAGCTGGATTAATATGGGGGCATGATCCAAAGCCCATTGAATGCAATGAGAAAGCTATATCATGATTCTAACATGGCCCGAGTAACAAATGTTATAAGCATTAGCCTCCCAAGGAAAACTGTGTCAATATAATGATGACTTAACAATACTGTTTTCCTATAATGGTGGTTGATTGTATTAGCATATGCTGTTGCTGTGGTTCTTATAACATTTCTATGTCATTCCCAATGGAGACAGTTACCAATCCAATCCAGATACTTTTCATATTGATGTTGCCTAAGTTCAGAGGCAAATTATAGCAATGGGTAAGAGGATAATTGTATGTATCTGACACAAGGAGATCCTGCAGTAGTGTCTTAAATACTAAAAGTCCCCTTTCATATCTACTGTATCTAATAAACTAGTTTGAATAATTAGAGCAAAGGTTAATTTTCTTGCTTCATTTATATTTAAATAGCCAGCAGGCTAGATACTAACTCCTAATTCCAACTTCTGCAAGTCATTCCAACAACAGACGTCTACCCACACAAAGTCACCATGAAGCTTACAGTTTTACACCATGTGCTCCCCATGCCTTCAGTTATAGGACATGTCTGCAGAAGCTGGGAGAGTGAGCACAAAGGCACAAGGTCACCAACATGTACTGCATGCCACTAATTCCTAAAAGGTGCAATCATTGCAGTGTAACCCCTTTAGCTGGCATAACTGGCCAGCAGTGATTAAGTTATGATTTGACCTTTAATCCAGCTAGGAGTCAGAGGAGCAGTAAAGGTGCTTTATTTGGCAAGGAGCAGTAAGGTGCCAAACCCAGGTCAGGAGAACATAAACTATTGTTATTTCATCCACTTCATTATTGCAAAGCAAAAGGAGACCTATTTTGAAAGGAGATAAACTTACTATTTGTATTTCATAGCCAGGTCTGCAAAATACTTTCGCCTCTTACGATACACATTGTCTTTGAAACCCTACAAGTGGAGAAAAAATGAATAAATTTCTATCGTTGCATCAAATAAGCCTATTCAATAAAGAAAGAGGTGGTTGAGTTTGTCACTTAAACACAAGCAGGAAATATAAGCATTAAAGTGAAAGCATGTTCTGTGAAAATGGATGGTCAAGATAGGAGCCTCCTAAATGTTAAGTGAAACATTATTTAATAAATGTGTTCCCCAATTAAACCAACAATCAGCAATTTCATTGGCTAAATCAAGGGTTATGCACATATTCTGTAAACAAGCATTCTTTTCTTGTCACTTATACAACACTGATGTTTAATTGATTGTTCTTAGTCACAGAATTTAACTGATTGTTCTTAATCAGGTCAATGTAGTTTTTCTTTTTATAGTGGCAAGCAGGAAATATGCTAATAACAAGGGAGAAAAATTACTTAAAAAAAAAAAAAAAAAAACATTCCTCTTAACTATTCAGGCCTGAGCCTGCTATTTTACTCCAGCCAGACTCCTTAAAAATCTACTGAAATTGAAAATCAATGAGAGCTATGCCTAAGCAAAGACAACAGGCTGAAGTTCTTAGGTATTACATTCCCCAAACCATAAAGCTACTGAAGAAAAAAAAAAAAAGGAAAAGAAAAACATGATCCGTTTTCATTTATTGTTGCAAACAGTAGGGAAGCTACTTACTGGGTGGTCAGCATCCAAATCAGACCCATACATCAGAACGCGGTTTGCACATTTATCCAAATCTGAGATCTTCTGAGGAAACCAGGGGACATTCTCCATGTCTAAGGAATGCATAACATCCACAGAGTTATTAATAAAATTAAGTGCATTCAAAGAGGAAATACCAGTTACAAGTTAGCTAAGGCAGTTGCAAGTGAACTTCATAAAGTAAAGAAAGAATAAAGAGCCCACTGCCTATCTGGCACCAACACAGCATCTATCACTTCCTCCTGTGTCAATAAAACATTCTGTTTAGAGAAAAGGGAGTCACTAAAAATAGCGGGGAAGGAAACAGTTAACACTAAAGGCCTGGAACTAACATGGTTTTTCTGTGGCTTTTATTATTTTTATTTGTGCTATAGTAATGTCTAGAGGTCCCAAGGGAGAGTTGTCCCATTCTACTAGACAGTGAAACAAAGCTACCTCAGTTCATCTTCTACAAACCATGCAGTAAGAGCAAGCATGCACATATGTAAGAGAAGCAGATGTGCAGTAAGCCCACACTGCCTTTAAGTCTGTTTTTTTTTTTCCTCTGACATTACTATGAGCTGGTTGCCCTGCCTGTGGGTGGTTGTTTCTGCAAACCTGAGTCACAGTCAAAGCAAAAATGGGTACAAATTCCCCCAAATTAGACTGTCAGTACTCTGCACCCACTCTGCGCAGTAGCAATAAAATCCAAGATGCAGAGCAGCAGAGAATTAGAATTCCTACCTGAGGGAATTACATGCAAGAACCCTTGCGTAGGCATCACACCAGCTCCTGGTCTGGAATGATGCTTCAAATGTGCAAGTCTGCAGACACTGTACATTTGTCATCTTGGACCCACTTTCTATACCCTTGACTCTCACCCAGTTAAACCACACATTTAAACTACTACCCATGCACTGATCCAGACCTCAACAGCTGTAAATCTCTTACTTCACCCACGCCTTTTGTAATGAGACTGAGACTATGGCTGTTATGTTGCACTGCTATATAACCATTCTCTTGGGTGGATCTCCCTTCCCCAGTTAAGGATTTTTTTTTCCTCCATACATGAGTTCAGTATTAACCCCAGGCTCCACCTCCCACAGTGGGAAAAAAGGACAAGATGGAAACAAGGGGAAAGATCAGCATCCCCTGGATAAAACAAGGACTTTATGAAGTAGGAGTTTCAGCATGAGAAAAAGAGTACAAGAGGGCATCTCTGCGTGGGGGAGGGAATATGGAAGCCCTTCTACAAGGAAGTCAGAATGGGTGTGATGTGCAGTCAGGGATAACTTGTACTGATTTGAAATGGGGAAATATATTCTCACTTAATATAAATCTACACAGCCCAACTGATTTCAACGAAATCAAACTGGCACATCCAACCTGAGCTCCTCCAACAGAAAGCATAACAAGTCATGGGGGTACAGCAAACTAATTCCCCAAATGGTTGACATAAAAATATTTTAAATCAACATATTAGAGATGTTTTAAAACATCCCTTCTTACTTACCATCTTCCTGATGAGTGAAGCTATCTGCTGGATTCATAGACACAATATTAACATGGGATTTCAGGAGGTGAAGGATTTCATTCAGCTGTTCCCTGTTACTATCACAGTCCACAAAGATCTCAAACTCTGAATTTCTTCGCCTTGACTTTCGAGACTCGATGTGAACCAGATTCACATGTTTCTCCTGTTCATAAGAAAGAGCGTTAAGACAGCTTGATTAGATAATCTATACTGTTTGCCAAACAAATATTCTGCCGCTTGGCAGTAGCTCTAGGAAGTCATTTTAGTCAGCCAGTTGTATAGATAGCAGTTTATTTATTAAAAAAAGATAAGATGGTTTGTTTAAAAACTTCCATAGAAACAGTCTAGAAAATTACCATTGAAAATTAAAGAGGGGCTATTTTTTTGTTTTGACATAAAAGGTAATACAGTAGAAATATACTGTATTTAAATTATTCAAACAGAGAAAGTCATAATAAAGTGGATCAAATCCTATTTTTCTGCCAAACTTTCCACTGAATAATGACAGAGTAAATATGCAGGTCAGTTATAGGAGACAGAAAAGTTAAATTAGCAATTGAGTCAGTGTAAATCACCGAGTGGCAGTCAAGTCACCATACATTTGTTTCCTTTTCAAACAAAGGAGATGCTAAAAAATGAGTGTTTTCCATTAGTAACATTAAATTAATCTGAAAGCAAGGTCTTTCTCAATAGGTTCTACAAACATGAATAAATAAGGTTCTCGAAGCAATATTGCACAAACTCCATGCTGCAACTAGAGGTACAACTGCAGCATGTAGAGGCATATACCCTTCTACATTTAATCTAGCTAGCTAGAGTAACAATGATAGTGAAAATGCACGGATTAAAAATCCAGAGATGCACCTAGTATTCACAGTAGGCTTCTGCAGCCTACACTGAAGTCTGTGCCATGGAGTCAACACTGCTATTGTTATACAAACTAAGTAGATTAAAGCTAGTACAGTTATATGCTGTAATCCACCCTGTGATGACTCCTCACTCTCCCCAAACACTTAAAGTCCTATACAGACATTGTGCTAAAATTCAGAGTCAGATATTCCTCAGCACACACAACAACAATGCAGCCTCTTCAGTTGATAACGGTTATTTTTTGTGGGTCCAGAAAAGAATTCAACCAGCCCTCCTACTGCAAGATGGCTGTCACCATCAAGGTCAGTTTCAGGAGATAAGCAAAGCAAGCAGTACCAAATAAACCCAAGCTGCCAGGTTAAATGCTGAACTTCCCAGCATCTGAGGTCTTCTACCCCAGCCCCTACCTTCTGCAGACACGGGTTAATTATGGGATCCAAGTTGAGACAGTATTTAAAGGCTAGGTCCCTGTTAAATAAAGAATATAATTATGCTATGTGCAAAGTCTCTATATTTTTTTTTTTTTTTAAATCTTCTGGAGAAGTGTGTTGAGTACATACCTGAAAGAGTTTTAGGGCCTTTACAAGTCCTCCAACTTCATTCTTTAAGGAAAAAATGATGGCTGCTCTACCTCTTTCAGATGAATTGTCTTTGTTCTCTTTATTGTCTTCAACCATCATGTAATTTGACTTATTTAACTAGACGCAAATAAAAGGACAGATTTTTTTGAATGGGTAACAGGTCAGAAAGAAAAAGTCTTCTGTAAGGTTCATACACTATATTTTGCCATAAGGTAGTATCAAATTTTGACTGGACAATTGCAAAAATAAAGCTGACACCAAAAGTCACTATGCATAAAGTTAAGAACATGTCAAAATGTTGTGGGATTGGGGTTTACTATAGGTGTTGAAAATGTGCATTTGGACCCTTGTGTGAGGTCAAAGATAATTCTTTGTCAGTATAAAGTATGTATATTTCATCAAACTATGTTCTATAATTAATTTCACTGCCTCTAAAACCCCAAAATGATTAGTGAAAGTAAGATGAACTAGCCTGAAATACTCTTTAAGGGTTAAATGAAAACTTGAAAAGATAGTTGTAGAGCTCCAATTCCAAAGCCACTGGAAAGATGGATCATGTCTCCATATGTTAAGCCCGAAATTTATTCTCTCTTGCATCCAAGTCAGGATTTTATATCCTTGCTGTTTAACCATAAGCTACTACTCTTACAAAGGAAGCAGACAAAAATCTAACACAACCAGAACACTGTGCTGAACAAAACCTGTTAACTATAAACTTAGCCTACAAACCCAGCCCGTTTCCTCAGTTTCTTGCTACAGGCTTAAAAAAAAAAAAACAAAACAAAAAACAAAAATAGAGAACAAAACCAACTCCCAGATCAAGAACAAAAATACTCAAGACATGCAGCAAGGCTGGGCCGTGTTGTTGAATGCATTACTACGTGTAAATTCCTGATCTTGTTGAAATCAATGGGAGTTTAAAATCCGAACTGTAGCCTGTGGGTGATAGGTATAAATGGAAGTGAAATGAAAACACTTAAAAGTGGTAAAATAATGTAAATAAGCTTTAAAAATGTAATGGTAAAAAGAATCTGCTTCCCAAGGCAGCTCTGTTCAAACCTTGTGTAGAAAAGGTACGTGAGGCACTAGAGACCTGGTACAGCTGTCATCTGTAAAAACCACTGCAGATAGCATGGGCTAGAACGCTATGAAAGAGCTGTTATTGAACTATTTTATCTGGGTGATGTCTACTCAGTTGGGATTGGAAATGATAATGATAATAAAACTGCAACAAAACAGGGGAAGTGTGTTCATGAAACTACAAACATTTTCATTTTATAATTAATTCTTCCTATTTTAATCCCTCTGAAATTCAGAATTGGAAATCCAAATATTTCTATGTCCTAAAGAGCTGCTGAAAAAACAGGGAAGTGATGCATCAAAAAAAATCTCTAAGATGTGCTTATTAATTTTTCAAAAATATAAAAAAAAAAAAATGGTCTGATCAAATTAAATTAAAAATGGTGTGCATTCTTACTGCATATTCTGCTTGCAGAAGTCAGGACATAACATGATGAACAAATTTGAATTACATTTTCATTTAAGATTTACAATCATTTAAATATTGATTCCCCCCCCCCCCAGAAAAGGACTTAAGTGGATTATTTACACTAGTGAGTAGTTTGGAGCATGAGGATATTATATCCTATGCCATGGGCTGATCCACAGTTCACTGATGACAATGAAAATACTCCCACTGAGCTCTGGATTAGGCCCCTAAGCATCTCTAAAGATTCTTTACTAGAGGATGAATGTTGATTTTGCATAGATAGCAATATTAATTTTGTCTCACAGGTTCCGATTCAACAAAGCACTTAATTCCTGCTGACTTTCATAGTCTTAAATTCTTTGCTGAAAGTGGGCCAGAGGTTTTAATCCAGAGTCCACTGAACGGAGAGTTTTTCAATGGACTTCAGTTGTTTTTGGATTAGACCCAGGAAGGACATAGTTCAGAAAAGAACGTTTGAAGAGTCCTTCCATAAAGTGGACAGAACAGGAAATCTAATGATCCTTCCAATGGACAAAGATGGTACTCTCAAATGCAAAAGTCCTTATTTCCATTCAGTGGGTCAAACTTCAGTCAAGGCTTTGCATTAGGGGTATGTAGAATGGGATGTCATGCTCTAAGGGTGACAGCTGTCAGACAGCAAGAGTATTTCATACAACAGATTCCCCTGATGAACTGCTAAGGATTGCCTTAAAACATAACCACTGCCTAAAAAGATCTAACAGTCACCAATAATGTAACAAAGATGTACAACTGGACATAAAATGTAAACCTTCCAGGCCAACATTGCAATATCTTCCCATTTCACATCTATTCAGCTAAGAAAATGCCAAAGTTAGCATCAGTTTATGTAGTATGTTTTCAGTGATTGGGACATAGAAAACACATAAAAGTGCATATTGCCAATTCTGGTATAATCTCCAAAATGTATCCATTTTACAAAACTGAGAATAGAAGGAAAGTTGGAACCTTCAAATGAACAAATCCCTAGAACACAGGATATATAACTGTGCAAGACAATATTGGACTTCCAATAATAATGTTCTCAAAAATTAAGAAAAAGTAGGATGGAAAAGAACCTTTGCCAAATTTTGATGCAAGAACATGGCAGAAGTAAAATTGCAGCGTAAAAAATGATTGGATTTATTTTTGGTGTTATCTTTTATTGAATCAACTGCATCCTTGAGACAGAACTACACAAACTTTCAAATGCAGTGCATTCTTTTTCAGGTAATATAAAGTATTACTATTCAACATCAGACAATCTAATTCCAGCTGTACCTCTAATTTACCCTTGGTTTTTCTTTTTTTTCCCCCCCCCCCCCTTTCTTGTTGGTACCTATGAGTCCCTTTCAAAGGAACAGCATTTGGGGAAAGTTCGATGTTTTTGTTGAATTTAAAAAGTTCTCTTTAAGGTAACAATCACAAAACTAACCTTTCAAACCTTGTTATATATCAGAGTCAAAAGGGAATAAAACCCATAATCACAAGCACAATTCAAAAAATTTCACATTTTAGGCACTCTGACATCCACAGATGTGAGTGGAGTTATTCAAAATATATAGGGATGTATCTGAAACTAGAAGCCACATTGCCTGGAAAATGCTCCTCTTTCTAGAAAGCCTTCAGTACAATCATACTGCTACAATTAAATGGAGAGTTATTAACTGTCTGTGTGGTATTCGTTCTAATCCCATTAGGAAGTAAAGTGTCAGAGGATATTTCATTCCAAACAACTGAAAATCTGGCTCAGAAACTCACTGGACCCACTTTGTACCCAAGGAAAGTGTTTCTAATCCTAAAGGAAAAAGTGAAAAGGCTGTAAAAGCCAACAGATCTGACAACAGTGTCCACAAGCATGCTTTCTTTCTGAATTCTGGCAAGGTCATGAAAAGACTTCAGGGATCTTTTTAATAGTTAGATAAAGATTATAAGCCTGGTCCTGCAAGGTACCCCAAGTATTCGTCTAAGACCAGGGTAGGGCAAAAGTTGAGGGTGTTAAACTCTTACATCTTATCTGACTTCAGTTAGCTATGCCACCCCATTCCAAAAGATGCTCTATTGTAACTCTGGGTGCGAGACATAGATTCTGCTCTTTCTATAATTTTTTAAGATACAGCAGTGGTTCTCAATCTTTTTGGACTCCAGGTATTACTTGATACAAAGCACTCCTCAGAAAATGGCAGCTTTTAAGTTTCCACTTGATTTTTCACTGCAGAAAAATACTAGAGCAATTTTTTCTGTTGCAAAGACCTCAGAAAGACCACAACAGGTCAGAATGGCTTTACACGCAATGGATTCCTATTTGAAGTCTCCAGGCTTATTTTGTGAATCGTGTTAGCACAGTGCTAACATTATATAACACCCCTAAAAGGATCTCAGGGCACCCAGGTGCCCCATCACCCTGCTTGAGAATCAGTAAGGTAGGAGAAAGGGGTAAATGGCACTTGACCTGCCCAATTTTCTCAGACTCAATTTCGTGAAGGGCATGTGTTAGTGCTGAACTAACACCCAGCCATCAAGGAGCATCTGCCTTTCCTAATCTGCTCCAGCTCTCAAGGGTGGGGGTGTTCACACTACTTAAATCAAGTGCAGGTTCAGCAAAGATAGATCTCTCATCTCCTTCACCCGCCTTCCCAACTGCTTGCTTCAAAAGGTCTCCAGAGCCCCAGCCCTCCCTGCTCAGCTTGTAGATTTGTGATAGTTTCAAATACCAGAAGACTTCTGTTGGTTTGTCTTTTTTATTAGCATGAATAAATATTTCCAGGTCCTTGCTGCCCTGCACAGGACTAACTCAGGGTAATCTCTCTATCTGTAGTAGAGGAAAGGAGGAGAGCGTTAGACTACTCCCAGGGAGCCGTTTCTCAGCGGCTCTTGATCTCAGACACCTACCAGCTGTGCCCTTGGAGAGAGGTCTCTCAGCCTCTTCTAACAGGGGGGAGCACCCAACTCCCATGTCCCCTCTTTGCAGGGCTGACTGTTTGGCATCAGATCCCTCCGCCTGTGCCCTTGGGATCCGAACCTTTGACAGCCCCCAGGACCAGAAGGGGCAGACAAGTTTGAATCCCAAGAAGAGAAAAGCGGAAGCAGGGTCCCTCAACCAGGGTGCCGTGGCCCCCTGCAATGCTTTGAGATCTTTTCGAGGATGCCGCACAACATTAGATTAGTGCTGTCAGGCGTGCAAACACAGCGCACAAGATGACCCCAGAGATTGCAAGCAGGCAAAAGCCTTCTGACCCGCTATGAGCCCTCCGCCACAAAAGAATCGCTCTCCCCTTTTTTCTGTGGATCAAAAAACAAGTGGAAATCAAGAGGGGGCATTTTCCAAGCATTGGGGGGGAGTTGAGGCTAGAAAAGGGGCTGCCAAGATCCCAGACGCTTGCCTGGGATGGCTCAGCCCCGGGTGCCGCTGTCTGTGGGAGAGGGACAAGAGGCCCTCCTGAGCTCCCTGCCAGCCCTGGGTGTCTGACAAGAGTCTCCAGGGGCTCTAGCAAGGGGCAGATGAAGTAGCCAAGGCAGGGGCTCTCAGGTGGGATCCCATGGGACCTACCTACCAGCAGGCAGGGGCCACGCGTCCCCAAGAGGCCTGTGGCCTGGCAGGACAGGGCAGGCCCTTACCTCGTTGTTGAGCTGGTTCTCCGCGAGGTGCGAGGGGCTCACGGAGTCGAAGGAGCGGCCCCGACGGGGCCCGTCGCTACGGCCGGACAACATGGCTCTGCGCTGCCCTAGGCGCCCGCTCCGCGCTATTTATGCCGATGTCCTGCCCAGCACGTGCGCGGCTCCGCCCCTGCGCCTCTCTGCCGGCTGGGCGGGGCGGCGCGGCGCGGCGCGGCGCTGCGGGGCCCGCGCCCGCCTGGGACAGCACCTGCCGGGGCACGTACGCACGCATACTCATGTACGTGTGTGTGCAGATGTGTACATGCCTGTAGAGATACACACATCTACACTTATGCGTAGATAACATACATCTATATATAGTGTGTATATACTGTATGTATCTAGATACATGCATATCTATAGTATAGATGTGTGTATATATACACATATACATATATAGTGTATATATGTATACAGATATATATTATACACTATATCTGTACATAGATATATGTATATGTGTGTCTATACACACACATCTATACTATATGCAGACAGATATGTACTATATATATATACACTAGATGCATATATATTACATATGTATGTATGTATGTAGACAAGGTTCTTTGGGTAAATGTGATTTATTAGAGCAACTCAAATAGTTGGAAAAATTCTTCAGGTTTAGCTTGCTAAGAAGAATTTTTCCAACTATTTAGTTGGTCTAATAAAAGCTATCGGATTTACCCAAAGAACCTTGTCTCCCTATGTCCTTTGATCAACACGGCTACAACCTACACCCCTGTATATAACTATGTGTATGTTACAGCATGTATATGTATATAGATATATGTATACACATATATACTATACTATACACATCTATACTATATATGTATACTGTATATATGTACGTAGATATATACATCCATATATTTACATACATCTACACATGTATGTACACACACACACACACACACACAAATACACACATTTATATATAGTTATGTACTGGATATATATTATATAGACTTTATATTTTTGTTTATCTGTTATATTTATTTAAAATATTTATAGTATATGTTGTTTATATTTTATATTTGTTTATATCATATAACATTACATATGTAATGCATATTATCTAATAATGGGTTATGTGTGCATTATACTGATGAAATGTATAGAAACACACATTCAGAATGTACAGAATCCTGTCATGTATGCATATCTATACATACATATACATACATTATATATAGATATATATACACATTATATATACATACACACACCTATACATGCAGAATGTAAAGAATACACACACACACACACACACATATATATATAAGCACACATACATATAAATACACATATATATATACATATATACATACGTACACACATCAAAAATGTGGAGAATCCTCCCTCATATATGTACATTTATACACACACACATATACATACTTACACACAGATAATGTAAAGAATCTTCTCATACACACACACACACACACACACACACGAGAAAGAAAATTCTTTGAAAGATGTTTTTCCCCCCCTAGAGATGGTCTAGTAGCTTAGCACGGTCCCAGCTCCAGACAGATCTCCTCTCAAGATGCTGATAAAGCAAGACACCTAGGATGGAAGATGAATTAATTTCTCTCCTCCTTAGGCAGAAACCCCTTCAGGGGGGCTAGCGTCAGTGCTTTTCTGCTAATCCTGATCTGCCCCCCCTCAGGTGCAGAGGACAGACAAGGAGAAAAGACAGGCTGCTTCAGAGCAGCACTATACCTAGACTCCTGGCAGTCCTGAGCAAACTTTTAGTATTGCCCCCCACCTTCACCAGAGATAATGATAATAATAATGATAATCAGACAAAACAGTTATCCTTTTCAGGGCCCCGGGCAGCCTCCCAGTTCACCCATGCCTGTGTCTGGCCCTGCTTCAGAGAGACATTTGGAAAGGTGCTTTCTTCCCCCACCCTGTAAACACAGATGCACTTCCACCCACCATTCCTTCCTTACTGCTCACTCACCCCACAGGTGAATTAAAATCCTAGAAAGTGAGAATTCAAAGTAGCAACAGTGCCTCTAGTTTGCTTTTTATCAGTTTTCAGCTGCTGTAAACAAGGTAATTATTTTCAGAGGAGGTTTTCACTTATGTGTTGGGTGAGTCTTCTCAGTGGGAATTAAACCTCATCCTGTGTGCCATGCCTACAGCCCAGAAGACAGATGGGCTCAAAGGATACTTTCTTTCTCTTTTCCATGTTTACTAGGTTAATTTTGGTGAGATAGAGCTTGGAAAAATGTATTAAGATTTCCTTTAAGAAAGACCTATCAAGATCCCAGAAGTTGTTGTTCAACCTAAGGAAAATGCCTGGACCAAGGCACTAACACAAATCACTTTTCTGTAATTAAATCTGTTGGTGGTTTCTACAGGAAGGTTGCATTGGACACCTGAGTCGTGTAGACTCAGATGCTTTTTATTTTTGGAAGATGTCCCAGAAAATAGGCTGGGCCACCAAAAGAGAGAAATCAGCAGAGCTCTTCCCTGCGGGCAGGTGGCAGGTCACATACTCATAGGTTATTGACATTACCAATGGTCCTAGCGCCAAGAACACTTCTCATGGCAAACAGCAATTTCCGTCTTGAGGTTGTACTGTGAACAGTAAGTACTAGCATTAAGTACAACTGTGGCTCGTGGTCTGATCAGGGTTCTTGCCTGTTCAAACAAACCATCTCCCTCTTTCCAGCATCCTCTTCAGTGCCCTTTCACTTCCCGGGGAAGGCTAAGGGCAGTTAATTATTTTCATGATACAGACAGGATTTTCCCCTCTGGGAATTCAATCAGTCCCTGTTTCAAAAGAACATATTTCACATTTGGGGTCTCTGTTTTGAAAATAAGCTGTAAATTACTTCACACTCATTTTGAACACAGAAAAACAATAATAATAATCCTAGATGATTAATCCTGGGAGGAAATGTATTTCTCCTATTTTTATATCCCCTTATAATTGGCTTCCAATCCAAATTCCAAATACATTTAAAAAAAAAAACCCTTCTAGAACAGATTGACTTTAAAAAACATTTCCCTACATAGAGGGTGCACCTACATGAGATGCTTAACTTCACATTAGCATAGTTTACTGCACAGTAAGCATGTGCATCTACATGTGCACATGCTTACTTCACAGCAAACCTTCCTAATACCTAGAACATTTGCTATCTGCAAATGCAAGTAGCAAATTTTCCTCTGCATTAGTAACTGCACCATAGCACTTGTGTAGATGCCTAATCAGGAGCAAAATCTGCTCCTGGCCAGCCATCCAGAAGGGGTTGGAGAGAGCTCCCTGACCCCAGGAGCTGCCTGTTGCTGAGGTGCGCTCCAGTTCCATAAGCACAGAGCTGGGCAAGGAACTCATTCCCCAACCTGTCCGTCCCCCCCAGCTCCGCACTCATGGAGATGAGTGGAGAACAAGCTCCCCAGCCACTGCGCTGTGTGCCCAGGTGGAGACAATGTCCCCCTGCCCCAGCAGCAGGGAGCTTCCAGCACCCATTCCCTGATCACAGACAGGGGGCTGGGAGCTTGTCTACAACAGCAGAGTGGGGGGTGGGAACAGGCTGGGAGCTTGTTCCCAGCCCCCACTCCACGATCACAATTGCAATCATGGAGCAGGGGCTGGGATCTCCCTGCATGGGGACAGTTCCCTGCCCAGCCTGGAGCTGGTTGGGACCTGCCCCTTTTTGGGACAGTTCCCAGCTAGCCCCAAACTGCATGCAGTGCAGCCTGGAGGTGGCTGGGGACTGTCCTGTTTTGGGCAGTCTCCAGGCAGCTCCAGGCTGTACATGCAGACTTCCCCATGCCACCTAACAGTGCCCAGGAACTGTCCCAGTCAGGGGCAGGCCCCAGCCCTGTGCCCTGATCAGGTGATCAAGGCATGGAGCTTGGAAAGAGTTGCAGGGGTGGGGTAGTTCCCAGCCCCCTGCCCTGATTCACCAGTGGGACAGCTAGTAGCAAGCTAGCTGCCCCACTGGCAGATTGGGGCGGGGGGCTGGGAGGTGCCTCTCCCCTGCAGGGAGCCAGGGCCAGGAGCTTCTTACTGTGGGGGCAGAGGGACATTGTCCCCAACCCAGCAGCAGACAGCCCCCTGGGGTCAGAAGCTGTCTCCTGGCCCAGTGCTCCCTGCCAGCCCCTGGGCTAGCACCCAGGTGGAGTCTGGAGCTCCTCACAGTGGCAGTCAGGATCTATTGCAGGGCTGCAGGGAACTAGGAGCAAATTTTCTCCCTAATCTCCTCATGTGTAGACACCTACCTCAAAACCCTTACTCCAGAGTAGTTTACTGCACAGTAAATCTAGACTGGAGTAAATGTTTGTGTAAACACACCCAGTTTCTCGTGGGTTGGTCCTCGGATTGGGAGTTATTTTGATTTTTTTTTAATAGCATAATAGCTATATCAACCCCTTCTACATGAGTTCAGAATACGATTTCCACAAAAAAGACTTAAGGTCTCATTGCATCTGATATGGTCTGAGCCAAGCCCACCATTTTACATGCACCAGAGCTTTTGAGTATGGGTCTCCTAAGAGAATAAGCATCATGTTTCTAAAATACATAGGTCCTAAAGATAAAATCCCTACAGACCAACTTCCTCAAATCAATAGTCTTCAGTCAAGCCAGTGGCAGGCTTCAAATATAAACCCCAAGTAATTAATTTACCTCTGTTCTCCTGCATCTTTAGTGAGCACTTTTACAGAATACTCAGTTAACCTATTTATCTGGCTGTTGCAATGTGATCCTTCACATCAAAGATGATGGAGTTTGCTTGCTAAATCAGGAATCCCATTCCTAACAAACTAATGTGGTTCTGTCTTCATTTACATCCTATTCACAGCTTCATCAGCTTTGGAAAGCAATGAACACCAAAGGAGAAACTTCCCTTCAAATCAGCATCAAGGTTTTCGCCTCTGAAAAATGGAAGATAGATGCTTTTTAAAAAATGATAAGCTACTTCAAATGATCAAAAAATATTCACCCACTATCAAGAATTTGTTAGGGTAGAGGTCTCTCTACATAATGGATAACCATACATACTCCATACGTGCTAGAAAAAGCCAGGTGCAAGGAGATGACTTTCCTTTTGAATTCTAATACTCCTTGTTCTTAGAGAAGAAAAAAAGTGGAAGCTTGAGATCAGTACAGAGGTTTTGATTTTTAATTTGTTTTGGTATGGTTTAATTTATTTGCAAGACTGGTAGCTGGCACACATCTGTGCCTCTGCAGTGCTGAAAAATGACAGCAGCTAAATACAAAGATGATGACAGAAGAAGCTTTTTCTGTTAGGCGCTGAAATTTATTTTTTCAGGATAGGTGGCAGCTGTCTCCATCCTCACTGTTTTCATACAGCCATCTGATCAATAGATGGTACCTATTTCATCACAAACCAACATATTAGCAACTTCAGGATGGGGGAACTTGTTTGTGTGCACGTGCTTTAAATAAGCTTTCAGGGCCAGATCCTCAGCTGATGTAAATTGGCAAAGCTGCATTAAATTATATGGCTTAGTTGTATTGAAGCCAATAGACTATAATGAGACCTGTCCCTCAGTATCTTGCAAAGATACAGAAAAGTAAGGATTGTAAGTTGCTTTTCTGACTATGCTTGGTGGGTATGGACTAGGACTAATCCAGTCACCAGTTCTCAAGAGAAGTAAAAATATTTGTGCACTGTTCAGCTTCCTTAAAAAGGCATAGCTTTATTCTCTTTTGGAACAGCTAGGTGCATACAGAAAGCAGAATTATACCTTTTAGCTAATAGGAAACATCTGGTTTGGTAAACTTTAAGCAGATTTAGAATCACAATCTAGTAGGGATCATGATCCTAGCAGACTTTATTCAGGCAAAACTATAAAATGGAGAATACAGCAAGAAGAGTCTTAAATTGTATGAGCTCTTTGAGGCAAAGGCAAGATTACACTCTATATTTATCCAACACAATCCACAATGGTATTCTGGTCCATTGCCAGCAAAAAAATGTGTTTTTATAGGTTTGTGTGTGGGGGAGAAGGGAGCAAGTGGAGGAGTATTAAAGGTTTCTTGGAAAGTTAGACTTCCAGTTACCCTCAGAGGCCTCCAGAATTAGCCATCTTCAAAATCACTTTGGTGCTTTTGAAAAAAAAAATCTCACTTATCTTTAATGTACAGTGACTAGCACAAAGGGGCATTGATTCCAGCTGGGTCTTCTAGACACCAGTGTAATACAGATTATAGAGTGTAACAATTTGATTGAGTCCTGTGGTGTTTATACAGGTGAAAGTTTGGTTAACTTCAAAAGGAGTTTTGGCTGAACAAGAATGGCAGAGAACAAACCCTTAGTTTGCCATTCAAAAATCCCTCCGACAAAGATAAAAACATATTTAAATTAGTAGCCATAATTCTTCTTATCAAGTAAAATACAGCTAATATATTCCAAGACTAGAAAATAAACAGGGCCAATAAAGCTGCTGAAAATAAATTTCTGGTCATTGTGAAGTCTCTCCTATTCTCTGTATAAGGAAGAATAATACTCTGAGTTCTGCATCATCTTCCCCCTACAAAAGCCTAAATTAATACGATAATGTTAGCTTTACTTCACAACCCCCTCGGAAATGTTCTTCTGTAAACAGCATGGAATTAAGCCTTATTATTTCCATAGTATTTAATATTTACTCACTGATATGGTAATAAAGTACTAAATGTATAAAACGTTTGGCAAATAAACCATTTTCCACAGGACACATTTTTAAAGAAAAGTTATTTTCTGAACCTCTTGCAGCAATTTCTTGTTTGTTTTAGTTTAAATCCAAAATATATTTTTGTAAGTGGAGAGAGAAATCACAAAACTGGCAGAGTATATAAGTCTAAACAAAGGCATAGAAGGACAGCTCTGCATCCAGGACAGCCATAACACACAGGTCAGCAAAGATGGTGCCCAGAGTTGCTGCCCCAGCCGTCCTGCCCCCTTTTTGTTATGCTACCAGATCTAAAATAAAATCCTGGGCCACCAGGAAACAAGCATCTGTCATGATGCTATTTTCAGTTGAAAGCTTTAGAGCAGGGGTACTTAACTGCTGGCCCATGGGCCAGATTTGGACCACAGCACTATGTCATCCAGTCCACAGGCAGTAGAAATTTGGCAGTAGGGAGCAATGGCACTGCTCCCAGCTGCCAAATGTCCAGACTTATGGGAAGCCCCAGGCTCTGCATGCTGGATGAGATACCTGATCCCAGCACGCAGGGCTGGGTGGGGGTAGTGCCAGGCCCCAAGGCCTAATTGCGGTGTGGGAGGTTGGGAGGGGACGGTTCTGAGCCCCTCTGACCCAGTCCCAGTGGAAGGAGGCAATGCTGGGCCCCAAGGCCTAATCTAACCCACAAATCGACCCCCACCACACATATGACCCGGGGGGCCAGGAGGTTGAACATCACTGCTTTAGGGAGATTTCTCTGATCCTCTGCTAACATTGCAAAAGAATAGAAAGGACCACGCAGGACGTAACCACCCACCAGAGTGCGAAGCTGGGCTCTGCCCTGTACAGAGGTATGGTCCCCCCCTGCCCAGGCTATCTTTTCCAGTTTTTTTCCCCACACAGAACTTAATTCGGTTCTACTTCCAAAGGGACTTCTATGATGAAAGAAGAGGCAACTGTCTTTTTCCTTTGAACATGGCCCAGTATCACAAGATGAAGAAATGATCAATGACTGGAAAAACCCAGTTTATCCAAGGATGAGTCAGTGTTCATTCATAAAGTAAACCAGTGTTTATTGGTTGTATATCTTACTATCACAATAGGCATTTCATTTCCTGGTTCCCAAAAACATTTCTCCAGCAAACAAACTGACTCAAAAGACAAACAATTCGTAATTTTGCTAATTAGAGTATCATCTTTACAAAGAAACTTAAGTATACAAAATTCTTCTATTAATAATTGATCTGTAAACATGATAATAGTAAGATGCTTATAATATGATGTAATATGACCAGTCTCATATGAGATTTCCCAAGGACAGGACATACAGTAATAATCAGAGCTTGTGTGTCCTCCTACATATAATTTTTAAGTTGAATAGTCACGGGCATGCCTCTAAAATGTGAGAAGTACTTGAAATTCAAATGCTAAAACCTAAGCTTCTTGAAAGTTGCCTGAACATCCCTGGTTTGGAAATCTCCCAAGATCAAGGTTTTATGTCAGATTTCTAGTTTTTCCCAATTATAGGCCACAGTAAAAATTCTATGTTTTTTTTTGTTTTGTTTTGTTGAGGTTTAGCTGTTGCCATGATGGTCCAGCAAACATGTGAGAGGCAAGAATTCTTGTGAATGCCATGGTATCTTTTTGGACCAACTACATGTACCCTGCCTGTGAAACCTGAGGAAAGGTACTGTGATATCTGGCTTGCCTATGTCATCCCAACCGTGAAGTTGGTCCAGTAAAAGGTACTAATCACAAGTATTTTTCCTCGTGCATGGTTTTTTTGTGAGGTTGTTTCTACCCTGAATAAAATTAAGAAATTTGGAGAGAGAAAAATAATAAACAACAGTCAGCCAGGCATTCTGAGCCATCAGAAAACATCTGGGTTTGGACTGCTTTAAGCTGCAGAGAAAAATAAGTTTGTTCTTATTTTATTCAAACCTGCTCTCCATCCTCAGGAGCAATAGTGCAATTGAGTTATAAAGAGATATGGTGGCAATTTTGATCGTCATTCATAGATGTATCTCAGTGCAGACTGCAGAGCTGAAAGTCCTTCTCCATGTATCAAAACAGCACCCAAAGCAGTACAGTTTGGGCCTTTAGAAGGAGAAAGACAATAAATCTGAGGGAAGAGCAGCAAAAACGTTAAGGGCTAGAGTAAAAGGCCTTGTGTAAAAACAAACAAAAAGCTAAATATAGCCAGACTGGACAAAAAGTGACTAAGAACTAGATTTTTTAAAGTACAGTAATGGAAGTTAGACACTTTTGAAAATCCCATTAGGTGCTTTTTGGCAGCTTCTAGTGCCCAAATCAATGCATTTCAAAATCTGGCTCCAAGAGGCAGTTGAGGTGAAGAGCTAATAATCATTAAATCGTTATGGAGTAAAAATACCAGAGTGTTAAAAATCATTCAGATTGGTCCAAGGGGCAGTTTTAAAGAATAAAGAGTTGAAACTAGACAAAATTAAATGGCAAGGAAGAATGGTTTGATAGTTAAGGACCTGAAGTAGGACTGAAGATACATACATTTAATTCCCAGTTCTACCGCAGTCTTCCTGTTTGACCCTGAACAAGATGCTGTTACTCTCTCACCAACATGAGATGCTTAATGCACAGAAGAATAATCCTACTGTGCATTAGCACATCATGGCAAAAGCCATGCTAATGAGCATTAGAGTTAGTCTACTGCACATTTAGCATCACAAGAAGACCATGCACCTTTGCTACTGCTCATTTAGTTAGTACCTCATATTAGGAGTACTAAACTTCATGCACAGTAGCTACGGTGCATTAATGTAGGTGTAGACACACCCTTTTTGTCTCAGTTCCTAATAATTAAAACAGGTAGTATTTCCTTACTCATATACCTCTAATTGTCTTATCTATTTTGACTGGAAGCTCTTTGGGCCATTGACTGTCTTTTACTCTGTCAAATATCTATTATGGGGCCCTGCTCCCAGCTGAAGCTCCATAGGGCCTAATACACAGTAAATAACCACTGCAATCCAGAAACACTTAAATGAATGTTACAGAAAGTATAAAAAGGTAAACTCAGTGCCCAGAATACAAGGAAGCTGATTAAACCCAGTTCATTGGTTTCATGACAAGTATAGTTCACCATAGTCAGTGACCTGTAGTCTGGATGTGAAGAGCTGTGAAGCATGAATTGTTAGTCATCTTTTCCCTGGAATTTACCAGTCTGGTCTATTCTTTTCTACTTGCCGCAATCCAGGTCTCCAGCTCCTGTGCATTTGAAGACGGGTGATGGAGGATATTTAAAAGGCTCCATCTGAAAGCAGTCTTTGTGGTAGCTGGACAAAGAAGTTAAAAAGTCAAATACTTTAAAAATCACATTCCTATCGTCTCCACAGATAAACCGACTGCACTTCTAACACTAAGCAACATTTCCTACTTTGTTCATGTGACAAAGGGAACTTTATGATGAAGATGCTAGCAGCAGGGTGTCAGGTTTGCAAGCTGGAACATCCTACTTTCTGCTCTCAACACCATTGTATGATACTGCTCATTTTGAACTCCAGTGTTATTCTGTAATATCATTTTTTACAACTCAGTTTTAAGAGTCAGCATTACTATTTCTGTTGTGGTCACAGATGCGCTCTGTGACCCACTAATCCAATGGCCATTTACCCCTCTTCCAAACGTTGACTGCTGATCTCATGGCTGAGGGACTGTTAAATCTAGCCACAAAGTATGGGAAGAGCAATACAGTGCTGCAGATAAACTGGTAGCTGCCAGCATATGAAGCTCAGTGTAAGCAGTGAGCCAAGTTTGTACTTAACACAAGGAGCCCCAAACTCATTTGCCATGACTGTAAGATAAAAACAAAGAAAAAGAATTAGGAATAACTAAAAAGCGAGTGAGAGAGAAGAGGAAAGGGTCGGGCAGGGGAAGAACGATACTAGGATGCACGTAGATAATAGGTAACAGGTATGCACAATCAGAAAATAGAATTATGGCATAATCAAATCAAATAGAGAGAATCACAAATGGGCAAAAAATGGAAAAGATAAAGGAAACTCAGAGCTGGAAATAAAATAAACAACTTGCTTTGATTTGATCACTTGGGCTACATCCAGACGAGCACGGCTGTTTGTTTCCCAGGAGACAAGTAGCAGTAGTATACCTTGTACCACTGCTACTTGCCCCTGGGGAACACTCATGTTACATGCACTCTGGCATGCAGCAAGTTACCCCAGGTGGGGTAATTATGCTGGCCCCAGCAGCCTTACCTGGGGTCCTGGGGGCTTCAGGGAGCTGCAGCCATGGTGCTCCTGCAGCTGCGAACCTGGCCAGCAGCCAGAGTGTGGGCTCCAGCTTGCCAGGCTCCAGTTTTGGATGGCACATGCTGCCACCATGTGCACTGCCCTGCTTTTTTTTTTTTGACCATGAGGGTTTTTTTGACCCCCACTCAAAAAAAACAACAAACCCCACACTGCATGGTAGCAGCACAGAGCACACCTGCATATGCCGTGTGTGGCGCTGCAGACAGGTCTGAAGTGCCATATACTGCAGGTCCGTGCTCATTTGGACATGGTCTTGGGGTTGGGGGGGGTGGGAGCGGAGGGAGTTCCACTCTAATTACCGTGTGAAGTAGCATCAACATATGTCTTTTCCTGGTGAGGTTTCACTCCAGACACGTTATGTCACTGGGATTCTACTTACTCCAGATGGTTAAGAGAATGGTTCAAAGAAGTATCTAACAGACTAAAGCATTATACAGACATGTTCCCTATCCTTTGGATTTGTATGAATGCTCGGTAATTAGTCCCACAAGTCGAATGGTCTTCTAACGGTATATAAAGTTATGCATATGCAACAGAGTTATAAACTAACACACCTTCAAAGCACAGGAACAGAATTGTTGTACTGACCTTTCATTCATTATATAAAAATGATTATCAAGCCAGAAAAATCAGTTTGATGTTGTGATATTCAGAACTGTACAAGTGTTGAAAAAATAGTAGAAGTTTAAAAATATAAAAAGCTTTCACACTTTGCTTCTAAGGGCAATAGCCTGTAGACAGACAAGCTGACTTGAAAATCTGGCACAGGTCTGACCTTGTTAGAAATTGGGTCAAGCAAACTGATCCAAGGTTTTGCAAAGTAGAGATCTATCACATGCAACAGCTTGGAAGTACACAACAGTTGTTTTATGTCAATAGTATAACACCCTCTCTAAAAGCTCTTAGAGAGGTTTTTTTTCCCCATTGTCATTATCCCCTTGTAATCACTCTTATTACATGAATCCCTCTTCACAGAAGCCTATTGCTTAAAGCAAAAAGGTAGCATCAGACTAGGAAAAGAAATCATAAGATTCATGAGCCTAGGTCCTTAACTGGTTGAGCTACAATGAGTACAAGTGCCTTAAATAAAATGACAACTGATAAAATATTGCCATTCTGACTGTCCATGCTCCCTTGCTGGTAGATGAGATAAAGCTCTTTCACCATAAAAAAAAAAAAATCAATCCTCAATACTTGTTAGTCAGAAACTTGGCACTAGAGTTTGGAACCTTTGAGTGTGGCAGGCTTGTGTATGCACACACTTGTAAAGAAATACATTTGGCAATTCTGAGTCTGAATATTATAGGAAAATAAATAGGGGCAGCTAACTGCTCTCCCCTCCACCTCTGCCATACTGAAATTCACATGTGGAAGGAACACCTTTCTTCTTCCCTGTGAAAGTGGGGACTGACACCTCTGCAACATGATTCGGCCCCACTCCATTCCAAGGCTATCGGACAGAATGGGCTGACAAGAACCTGCTTTCCTGCTACTGTGAAAATTATGTCCACCAGCTTTGTAGGGAACCATCAGAAAAACCTGATATAGGATATGGTGTCCAAAGGCTCCAGAGATTGGGCTTATCCCCCTGACTTCACTGGAGAGGCACAGAGAGCTAGAGCAGAAGTGGGAGGGCACAGAAACTAGTATGGGGATGCACAGCTCCACTGAAACCAACAGTATTACCATTCACATCAGTGGGACAGTTTCACCCCGAGTGACTCTGCATGAGTGACTCTGAAATCTCTTGAGATTTAAAGGGAATCCTGGGGAAGACAGATTCTGGTTAGTACTTTTTCAGGAAACAAAACTTCACCCCTTTACTTTAATGCCACATATCCCTCTACGAGGAAAACTCCATAGATTTTCCATCTCCCTGGGTGGCTTTTGTGCAAAACACATATAGAAATGACTGATTCGGTTGCTGACTTTTGTCCTTCAACATTTTTTACAAAGCACTGAATTCCCTTTTTTTAATATTTTTTGAAAATAAATGATTGGGCTGAATTTAGACTTCCCAAGTTTAGGCCTCGCTGGAGCATTGATTGTTATACGTACTGCTCACACAAAGGCTTTGGAAGTCCGTGGCTGCATCTGCTGCACCATTTCTGCTAAGGCCTTGTTACATATTAGGTGGCTTCTGAAACTTTTAATCTCTGGTTTGTCCACACATTAACATCTGAAATTAGTTTTAAGTACACTTTAGGTGGCTTAAAATTACTCCACTCCAGGGCAGGTTTCTCTCTGATCCATGTTGCCCAGCTCATGTTCCATTAATGTGTGGCCACTCCCCACAGGTGAGCCCCCATGTTGCAGTCCTCCAGCACCCCAGTATTCAGTGTCCATCTCCTCCCCACCCCCCTGTTCTATGTGGACAAACTTTCCAACCCCTGAACTCTACTGCCCAGGAGGTGGTTCTGGCACAAAGCCAACCCCCACCCCCCCAAACATCCAGGGGTGCAACCTTGTGCAAACAGCCTGCAGAGCACAGGCCAGTTAGCCTGGTTGCAGGGCAAGTACAGGTCTGGGAGTAGGGATATGGTGGGGAAAACAAGTTAGGGGGCCAGATTGGGTCCCCATGAGCTGAGGGATCCCTCCTGGGGTAGGGGCAGTAACTCCTCCAAAAGCACTTTCCCTCACTGCTCCCACCTCCCAGCTACCCCTAGAAGCATGACCAGCATCCCCCATACCCCAATCACAGATTATTAAAACATGATACCTTCTTTAATTTACTTCCTCTTTATTTCTTTTTAAATTATTTTTATTATTATTTATTTTTATTTTATCCTTCAGTGCTGACTTTCATTTCACCACCCTTCCCTCCATTTCCTTTCCACCTCCCATTTTATTACCCACCCCATCCCATTAACTCTCTTCCTCCCAGTTCCATGTTCCTGTCCCCGCCAGCCCACTTCTCCCATGCCTCCCACATAGAGAAGGGATAGAAAGAAGTCTGTCCTGGCTCATCAGTCCTATAGAGTGCAGACAGAAGTGACAATGTTCGCCTGATCTGGCTACAGAAAGCAGTCTATAGCTATGACCAAACACAAGTACACAGCTGCAGACAGCTTAAAAAATAGCCAATCAAGTGAAAATCTGACCCTTCATTGCATGAAGTATCAGATAAAGACGTTTCAAAGCGTAGCATTTTCTGTAACTTGTATCTGTGAAGCTCCCAGCCTGTCTCTGTTTTCAGAAGTAGCAGAGGGAGGTCAGGCTGGGGGGGTTTCAGCCCCCCCGGATGGTGGGACGGGTGTATTGGAGCTCCCCTCCCAAGGTGGAAGGGGGCTCCAATTCACCCAACCTCACACGTCAGCACCAGCTGGGGAGCCCTAAGAATGAGCTCTCTCCATCCCCTTTCCCCCTCCCATTCTAAAAACATCGAGCACTGGCAGAGTGCTGTAGCCATTGCTGTGGGAACCTGGCTGCAGGCTCCCAGCCCCAGCTAGATTCTCTTCCCCCTTGGAACCAACAGTGAACTTCTGTTTGGTCTGGGGTAACGTTGTAACTCAGAACGCTTTGCACAAACCTTTCTGAGTTACAGCTGGGAGCTGCACTTCTGTCTGCACCCACAGTGGTTAACTCACAGCTGTAGCTCCTAGCCAGGCCCCTGCTTGCCAACACCCTAGTAGCCAGTCACAGCTGTGCAGGCAGGAGACAGTCAGAGGAGGCTTTTAGCCTCAAGATCCGACTGCTCCAAACTCAAGCTAGCACTTACACCAATCAACATTTGAACAGCTTGAAGTACAATATGCAACAAGGGCCGTTGGTACTTAGATACACTGGAGTTATGCACAGCAAAATTCAAAATTATGCCAAATTAATTACATTATTATTATTATTTTTATAAATTAAACTAAATGTAACACTATTTGAACCTTCTTTAGAAATATATGCAGGTACTTGTGGGGGGAGGTGGGGGAGTTGGGGGTGGGTGTCAGGTGTGGGGGGGGGGTTTTCATAGATTCATAGATGTTAGGGTCGGAAGGGACCTCAATAGATCATCAAGTCCGACTCCCTGCATAAGCAGGAAAGAGTGCTGGGTCTAGATGACCCCAGCTAGATACTCGTCTAACCTCCTCTTGAAGACCCCCAGGGTAGGGGAGAGCACCACCTCCCTTGGGAGCCCGTTCCAGACCTTGGCCACTCGAACTGTGAAGAAGTTCTTCCTAATGTCCAGTCTAAATCTGCTCTCTGCTAGCTTGTGGCCATTGTTTCTTGTAACCCCCGGGGACGCTTTGGTGAATAAATCCTCACCAATTCCCTTCTGTGCCCCCGTGATGAACTTATAGGCAGCTACAAGGTCGCCTCTCAACCTTCTCTTGCGGAGGCTGAAAAGGTCCAGTTTCTCTAGTCTCTCCTCGTAGGGCTTGGTCTGCAGGCCCTTGACCATACGAGTTGCCCTTCTCCGGACCCTCTCCAGGTTATCCGCATCCTTCTTGAAGTGTGGCGCCCAGAATTGCACGCAGTACTCCAACTGCGGTCTGACCAACGCCCTATAGAGGGGAAGTATCACCTCCCTGGACCTATTCGTCATGCATATGCTGATGCACGATAAAGTGCCATTGGCTTTTCTGATGGCTTCGTCACACTGCCGGCTCATGTTCATCTTGGAGTCCACTAGGACTCCAAGATCCCTTTCCACCTCTGTGCCACCCAGCAGGTGACAGGGGGAATGCCCTAGGCTGTAGGTGTGCTGGACATTTTTCCTCCCTAGGTGCAGCACTTTGCATTTCTCCTTGTTGAACTGCATCCTGTTGTTTTCTGCCCACTTGTCCAACCTATCCAGGTCTGCCTGCAGCTGTTCCCTGCCCTCCGGCGTGTCCACTACTCCCCATAGCTTTGTGTCATCTGCAAACTTGGACAGAGTACATTTGACTCCCTCGTCCAAGTCGCTGATGAAGACATTAAAGAGTATCGGTCCAAGGACCGAACCCTGCGGGACCCCACTGCCCACACCCTTCCAGGTCGAGACCAACCCATCTACCGGGTTGTGAAGGTGTGGGGGGGGTAAGTGTCTGTGGGGGGTTTGTGGGGAGGTTGTGAAGGGGTGTTAGGGGGAGTGTGTGGGGTTTGTGGGGGAGTGCGGGCTCCCCTGCCAGATGCCTCCCTCTGTGCACAGCCCCTGCCACCACATACCTGCAGCCACCACACCTTCCACCACAAAGAGCCCCTGCCACCATACCCCCTCCCCATGCACAGCACTTGCCACTACATGTATTCCCCTGCACACAGCCCCCACCGCTACATGACCCCCCTCCCCCCATGCACAGTCTCCGCCGCCATACACCCCGCCTCCAGCAGGCCCTCAGGGCTCTGCTAGCCACAGCAGGTAGAGCCCCTAGCAATGCTTGGCTCTGGGGTGCCTTCAGGCCAGACCAGGTTGACTCTGTGCCAGCATGTGGGACTTGTGGCACTGCAGGCAGGAACCACGTGCAGTCCCAGGTACTCAGCTGCAGCCGTGTGCCAATGGGGACTGTGCCTGCCATGGCCAGGAGTGCCCCCAAAGACCCGCCACTGGCTGCTGCCACCAGTGGCAAGGGCTGTGCACCATGGGGTGGTGGACATGTGACAGGGGTCCCACATCCACCCACAAACCCCAAACACACCCTTGTGCCCATCTTCTTTTGCAGGCAGGAGCTCCCCCTCCCACTCACTAGCTACAGCCTGGGGAATTACACAATATTATTCCATTATGCACAAAATTATGGGGGTGAACAATTGCATAATTCCCTGGAGTGTACTAAGAGCATGGTTTTGTCTTTCAAGACTTACATGGGGCGGGGGGGAGGGGGGAGCATTTTAGCTAGTTTCAGAGTTTCAACTACCATTTCTAACTTTTTGTTTCTAACTGTTTCTTCTGTTCCTGTACTTGTAGCAAACTATTGGGTGCATACTGCACCATACTTTAGTACTTCCAAAAGGGCAATAGCCCTTTAGTAGTAACTGCCCATACTGCTCCATGCACACAGCACACAGTTAGTTTTACCTGCTACTTCGTCGTAGCAGCACACTAAAATGGGGGAGCACACCACTATGGCAAAGTAGCTGCCAGTCACATGTAGACCCATATAGTTGCTACGTCACAGTAGCATTTCACTATGGTGATGTAGCGCGTCACTATATTGATGTGACATGTAGACTTGCCCATCATGCATCTGCACAGCTCACTACCTTGCTAACAGGACTTGAGATTTCCAGTGCTTCACTGCCTCTATTGTTTCTTATAACTCCTTTCCTTTATTTCTCACTTACTGTGTTAACTTTGTAGAATGATGCTTTAACCACCAGAGAGCCATCTCCATTGCCTGCAGCATTCTACATTTTTACCTTTACTATTTTTCAGAGCTGCTACTTGTTATAAATTTTGGATTACTGTCCAGGTTTCCCCACTCTCTTTCTTAAACTCATATAGACTGCCTTTTTTCATTACCCAGAGTGTCCATAATTCATTAAATTTTAGGACAATTATTAAGGAAGGAAGGGGATTCCCTAGCTCATAATTCTCTATCAAAGATTGTGACCCTACAGGACGGCAGTTTGCCACTTACCACATCAGCAGTCACAGGTTCACCAGTGTCAGAGTCACCATCCTGTTATGGCTGTTCCTGCCATAGTCTTATCATGCAGGCACTGGACCATCCTGAGCCTAGCATAACCATTGCTTCCACACATTTCACGATAAGACTGCACATCTTGTGCCAGCAGCCAAGCATGTTTTTACACTGCAACTTCTGCTTATAGAAGGGGTTCATGCATTGGTTGGGTTTGTTGGTCAGACTTACTGTGGCCAATGCTTTAGCAAAGCCTTTGTGTGAGCAGTATCTATCTATCTATCTCAATGCCCCAGCAAGGCCTACACCAAGTACACCCAAACAGATCCTAAAACCACTGTAAAAACATATAGGTTTACATAAGTTTTAAAAGAGAGTTCCTTTAAACTGATTATGTTTTTTCACAACTTGGTTCCATTGATTCCAGCGGAGTCAGTATTTCACCTTAGGAGTATGACCAGTAGTTCACATTACCTTTGAATGCTAAAGCATGTATGTGCCTGAACAAGTATATATACAATGTGAGGCAAAGGCTATACAAACCATGCTATGGTGTCAGGACATCTTCTCAGAGCTCCAAGCCTCTCCCCACTCTTCCGCTGTGTGTCGACAGGGAACAGACTTGCCCTGCTAGCTAATCTAAGTATTCACCATCCCTAACCACATTTTGTAGCTCCAGTAGAGGAAGTATGGCAGCGTTTGCAATTTTCACCCTTGGTTTGCAAAATATAATAGATCCTCACCTCCACAAAGATGCAATACCTGGAATTGTCAATTGCTCTGAAAACATGTCTCACCATGGACAATGGACAGCAAGGCATATAAAGCAGAAAAAGGATTTATGACATTAGGGTGGAAGACGGAATGCAAGAAATAAACAGATAAAAATTCCACCCACTTCTCTAAACTGGAATCAGTGTCAGAGATTTCTTTAATTGATTTAACTCAGTCAGTGATCCAGCCAGCTCTCATAAATTGTCCCAGTGTCCCTAGCTAATGGATAGACCTAGGAAGTTGCAGGAAAGCTAAGGAAGTACAGGCTGGATAAATGGACTGTAAGGTGGACAGAAAACTGGCTGGAACATCAGGCTCAAAGGGTAGTAATTAATGGTTTGATGTCTAGGTGGCAGCCAGTCTCAAGTGGAGTGCCCCAGGGGTCAGTCCCAGGGCTGGTTTTGTTCAATACCTTCATCAACAACCTGGAAGATGGCATAGAGTGCACCCTCAAGTTTGCACCCTCAACAAGTTTGCAGACAACACCAAGTTGAAGGAAGTAGCAGGTACACTGGAGGGTAGGGCTAGGATTTAGAGTGACCTAGACAAATTGGAGGAGGGGACCAAAAGGAATCTCATGAGGTTCAACAAGGACAACTACAAAGTCCTGCATTTAGGACATAAGAATCCCTGGGCAGCAGCTCTGCAGAAAAAGACATGGGGGTTATAGTTGACAATAAGCTGAATATGAGCCGACAGGGTGCCCTTGCTGCAAAGAAGGCTAACAACATATTAAGCTGCACTGGTAGGTGTGTTGCCAGCAGGTCAAGGGAAATGATTATTCCCCTCTACTCAGCACTAGCGAG
This sequence comes from Alligator mississippiensis, assembly GCF_030867095.1. NCBI lineage: Eukaryota > Metazoa > Chordata > Crocodylia > Alligatoridae > Alligator > Alligator mississippiensis. The sequence continues at coordinate 191,346,096 of NC_081825.1, read as the reverse complement.
GCTACATCTGGAGTACTGTATCCAGTTTTGGGCCCCTGACTACAGAAAGGAGGTGAACAAATTGGAGAGAGTCCAGCGGAGGACAAGGAAAATGGTGAGGGGCTGGGGCACATGAGAAATTTAGATTAGATATTAGGAAGAATTTTCTCACTAGGAGTGTAGTAAAACACTGGAACAGGTTACCCAGAGAGGTGGTGGGCTCCCCATCCTTGGAGGTTGGATGGACAAAACTTTAGCTGGGATGATCTAGTTGTGGGTGGTCCTGCTTTGAGTAGGGGATTGGACTAGACAACCTCCTGAGGTCCCTTCCAACCCTAATTTTCTATGATTCTAAATAGTAACAGTAGTAACTCTAAGTCAGGGAAGTATCTATGCATGACACATAGAATGCCTCAAAATTAATCCTGCATTAGAGGTGTAGCCATGATACTGTACCTTGCATCAAACCCAAGTACCAAGTTGGGCTCTGGTATTCAACAGGAGTCTAGGGAAGAAAATCCTCTCTCACAGGCCTTGAAAGAGTTGTGGACCTAATCCATGGTGGTAACTTCAATAGCTCCTGCATAGACTAGATGTACACCCACACATACACACACAGAGTTGTGGGGGGGCAGGCTATGAGAGGAGGAGCGGAGGAAATGGTCGAAAGATCTGGAGTCATCTATAGTAGGGGTGCCAACTTGATTCATCAAGAGCCTCTCAGCCCAGCAAGCAAGAAACCACCATGTTTAAACATGCATAAGAGGGGAGGTCAGAACTCTAGAAGGAAGAGTTAAAAATGATCTTCATAGGTATTAATCTACTCAAAGCTGAGATTAAACTGCCTGGGTGCTGCAGAAGAGATAATCAGTCAGCTCTAAACTCTTTTCACTCCTCTCAAGGTCATATTGCTGACTAAACCTTCTTCCATTTTGAAAGGAAAAAGCGCTCTAATCTCTGGGACCCAACTTCTAGGACCAGCCTCTGATCTGTCCTCAGTTATGCACATCCAAGTCAATAGGGTTGTACATGTGTAACTGAGGGCAAAAGATAGCCACTTGAAGCTTTCCCATTAAAGTAGTCTGGAGTGTCAAGTTCTTTCGCAAGCCAGGTTTACAGCAATCAAACACCCAAGTGGAATAGTCCTCATTAACTGCTTCAAAACAGTTTCTTTCAAGTTTCAATAACAGCCTTTGCATTTCTGTTAATTAACTGCTGCAGAAAAGGAAAATGTTTCAGACTTCCGTGGGATTTATCAGCCAGGCTGCTACCTGGCTAACTGCAGATATCTATAGATATCCTCAGGGCTTTGAAATCATGGGAAAAAGTCTCTTCTAGTTTTTTGGTTTTTTTGGTTGGGGGGACTAGCAGACAGCATAAGCAATGATTAGGTCCCTTCTGCCTAGACCTTTCTGAGCACAGAACCTTCTAAGAGATGCAAGAAAGAGCCATCAGCCTGGGAAGGGGTTGACTAACTTAAGATGCTCCCAGGACTGGAAAGGGCCCCAGTGTAATTTAGACAGCCCTGGCAGCTTGAGTTATACCAGAGCTGTCTAACTTCCGAGTGGCTGGGGGCCAAACTCCTGCCTGGCCATGTACCACCTGCACATGCCACACAGGCTTCCCATTGCAGTATGCTGCCCAGGGGCCCTGGTCCCCCTGAGCCGTGGGTTCCCCACGCTGTGCTGGGCTGTCAAGCCACATTCCCAGAGACAGAAGCTAGTAGAGAAAGCTGGAAGGGAGAGAGGCAGCTTGAAGACTCTGGTGACAGCAGCAGGAGAGCAGTAAGGGAGCAGTGGCTGGACAGGAAGCCTAAGCGTCAGAAGTTAACCCCTCATGGACTGGAAGTGGCCTGCACACTGCCAGTTGGACAGCTCTGAGTTACAGCAACTACTGGGGCTGCCCTACAAGCTACAGTACTACCCAGGATGCCCCAGTGCCATACCCCCATTGCCAATACGCTCAACTCTGTACTCTAAGACTTGCCAGGGGATCTTTGGTGTTGGCTGTCTCAAGATGGTTTGATAGTCAGGCCCATCCTGAAAACCTAAGACGTGTATGGTAAACATCTTAGAAGGACTGATGTCAAAGTGTTAAATGGATCTTCTAAATGAAGGGCAGTTTCCTGAGTAACTTGGAGGTTGACAGATAGTCAAGGAATGTGGAAAGGGATGGAAATGATAATGCACTGATAGGCAAGAAAGAAATACTATATAGTTCTGTGCATCCATGCGCTAGCTTGTAATTGGACAGTTCAAAGATGAGCTTTGTGTAAAGATGCATGTTTTCTGGACAGCTTTGGTTGTGTGTACCCTGCTTTATTTCCCCTTGGTCAATTAGACTGACCAACTGTCAGTGAATAAAGATTAGCTGATTTCTACTTGGTTTCTTTGCCTGCTGACACAAGTAAGAATTATTGTGCAATGGGATCTAATCCCCCATCCCAACCCTTGCAAGTCCTTCCATGCCACATATGCAAGGTGGTATAGTTGGTATACTGAAAAGCTACCCCTGTTGAGGAGTTTAAACTTTGTACCTGGCATCCCTGCTGGGATTTCTTGGGTGCAGGAGATGAGAGTCTCTTGGCAAGGGAAGATGAAGGGAATTTAAAGCCCAACCCCACAAGAGCCTTTGGTCTCTTGTGCCTGGCCCCCCTAGCAGCTCTACAGGGTGCAGGGTTTTAATTCCTGGATAGAGGGGATCCCCTCAGCTCCCCTTGTGAGCATCCTGCAGGACAGTGCTGTAAATCTAGGGATGCCCTGTGGGCCAGTGCTGACAATCATCTGATAGTTGGCACCAGCCCTGAGGCAGCCCCAGGCCTGTTGGAGACCCAGGCAGCCACTGGCTGGGAGACCTGAAGCTGTTCAGGGCTGATTCTGACAATCAAGTAACTAACTGTTGGGCATCAGCGCCAGACAGCCCCAGTTTGTGTACATGCCACACACACAATTTAAGATGCCATACAACCATCCATAAAAATGTCCCACATTTTAAATAGAACACGTAGATGGCTGGTTTGCCATTTTAAACATGTAGCACTATTGCCATGTATGTCGTATATGCAATACATGGCATTTGTGTCATAAAAACCTTTTATGACGTGTAGCATGTGCCAGCATCCTTTCACTCACAGGAGAACCTGCAGCAGTGGGCATAGAAGAAGTGTCCTTGGAAGCTGCAACACTTGAAAGGCAGGCTTACAGGTGCCTCCTGCAGCTCCTGCATGGGAAGAGCTTTCCCTGGGGCAGAACCAGGGCTTGCTGAACTTCTTTACAGTACTCTGCTTATCTGGTGGAAAGAGCATAGGGTGTGGATCACACTTTAGAATGTATGAAAATGCACCATATTTACTTGAATACAAGATGAACCTGATTATAAGACAACCCCCCCCACCCCTACCCCCAATAATTAGATTCTATATATGGAAAAATTATAAATTTATTATAATTTTCCAGGTATAGAATCTAATTATTGGAGGTTTGCCTTGAATTTGACCCTTTCCCAATGCTATAGCAGGGAGAATAAATTTGAGGGGGTCAGATGGCCCCTTGCCCTCTGCCCCCCAACTTCTTTCCTTTCTCCTTACTGTCAGGCACTGCTGTCCTTCAACACATGGAGGTAAGTGACAAATTTGAAAACACCCTGAAATAAACATACCTGTAGTAATTTACATATAGCACCTATAAACTTGGTTCATCTGGAATTGATGCATTTGACTTTTCTGAAACTGCTGCAATCTTTAGCACAGGTACTCCATAAACACACTTTTAAGCAGCACTTTTCCATCTATTTATATAGTACAAACCTTTTTTTTAATTTTATGTCTCAGGCCAAACCAGCCAAATCAGTTCCAAATTCTATCAATTGAAGCAGGGCTCAATTGCTCAAAATTCATGCGGCTACCACTGGCAAGTATGCTACCTCCCAGACTTCAGCCTGGCACTTCAGATACTCCCAAATCCATGGCAGGCATCCTATATGCAAGAAAAGAGCATAGGAGCAGGCTAGAGGGAAAGCCCATGAACAATCCTTACCGCCATAAATTGTGTAGCCAAGATCCTCCCACTGGGAAGTTATAGTAGACTCTCACGGGAGGGGGAGGAACTGTCTGCAGTGCAATGGACAGGTGTCCACCCTCATTCAAGGCTGGAAAGAAGGGGATATCCCCTGTCAGGTATATAAAACCACCTGGGCCAAAACTATGTTCATGGTATCTCCCTCGCCAGGTTAGTACAAACTATGCATGATATTAATCCAAAGTCAAAAGGCTCATGATTTACTATATAGTTCATTGGGCTGGGCCTAACCAGAATCAACAGCATTTCAACCCATGGTGACCCCACAGGTCAGCACTGCTCAGTATGTATATGTAACCCAGATACCACCCACAAAGGATCCATGTCCTAATTAGCCCTCAACTCATGACTGCAACTGGGTGTTCCTGTCATGAGTCCTGGGATCCTACAAAAATTTACATGCAGATGAGGTATAGGACAATCTGGTCCACCTCATTAAGGGTTGGGCCACACTATGTGTGTGTGACAGGTTGAGAAAGGGTGCAACAGAGGGATTCTGGGTAAACTGTTTGGGGCCCCGTTTTATTACTTTTGCCAGACATTTAAAGCTGGTGAAGAAACAGGATCCATTGGAAGTGGGAAAGAAAGGCACAACTCAGCTGTGGGAGTGAAAAGGAAAGTGAAATGTAGTCAATGTAGTGGTTCACCATGATTTAAAAAAAAAAAAAAAAGAGTTGGCATTGAGGGGGACTGTGCTCAGTGGGCACGACCATATATTAGGGGTGTGCAAAGCAGGCCCCATTCATTCAGATTCAGATTAGGCCCGAATTAGGGACAGTGATTCGATTTGTTGATTTGGATCACTGTCCCCGATTCAATTCGGCCAAATCCAAATCTGAAGATTCGATGCTGATTTGGAGAATCAGCGATATGGACATAGACACAGCTTTAAAAGTTTTTCTACATACCTCAAGGTACCAGTGCAGCTTGTGAATGCTGCAATGCTGGGGCACATGAAACATCCCACAGGAGTGCCTGGCCCCCCTAGCAGCAGTGGGGGTACCTAAAGGTATGTAGAAAAAAACATTTAAAACTCTATGTTCCAATCTTTCCAAATCTCTCTGAATTGATTCAGAGGGTTTCGATTTGATTCAGAGAGATTAAAGGGTCCTCTGATTCAATTCAGATTCGGAGATTTGGCCACCGAATCAGGCGGAATCTCCACCAAATCAAATCAGGGACTGAAGCTTTGCACAGCCCTACCATATATCTTATTCAGATGGGCTGCACTCCTCCCTAGCTTTCTCCTACGGCCTAGGGGAAATAACATGACCACTAAGTCAGTTTTCCTAGTTGCAGGGGAAAACCACTTTCTGGGTGTGGGTAGTACCTAGACCAAGGTAATGTATAGTTAACCTCCCCCTTTCTCGTCCAGTGGGAAGATCTTGGCCTTACACCCACTTTATGGAAATGGGAGACTCCTCCCTAGCTGGCTCCTTCGGCCATACAACTGAGGGCAAGCAAAACTCAAGGGCATCCAAACCCCAAGCCTCTGGGTTTGGGCCTGCATGTAGGATACCAGCCAAATGATTTGGAAGCATCTGAAGCCCCAGGCAGGGGTGGAAGATGTTTGCTGGTAGTAGGGCCATATGGTTCTTGACTGACTCATGGATTTGGAATTGATTTGGCTGATTTGGCTTGGAACATAAAACATTTTCCTTTAAAATAAATAAATACATTTATAAAAAGCTTGCTCCTGTGGCCTTTGGCTGAGGGCAAAGGAAACTCAGGGGTATCCAAACCCCAAGCCTCTGGGCTTGGGCCAGAACATAGGATGCTTGCCGATGGATTTGGAAGTATCTGAAGCCCCAAGCTAAAAAGTCTGGGGTGAAAAATAGTTGCCGGTTGCAGCACCACATATGGTGTTTGAACAACTGAGCTTTGCTTAATCAAAAGGCTTAGGATCTGATCTGGCTAATTTGACCTGGAACATGAAAAGTTCTCCAAAATTAAAAAAAAATAATAATAAAAAAAAATCTCTGCTTCTTGGCCTCTGGTGGGCTAGGATCAAGTATAGTCACTGCGCTGGTCTGGTACCCGAGCCAAAATGGTTTTAAAATGGCACTGCGTAATTTGATCTGGAACACGAAAAAATTTCCAAAATTAAAAAAAAATAAAAATCTGTTTTTGCCCAATATGGGCCATGTGTTTTACAGTCATACTCAGTGTTGGTTGCATTTAATCAACTTCATAGTTGGTTTCCATTACTGAGCACATGCTGCTTTTGGCAGCAGTTTAATGATGCACAATGTATTTAATGAGGTTTCCCTGTATATGAATGCAAGACAAAGGGCTTTTTCTCCCATGCTGACTGGGGAGAAAACACCTCATTTTGTCTTCAAGTAAATACGGTATTTATGGCTGAACCGAAATATGTAATTGGAGTTTTTTTTCTTTTTTTGATATGACAGAAACAATATGTAGTATCTCTGGTTAGCACAATCTGACCTTTCATTATTTTAATTAGTGATACAGTACCTGTAACAAGACCTCCTAAAGAGAGTGTCGTTAAACCTGCATCATTTCTCACTATTACAGGCAGTCCTCAGACTTACGACACAATTGGTTCCCGAAAACCACATCTTAAGTCAAAATGTTGTAACTTGCAACTGATTTTCCCATAGGAAACAATATTATAAATGGGGAATTGGTTCCTGAGCCAAGGCCCGATACCCTATTTTCACCAGAAATAACCCAGAAGTTTGTACTAAATCAATTCTGGATGAGTAATATAGCTACAATAATGTATTTATATTGTAAATAGCAATCATACTGATTTGGAAGGACTTCTTTGAGGTGACTTTGCAGGACTTTTTGAAGGCTCTTTGTTGGACATTTTGAAGGGTTCTTGGCTGGAGTCTTCTCAGGAGTCTTGGCTGCAGGTTTTTCTGGAGTCTTGTCTGCTTTCTTACAGAAAGTGTCCAAGGAAGTTTGGACAGGTGTTTTCCAGGGAGATGGGCAATGCAGCAAACTTATTCGCTGGTGTGGCTTGGCATCGGATCAAGCATTGTAAAGTCGAAACTGACTTCAGAAAGTTGAAACAAGGTGTCAATTTATAAACATTGTAAGTGTGAAATGTTGTAACTCTAAATGTTGTAAGTCAAGCACTGCCTGTACACTTATTTTCATCAACTACTGCCACCATCTTCACCATACATCAAGTGATATATATTAGGGAAGACAAACACTTAGATTATAATATCCCTGCTGGGGTTTTATAGATCATGAATTGTTGTTTTCTTTGGACAGGGTGGGTTTAACCATTTTAATTTGTTTTCTATCTTCCATACTTGTAAAAAAATTATGTTGGCACAAAGCCCAAGCAAACAAACATCTATACTTCTTGTTGTGCCACAAATAGTATCAACTTGTGCTGCTTTATTGCAACGGACATATGTTTGTGGCAAGAAAGGGCAGTTAGCCTGGAGCTACCCACACTCTCCAGCCACCCCAGGTAGGCACTCCCAGAGCTTCAGGGGCCTGATCCTGCACGCCCTAGAAATTCCCATTCCTGGGACATGCACAATCCAGCCTCTGAAGCACCTGCCTGGGTTCCCCGGTTTGGATTCCCTGGATACCCATCAACACTCCAATGTGGTTCCAGAGCTGGTGGCCACCTGATTGGGAGTCTCAGTTCTGGGACCACACCAGAGCCAGCTTTCCCTGCTTACATAGACATGCCCCAGAGAGTCCAATGTTGTCTGTTGTCTAGCAGGATCACCAAGCAAGACAATGGGCGACATGTGATTCATGCAATAAAGCAGATCAGCTGTACTGGAAGAAATCCTGGTACAACTGATTTGCTTCACTGGGTGACATCTATTTATTCATTAAATGACAGTGTCCTTGTCCACCTCTTTTTCCCCCCCTTCATTTCCCTTCCCCCATACCTTCTCCAACTGAAAGAAAAAGAAAGCTAATACATTGCTTATTATCCAATGTGCTTGGAGGTTAAGTGGCTCAATCTGAAAAGCTTTTCAAAAATGTATGAAGATTTGCAGTACTTGAAAATATTTTTTTTTCTCTCAGAAGTTTAACTGGGTGAATTCCACTGTATGCCCATCTCTTCTGTAACTATTATTCTGCATTAAATACTTCATCATAGTGACTCATCCACCCCTTTGTAAAGTCAATGCTGGGTTACTGCAGTGGGCTACATTTATGAGTGGCTTTTGAGAAGCATCTGGAAATTCTGCTAGTACAGAATGCAATAACCCAGTTACAAGATGCGTCACCCATTATGTGAAGTTAAAGCAATATAGGAATTCTATGTATCGCTTAGAATTTGTTTTAAAGACAGAAAAGAAGAGGGCATTGCAAATAATTTACTTGATAACCAATGGGGGAAAAATATTTTCTACATATTAGTTGAACAATTCTGGAACCACAGAAAAGGACCTGGGAATTAGAGGACAATATACTAAATATGAGTTAACAGTGTGCCCTTGTTGCAAAGAAGGCTAATGGCATACTGGGTTGAGTTAGTAGGAGCACTGCCAGATTTAGTCAAGTGTTTATTTCCCTCTATTCAGCACTTCTGAGGCCACATCTGGAATATTGTGTCTAGTTTTAGGCCTCCCACTACATAAATGATGTAGACAAATTGGAGAGAGTCCAGTGGGGGGGGCAACAAAAATGGTTCAGGGGCTGGGGCACATGACTTCTGAGGAGAAGCTGAGAGAACTGGACTTATTTAGTCTGGAGAAGAGAAGACTGAAGCGGGATTCAATAGCAACCTTCTACTACCTGAAGCGGGGTTCAAAAGAGGATGGAGCTAGACTGTACTCAGTGGTGGCAGATGACAGAACAAGAAGCAATGGTCTCAAGTTACAGCAAGGGAAGTTTAGGTTAAAAATAAAGGAAAAAAACCTCTCTTTCTAGGAGGGTAATAAAACACTGAAACAGGTTACCCAGAGAGGTTGTGGACTCTCCATCATTGGAGGTGTTTAAAACCCAGCTAGACACAACCTTGGCTGAGATGAACTATTTGGGACTGGTCCTGCTTTGAACAGGGAGTTGGACTAGATGATCTCCTGAGGTCTCTTCCAACCCTAATTTTTTATGATTCTATGAACTGGATAAATTATTTAAAAATATTTGCAAAGACCTTTTCCAATGAAAATGCCAAAATAAATTGAATAATTTATTGTGGATAATTTGCCCAATCAATCAATAACCTTGAAATATGCTTATTTAAAAGCACAATCAGAGATGCTGTATAAATCTAGTGAAGCACATCCAGCTCCAAGCTATCAATTGTTTGTTTGCTTTACACTGTTTGAAGAAATAATATTAGCCCTTTCATGTGAACCAAGTCATTTTTTTCTTTTCATACAAAATGAACTACCCCTCTGATTGTTATGAGTGACGTGCTTCTCTGAGCAAACAATCTTTGTAAGTTTTCTATGAAAGATTTGCTAAAGGGCAATTAGGGGAAAACAGGGGAAAACCCTTTAAAGCATGCTTTGATTTCCTCTTGGCACTGAATACCATGGACCATGAATACAATAACAATAATAATATAGCCATGAACATAATATCAGGTACATTTCAATCAAAAGCACTTTCAAATTCTGGATCAAAAATATGTCAAATCTTTGAAAAACATGCTGGGCCAGATTCTGAATTACAACTGAAGTAGGGATTGCAAAACCACATTTGCAGTCTCCAATTCTTGGATCTGATCAATGCTGTCTTTGTTATATTAGCTCAGCTTAGAGCACCCTTCAGCTACCTCTGCCTCTCTGAATGAAAAAAATGACAATTGAGCTAGTAAAGTCCTATCTGTAAATAATAAACTCTCCCAGATGCCTAGGAAAAAAACCACAAGAGAGGACAGTCAATAGACTGGCTAATGACCACTAAAGTTTCACATTCAAAATACAAGTTCAAAATACAAGGCCAAGAAAATGGTAGGAGAAAAAGTATTTGCAGTACAAAACCAAATTCTGGTTCTGCTAGAGTCAGCCAGGGTTTTGTTATTTACTGATTTCAGTGGGAACAGAATTTGGTCCACTTGCAATATATGAAGCAAGAAAAGTAAAGCTTAAGTAGAACATGTTCAAAATGGGCTCTCCAAACTGCTCAGAAGCACAGATACATAAGAAAGACCCTTCAGCTGTTAGAGGAAAAGGAAGCAGTGTTCACATATTTTAAGACTGTATGCTTAGTTCCTTTTATGTAAAAACTAGGGCATAATTCTCTGCTATCTCTTAACCTGCTACAGTCATTTTTACCAGTGCAAAGTGAATCCTAACAACTACAATTATGATCTGACATTTTGCAGATTTGTACACAACCATCCATGGGGGAGGTCAGTGGAATCAAGCTTCCAGTGTCCAGTCTTATTGAAAATTAATGTCTCTCTGCTTCAGCAGCTAGACACACTTTCCTAGGCAGTTTCTTGAAGTCTTAACTTCTTCTAACTGAATTTTGAGTCTTTTCTTAATGCCCCTTTCTCTTTCTCTTTGGAGAACCAGCTGCAAGATGCCAACATTAGTATGGAAGATAAAGCACTGAGAAAATGGAAGACAGTAGCACCTCATTCATCACTTAGTTCTTGAGAAGCCCTGGAACCCATGGTACCATTACAGCTCTAACTCTTTGGTGTGTCAGCCACAAGTGCTCTCAGTCAAACTCCTTTCACCAGCACTGAAAAGCATGTATTGTCCTTATTATTTGTATTAGTGTAAAACCTAGAAAACCTAGCCATTAATTGTTTTTAAATCACCTTCAAACACGTTTTAATCCCTTCAAAACAAAATGCATAAAGGAAGAGCGCACCATTTACCATAATGCTGTTGTTGTGTCCAGCTACAGTACTATTACTTCTACCAACTAAGCAAACTCTTGAGTTATTCAGTTCTTTCATGGCACAGGCAAATGCAAGGCAAAATAATCAAATGCATAAATAATTTTGTTGATAACACAAGCTATTGAATGTTTTGTTATATTAATCAAGCAGTATGATTACGAACCTCTTTTAGGTTCGAACAAGAGGGGTGGAAAACACTTCCTAATGGAATAGGCTTTGTAGTTTGAAATGATATGAGTAAGCACAGATCAGAAAGAAATTCAGCAGGCTTTGATCTGCCTAAAAATGCAGATGAGAGCTCTTCAGTCTTCTGATAATGCAGGCCTCTCTCCCTCCTTCTCAGACCTTTTCCCTCATTATAGTCCTTATTCATATTAATTTAGAAAGGCTACATTACATCTGACTAGTTGCATTTCAAACACAGAGATTGCATTCAATAAATGGTGGTTCAACTTGAACATATGGCATAGGCTGCCAACCTGAAGACTAGTAAGGACATAAACCACTGGCTCTTCAAGGAACAAACTTCATTATAAGAGAAATCCCAGAGGTACTTTCAAGAGGTTACGTAAGGACACAGGCTTCCCTAATTAAAACAACTGCACATGTTCAATTCATTATTTATAGACTGCAAACAGTTCTGGAATAGAGAAGGCAGAAAATTCTTCTCTCTGTACATTATTTAGATACCAGTGAGGATCCTAAGTGAAAATTAATTTGCAGAACTGTACTCAAAATGCAGGACTCTGCCTCACAAATCATCTCACCTTTGCACCACTGAAAAATTATCACATGCAGTAGATGCTCTCCTTAGTTCAGCAGAGTTCAAATCAGAACTCATGGGGGCCAAGGTGTGGGTCAGCACACAACCACCTGATGCTCAAATAGGACACTTATGTATGAATACAGTAAATTAAATCAAAGACTTTTGATATAAGAAAAAAATTGTTGTCCAATCATTGATACTCAACAGCAATGACAGACCAGATCACATAAAGGTCAAGCTGGGAGCTTTAATACAGAACATAATGTCCAAAGTTAGCAAACCCTGCTCATTTTGCTTCATTCTTATGACAGAACATGTTACATCTCAGCCTCCTTTTTTCTTATTTCATTACATTTTGCCTACCATTAGACCTAGGACAACTTCATAATGGGACAAATCTAATTAGCCTGCATCAAAGAAAGTCTTTCTTAAATGTAACTGTTAATGAGCTCCAGCTGTCTGATTAAGAGGTTCTGCTTTTAGTTTCTGTTTGCACAACATTTCATTTAGGAGAAATACAGCATAATGTTACAAAAAGTTCATCTTTGCTGCAGTCTTCAGAAAAACAAAAGCTTTGTTATGTATGTGCTCACAATTAAATCCATTTAACAAGGAGACAGGAGTATAGGTCAGAACAGGAAGTAAAGGGGTTTAAGAATGTTTAGATAAATTATACATATTCAAGTCAGCAGCGCCCAGTAAAATTCACTCCAGCGTACTTGAGGTCCTAGCTAAGTCTGTCTTTGAACCTTTAGTGATTATCTTTGTGAACTCATGACAGTTGGTTGAGGTCCTAAAGAAACAGAGAAGGACACACTTTGTACCTTATCTTTAAAAAGTGTATGAAAGAAGGACCTGGGTAATTACAAACTAGTCAACCTAACTTCAGTGCCCAGATAGAAATCAGAAAAAAAATATTTACAGAGTAACCAACATGGATGTGTCAAGAGCAAACTGATCAAACCAACCTAATTTCCTTCTTTGACAAGATAAAGAGACTAATGGATAATATAAAAGCAGTAGATGTGAAATAACTTGACTTAGTCATATGGGACAGTGTCAAAGCCTTATTATTCTTATAAGCAAACCAGGGAACTCAGTGGTTCCCAAGAGGCTTGGACCAACAGGCCACTGTCATCCTTCTCAATTTTTTATTTGGGCGTACTCTAAGGGTTTAGAGAGGAGTTCTGTTGAGATCTTTGGACTTCTTACCATGACCACAGTTTGAGAACTAACAGTCTAAATGAAAACATAAGGACGTTATGCAACTGCCTGAAAACCCATATTCAAAGAATGGTTATTGGTCATTTACTGTAAAACTGGGAAGGCACTTCATGTGAGACCTAGTTCTCCTCACTGTTTTCATTAATGATTTCAATGAGAGAACAGGTAGTTATATTCATAAAATTCACATATAACAAACTGAGAGGGGTTTCAAGTGCTCTGGAGGTCAGGATCAGAATAATCTCAATAAAGTGAAAAATTATCAAAAAAATCAACAAGAAGAAATTCAAGACAAACAAAGAATACTACCTTTAGTAATATTACAAAATGGGGAATAACTAGCTAGGCAGCAGGCCTGCAGCAACGAATCTGGAGGGATAGCGGACCTTAAACTGAACAAGTAAAGTGGCACTCTTACAAAACAATAAAATCTCCCTCTGAAGTACATTAACAGGTATGTCACATAGAAGCATAGAAGTTAGGGCTGGAAGGGACCTCAGGAGGGCATCTAGCCCAACCCCCTGCTCAAAGCAGTACTATCCCCCAACTAGATCATCCCAGCCAGAGCTTTGTCTAGCTGGGTTTTGCCAGAGCATCTCTGTGGTTGGCCCCTCACCCTGGTGCTAAAACACACGGTCTGCCCATGCAGGGCAGGCAGCTGCTTCAGCACCAGAGCTCCAGTGACAGTAATTAAGCGGTCTGGAGGGCTGGAGGAGGGGACTATGGGGGGGAGGACCCCTGCCAGCCCTGTCCACTCCCCCAGCCCTCCAAGCCCTGCCCCACCTGGCCCCATCCCCCGCCTGCCCCTCCCCCCCCACAGGGGCCCCGATCACTTTTCTGCCCGACCCTACCACCCACCTGCCCCCCCGACCACTTTCCTGCCCGGCCCCAGACCCCCCAGGCCCCTGATCCCTGCCCCCCCACCCCAGCATCCCAACAGTTTAAAACAAAACAAAAACCCCCAGCACTTACCAGCAGTTCAGCTGCCGTCTGTGTCACTGTCCGTGTCCCCCGTCCCCACCCCTGCACAGCACGGGGTAGAGGGACAGCCCCAGCCTGGGCCCTCCTGTCTTCTGCTGCCCTGTGCTGCTAGGTGGGGGACTCCGCCAGGAGGCCCCAGAGCCCCCCCAGCCCCTGCTCCTGGGATAAGTAGAGGCTTTTATTTTTGGGGGGGTGTAATTTTTTTTCTTTTTAAAGTGACGGTGCCTGGGGTTGGGGGGCAGCCATGGGGCCCTGGGGGTGCAAGTGGGGGGGGGGGGTCGGGCAGCAGAGCCATTGGGAGGTCTGGGGGAGCAGGGTGGGGCTGGTTGGGGCAGCCATCGGGGGGGCTGCAGCAGCTGGCAGGGGATGGGGCCAGGTGGGGCAACAATCGGGGAGCTGGGGTGGGGCATGTGGGTCTTGCAGGGGGGTGTGGTAGCCCCTGTGGGGGCCATTTGGCCCCTGATGGGGGGCTGTAACTCCTGTGTGGGGCCATAGCCTCTGTTGGGGGGCTGTAACCCCTGTGTGGGGGGCTGTAACCTGTGTTGGGGGGCATAGCCTCTGTTGGGGGGCTGTAACCCTTGTATGTGGGCTGTAACCCCTGTGGGGGGGCAGCAAAATATATATTTATGTTTCATGAATTCATGAATACATGTATTTAGAGTTCACTTTATTATTATGACGATAGAGACAATGGTAGGGTTCCACATTGCTTTAGCAATATCAATAAAACATTGCCAAACTGATGTTGTCTCTGTCTCACTCTCTCTCTCTCTCTATAGTGGTCTTTTGTTTTACTTGTGGAGGAACATGGATTTGGGGGTATTTTACAGAGTGACTTTGGCTTCTTTTTTTTTTTTTTTTTTTTAAATCAGGGATTTTTCAGTTTTCCAATAGGGAACACCAGAAGTCCTGCTACGGAGGCCAGTGGCAGGACTCTGCCTGCTGAGAGCTGACACCTTGGACCCATCTGGCTATGGCTGACCTCCTGGACAAATGGGACCAGGAGGACATGCTTTGACAGTTCAAAGCAGGCCACCACACCCAGAACATCTTCCAGGCAATAGCTGCCCAGATGGCCAGGCAGGGGGCACACGTGGCAATAGTGCCACACAGAGGCCAACTCTGCAGCCACAGCTCACTGGCAGCTGGCCCAGAGGGGCAGATGCCTCTACTGGCTCTGCAGTCCCCATCTGGGTCTGGCAGGTGCGCAGCAAGTCACAGCCAGGCAGCAGCCCCCACTGCCAGACCCCTGCAGTGAATAGAGGGTGCAGGGAACTCTCAGGGCTGCTTCAGCAGTCTAGCCGGCACAAGCTGTAGCATCCCCAGGTACCAACTGGCCAGGCCCCAGAAGCTCCTGAGAGCAAGTAGCCCTGAGCTACTTGCCAGGGTGGCTTTTTGTACTGATTGGGCCAGGACAGGGCAGCTTTTTATACTGGTGGGGACAGCACAGGTAGTAGCCCTGGGCTGTAGCTTCCCTTGACTGCAGATCTTGGAGGAGCCAGGCAGAATTATTTTGCCCCAAGTGGCACAATTTGCTCTGCAGCAAAGTGCGTGTCCAAGCACATGCACTGAGGCAAAAATCCCCAGCTCAAATTTGCACTGCTTCTATTTGAGCTGCTGCAAGTGCATGTGCTTGCATATCTGGACATGCCCAGTGGGAGTAGAAACTATTTTGCTTTACTACAGGCTGGCAAGGTGTCAGCTGAAGTTAACCCCCAGATTTTAAGACCACACTTTAAGAAATATGTAGACAAATTAGAGAAAGTTGACAGGCCAGCAGAAGCATAAATAATAACTTTGGTGCTCTTGGCAGAGATGCTTAGACAGTAGGGTGGGGGGTTATGCTGAGCCCTGGAGAGTTTTACCCAGCCTCCAGAGACTCAAGGACTCCAGCTGTACTGCCATGGCATGGGCTCCCTGCACATGGGCAGTAGTGGCAAGTGACAGTGGTGGTGATGCAGGCTCACCAGAAGTCCCCCTTCTGGTGGTCCATAGGGCTGGTGCCTAGTTACACTACTGCAGGATAGCAGCAAGAATGATAAATAAGCTTACAAGAAAAAGCTTATTTGTTGTGCTTTTAGTCTAGAAAAGACTAGATCAAGGGAGGAAACGGTAACAGTTTTCCAGTATGTAAAAAATGATTATAAAGAAAGTAGTGATCCATTGGTCTCTATGGCCACAAAAAGTTGGATAAAAATAAACTGGTTTAAGTTTTAGGTGGAAGGGGGAAGATTCAGGTTAAATCCTCCTGAAGTTAGGAAAAAATGCTCTAACAATAAAGGTTTGAGCTATTCACTGGACCAACTGTATAGTTGGAAGAGGTGTTAGTCAAGCTCTTGGACACAAAGGCCGCATCCAGATGAGCGCAGACATGTGGTATGTGGTGCTGCAGACCTGTCTGTGACACCACATACCACACATGCAGGCATTCTCCACGCTGCTACTTTGCAGCACAGAGGGGTTCTTTGACCCAGGCAGATCCCAGGGTCAAAAAAAAAAAAAAAGGCAAAAAAAAGAAGGGCTGCACACATGGTGGCAGCACACACTGCTCAAAACCAGAGCCTGGCTAGCCAAAGCTCCACATGCACTTGGGATAGCAGCAGTTTGAACCAGGGCATAGCATTCCCAGGCTGGCAGCAGGCTCATGGGTGTTGCCATGGAAATGGCATTTAAAGGCCTGGGGTTTTTTGGAATTGGCTTATAGGTATAGATATATGCATTATAAGGGTTCAAGATGGGCTGCAGGGGTTCATTCATTTGTAAGAGCCTGGGCTACACACACACACACACACACACAGTTCCATATAGCCCAGGAAGTAGACAGGCTGTCTAGCACAACAAGGCCAAAAGATGGACACACCCTGAGAACTGAAGGTGGCATGCCATATTACAAGATCACAGCCTTCAAGGCAGACGGGTTGTCTAACACAACAAGGACACAAAGCCTGGGAACCAAGGAAGTGTGTACCATACTGCCCATAACATGAGGTAAGTGACACCAGCTACAAGGCCCCAGAGCAGCAGGGGGGCTGAATCCTGGTTTTGGGGAAACAGACCGAATTAGAAGGTGCAGAAGGCTACATGGACATGTGACCACAGAGAAACGACCAACCAGAGATAGTCACGGATGAAGAGTCATCAGGAGTCATCAAGGGGGAAGGAGAATACAAAAACAGAGACTTGAGAGTAACAAAGGGTCCCGTGTCCCCCCCGGTCCCTCTTTGCTGTCCCTCCTTCTCTTCCTTTGTTTCATCCCTCCCTGTTCCACTTCCTCCTCCTCCCTGAGCAGGGTACCCATCCTCCGGAAAGGGCCCCCGAGGCCACAATGGACAGAGGGCACACAACAGCAGCCCATCTCATCCACCCCACTGGAGGGGGCAGAGGACCTCGGCCTCCCACCTCCAGACTGCTGACATCTGACAGCTAAGAGTGAAGACTGCATCCTGACCAGATGTACTTTGACTCTGATGACAGCCCTAGGATTAGTAGATATAGCATTGCTTGATTGTTTGTATTGTTGCTTTTTTTGTTATCACTCTGCATCAATAAACTTGCCTATTATCAAATGGAAAGGTCGTGATCAGTCTGAGGGTTGTGCTTGCCTGGAACAAAGACATAGTGGCTGGGTCCAAAACCAGTGCCAACAAGGGGGTTAGCCCCAGGCTTCAGCAGGGCTGGCTGGGGCATAAAGGTGCTAAGTGCAGGACTAGGTAGCAGGCAGCCCCTGAACTTTAAGCACCCTTGTGCCCCAGACAGCCCCTGTCACTGTCTACACATGCATTTTGGCTGACTTAAGTACTCTACCATAAGATAGATAGTACTGTCGGGGACAGTACTAACAGAGGAGTTAATTTACTGCACCTTAATACCAGCGCATGTATAGATGTTGACACTTTACTATGGAGCTAATTAGTAAACTCCACAGTAAAGCACATGTATAGATGCACCGGAAGTGCTTTTCCTCAGGTCTAAGTATAATTAAGCACTAGAACAAGGTACCTGGGGAGTTTATGGACTCTTTTTTGCTGCAGGTTATTACAAAGACATAAAAAACTTGTGACAGGTCTATCATTTTACAGTATTTACACAGAGACTTACATTTAGTTAACCCAGTTTAAATACCCATGTCCTTTTCCTCATTTATATGAACACACTGCACCTGGCCATAACATGTCTCATTATTCCTCTGTGACAGGGAAACAAAAAGCACTGCTCCTATTATTTATAACCTTTTAGTCATCACTGAGAAGTGACGGGGCTGGAACACATGGGAAGGAAAGAGCTTTGTTTAATTTTAATTAACTTCATTTCTTTCAACTCTAAGTAAATGCTGGATCCACAGTGACCAGCTAATTAGATTACAAAAACTGCTTATGTCACCCTAGAGAAGCCAGGACTGTGCTATGCAGCTCCTAACACACTCTTCCTATGAAGGTCTGTTGCACTTTGCCCAAGTTAATGGGGATGAACAGGAGAGGATTTGGGGCCAAACAACTCAAGAAACCAAAGAACCTCTTTTTACTCTGCTACATCTTCCCCCAAGTTATCACATAAAATATTCTAAAATTGCTTCCAGCCCAGTACTATGTTTTACAACATCATGGCATCACACTGTTGAAAAATGATGATCTTTTGGATGAACACAATGAAACTGACAGGTGTGGAGTATGCATTTGCAAAGGCTTATATAAAAGATAATGTAAATCACAATCAAAGGACCAAATTCATTGCTGACTCATAGACTTAAGTCAATACAGATTGTATGGGGTATGCATTAGTAGCAGAATTTGATTCAAAACATATACCCAAACACAGAAAATAAACTTAGTGAAAGGCATTGTTGTAATTCATTCCACTAGACTCCTCTTTGGAGATTTAAAGTCAGTCCAAATGCCATGCAGTTCACTGGCAAAATGAGTTATATAAGGCTTTTCATAGCCATCATTTATATGCCTCATAAAAGCACTGCACCAGTGAGCTGGTTTGTCAGTGTGTTCAAGAGCGTGGAATAACAGATGTACTGCAGGTCAGGACTCAGATATGCTGGCTGAACCTTGTGGAGAAGCTTGCTGGTCCAGACAATACCCGACTACTCCTGCTGTTAGTCTCGCATCCGCCTGGCCAGGTGGCCGATAATATACAGTAATCCTCTAAGTAACTGACTCACGCATTGCCAGCCTCACTCTCAAGAGACTTGGGGCCAATATCTTCCAAATCCGCCTCCTCCCTCTTTTAAGAGCTATCAAATCCGCTCAATAAAAAGGGGAGGTTAAATCTTCCTTCCATGTAGGATTTGAATTGTCCCCTATAAACAACTCAAAGCACTCAATGTCTAAGGCATATTGTCTCTAGGTAGACTTCAGTTTTGAATCACATTATATGCAATTTTCCCTCCATGTTTCCTTTCTTTCCTTCCTAAACATCTTTTATCTAGACAACAGACACATTGCCACCTCTACTTCCCTTTATATTAGAGCCCATAAACTCCACTTTCCAGTTGTTCTTCAATGTTTTCCCATCTGCAGACACATTTTTCTTTCTCTCTCTCCCTTTCTCACTATCCAGACTTTTACATAAACCATCACTCTTCCTTCAGTAAACTAACTCTAATGGCCTCCTCACAATACACTAAATATGAGCCATTCAATAGATTGTCTGGCTCATACAGGATGGACTTCTCAGTATAAATTTGCTGTGCTCTACCCTCCAAACTACACTCTTAAATCATGAAATTGGGATCTTAACAAGTAAATCAGACTGCACAAGTAAGATGTCAGAAATGGCTTCTCCTAAACTTCTTGCCCCTACTCTCCTGCCTGACCCTTTGCTACTTTCAACCACCACTTGGCCATTCAGGAAACATTCAGCCAAAACTTGTTTTTTTGACAAATTCTATGATGTTCAATTTTGGATTGTGCATGCAGAAGATTTTTAAATCACCCCCACCTTTGACGTCATTGGTCATTCATGAACTATAAATGCTAAAATATGACATTGTGACTGTATGGTAGAACAGGATACAAGTGCACTTCCCTGTGTATTTCAATATCCTCCTATTGACAGAAGATAGGACTGTGCTAGGACTGAAGACCAGGAAATGATTTTTGATTTCATTAGGGTAATTGACGAAAGCATTTCCTTCCAATGGAGGGGCAACAGATGGCCTGTTAAAGTTACAACTTCGCTTTTAACCAGGTTGTCACCAAAAAATGCTTTGCATGGCAACAAAAATAATATTGATACAAGCTCAGCATATGATTAAAATATCATCTGCATAGTGCACAGCATAAATAACTGCATCATTGTACTAGAAAAGGATACTGTGACATTTATTTTCCAGGGTTTCTCTTGAAATGGTTTTAAAATAAAAGCGTTTCAATGGATTGAAGGAACACAACATAAAGCATGGGCTGCCAACCCATGACCTCCCCAGTTAGGTACATAGATCTGCTGGATGTAGACAACAAAGCAGTTTTCTGCACTTGGAGTCTACTCCAAAACTCTTGGTAGTCTATGAAAATGCTACTTTTACTTAAAGAGATGCTAGATCAGAGCAGTCTAACAGTGATGAAATGCAGTAGTTAGTACTATTGTTAACTGGAATTCACTAGAACCCCAGATAAAGTTACCCCTTGGAAAACATGTACAGTAAAAGCTCTGTTATCCGCCCTGCCCCGGGAACGGGGGATGCTGGTTAATCAAATATTCCGGTTAATCAAGTGTGCACCGTCTGGTGCACTCCCCGGCGTCAGTGTGCCAGGGGACAGGGAGGGGGGCCCCCCATACAGGCTACATTGCCCCACGCAGGCTGCTTTGCCTGTTCACCAGGGCACCTTTGGGAAAGAACTGTTCACCAGGGCCCCCCTGGGGAAAACTAGAAGTAATGGTCACCCTAGTAGTGAAGTAGTTTTTCCTAATGTTGAGCCTGAAACGAGCCTGAAACGATCTTCCAGGAGTTTGTGACTGTTACTCCTAGTTTTCCCCAAGGGTGCCCTGGTGAATAGTTGCTACCAAGTTCCCTCTCAGCCTTGTCTTTTTCAGGCTAAAGAGTCCCAGGTCCCTCAACCTTTCCTCATATGGCTTGCCTTGCAAGTCTCTGATCATATGAGTGGCCCTTCTCTGGACTCTCTCAAGCTTTACCACGTCCTTGTTAAGGTGCAGAGCCCAGAACTGGACGCAGTACTCCAGCTGCGATCTCACCAGTGCTGAGTAGAGCCAAGTAGAGCAAGAGAATCAC
Organism: Alligator mississippiensis; assembly: GCF_030867095.1. Lineage (NCBI taxonomy): Eukaryota > Metazoa > Chordata > Crocodylia > Alligatoridae > Alligator > Alligator mississippiensis. Next base: position 191,325,019 of record NC_081825.1, on the reverse strand, counting down.
TTCTTTGCAATGGTTTTGCTGGAGATGCATCAATTGATGCATGCCAGCGTATTGTTGGCTCCACTGGCTACAGCATCGCACTGCTGGCTCATGTTCATACTGTGGTCAGTTATTACCCTCAGGTCTTGGTGACAAGTGATGGGGGATTTTCAGTCCTGCTGCCAATGAGAGGCAGCAGTTGCACAAGCACCCATGACACAAGTTTTGCCTGTGAGCAGGTAGGGGTGCAGGGCCCCAGAACCCCCCTGCACCGATCTGCTTGACAGCTGGCAAACTTTGTGGCCACAGCAGGGCCTAGCAGCCAGGCCTGCAGTGGTTCCCCGCCTCCTCTGCCCCAAGACAGACACAGTTGCACAAGCACCCATGATACAAGTTTTGCCTGCCTGTGGCCAAAGGTGCAGGGCCCCAGAACCCAGAAGCCCTGCACCTATCTCCTTGACAGCTGGCAGGCTTCATGGTCACAGCAGGGGCTAGCAGGCCTGCAGCGCCTTAACACATGCAGTGTCACCCGTGTCATGAGTTTTGCTTGTCCGCAGCTTGAGGTGCAGTTTCCCCAAACCCCTGCACCGATCTCCTTGAAACTTGGCAAGCTTCATGGCCTCAGCAGGGGCTAGCATGCCTGCAGTTTTGACCCTGCTGCGGCTTAACACATACACGACACAAGTTTTGCTTTCAGGATTTTGGGGTGCAGTTTCTCTGAACCCCCTGCACCTATCTCCTTTAAACTTGGCGGGCTTTGTTGCCTCAATAGGGGCTACCATCCCTGCTGTTTTGACTCTACTGTGGCTTAACACATACACATGACATGAGTTTCTCTCTCAAGACTTCGGGGTACAGTTTCTCCAAACCCGTTGCACCTATCTTCTTGAAACTTGGCACGCATCGTGCTACCATTTCTGCAAGTTCCATCTAAATCTAGGCAGAAATGACAAAGTTATAGCCTATTTCGACCTTCCCCATTATATCCTATGAGCAAAACGTCAAAGCAGGGTTGAAATGGCAAAACATTTCGACGGAACGAAACGGAACAGCCGTTTCAACTTGAAACAAAAGTCGAAATGAAACACTGTTTTGTCAAAATTCTGGTCGAAACAGAACACTTCCATTTCGCGCAGCCCTAATGCTTACCAAAATTTAAAACTGCATCCCCACCCCCAAATTTTTCTGATCGTTTCCTCAGATGTTTTAGGAAACAATTACAAACTGCTGTCTTTGAACGTTAAAATGGTGATAAAAACAAGAAACCCTTATATTCTTGTTTACTCTCACACAAAGGAGTATTTTTACTGATTTGAGCAATTCTGGCCTAACATGCACACATAATGTTAGGAGATGGTTGTGGTAAATTTTGAAAGTGAAAACTAGAATCAACCTCAAATTCAAAAGATTTCAGTGTATTGACTGCATCTGTGGGAGTGATTTCATAGATTTCACAGATTTTTAGGGTCGAAAGGGACCTCAGTAGATCACTGAGTCCAACCTTCTGCCCTGGGCAGGAAAGAGTGCTGGGGTCAGACAACCCCAGCCAGGTGTTTGTCCAGTCTCTTCTTAAAGACCTCCAAAGTAGGGGAGAGCGCCACCTCACTTGGAATCTTATTTCAGATTCTGGTAACCCTTACCATAAAGTTCTTCCTAATGTCTAGTCTAAAACTGCCCTCTACTAGTTTGTGGCCATTGTTCCTAGTTACTCCAAGGGGCGCCCTGGCAAACAGAGTATCTCCTATTCCTTGCTGCCCTCCCGTGATCAACTAGAAAATGGCCACTAGATCACCTCTCAGCCTTCTCTTACGGAAGCTGAAGAAATATAGGTCCCTCAATCTCTCCTCATAGGACCTTTCCTGCAGGTTCCTAATCATATGAATGGCCCTCCCCTGGACCCTGTCAAGGTTATCCACATCCCTCTTGAAGTGCGGCACCCAAAACTGGACGCAGTACTCCAGCTGCAACCTTACCAATGCTGCATAGAGAGGAAGTATCACCTCCTCAGAGTTGTTTGTGATGCACCTGTTAATGCATGATAAAGTGCGATTAGCTCTATTGATCACTTTGTCGCATTGTTGACTCATGTTCATCTTGGAGTCAACTATGACTCCAAGATCCCTCTCTGCTGCTGTGCTGCTTAGAAAGTCGTTTCCCAATCTATAGGTGTGTTGGCGATTCCTCCTCCCGAGGTGCAGTACCTTGCACTCATCCTTGTTAAACTGCATCCTGCTTTGTTCTCTGCACTTTTCCAGCCTGTCCAAATCAGCCTGACTCTGTTCCCTACCCTCCAGTGCACTTACTTTGCCCCATAATTTGGTGTCATCTGCAGACTTGGACAGTGCTCTCCATGCCCTCGTCCAAGTCACTGATGAAGATACTGAACAGCACTGGTTCAAGGACTGAGCCTTGTGGGACTCCACTGCCCACATCTTTCCAGGTCAATACCAACCCATCCACCACCACTCTCTGATGCCAGAGGCTAAGATTTTTAAAATTTTTTTGCATTGCCATTTAATGTAATTTTCCTCCCCAGTGTTAGGACTGCTAGATATTAGGGCTGTGCGAGGCTTCGGACAGAGGTTTGTATCCGGAGGAGCTTCGGATGCTTCAGGGTCTGAAGCAGCACGTCCGGATCGAAGCACTGGCCTCATTCGCCTTCCCGAAGCGGTTCGGAGCTTACAAAGCGCTTCAGATCCGCCTCGGAGATCCGGCCATAGGGTACAATGGGGAAACAAAATATCTATAACTTTGTTGTTTTTTGTCCGATTTAGATAACATTTTCAGGGGTGGTAGACTCTGCAGAGAAAATGAAGCCTACCAAGTTTCAAGAAGATCGGTGCAGGGGTTTGGAGGGAACTGCACCCCAAATTCTTGAAAGCAAAACTCCTGTCACGTCTATGTGTTACAACACAGCGAGGTCAAAACTGCAGGGGTGGTAGCTCTTACTGAGGCCACAAAGCCTGCCAAGTTTTAAGATCAGTGCAGGGGTCTGGGGGGGAACTGTCTCTCAAGCTCTCAGTTTTGCAGACAAGCAAAACTGGTGCCATGGGTGCTATGGGACTGACTGTGTCCGTCTTGGCGCAGGGAGGGGAGACACTGCTGCAGGCCTGGCTACTAAGCTGCTGTGTTACCAGTTACCAATCAATCAGTCATGATTCACTCAGGGACTCGGGGACCAGCTCAATACACAGGACCTAGCTACTACATAACGACTTAATGAGCATCAGTTAGCACCTACAAAACCAGGCGAAGGAGAGTAAAGAAACAATACAGACAATCAACTGCGCCAAGACAGACACAGTCTTAGCACAAGTTTTGCCTGTCAGCAGCTAGGGGTGCAGGGCCCCAGAGCCCCCTGCACTGATCTCCTCCACAGCTGGCAGGAGTCACAGCAGGGGTCACCATCCCTGCAGCTGTCACCCCACTGCGCCTTAGCACGCAGTGTCACCTATGGCACTAGTTTTGCTTGTCCACAGTTTCAGATGCAGGGGTTTGAGGAGAACTGCACCTACCTCCTTGAAGCTTGGCAGGCTTTGTGGCCTCAGTAAGAGCTACCACCCCTGCAGTTTTGACCCCCCTGTGGTGTGACACAGCTGTGACAGGAGTTTGGCTTTCAAGAATTTGGGGTATAGGTCCCCCCAAACCCCTGCACCAATCTTCTTGAAACTTGGCAGGATTCATGCTCTCAGCAGAGGCTACCATCCCTGCAGGTTTCATCCAAATTGGACAAAAAACAACAAAGTTATAGATATTTCATTGATTCCCCATTATACCCTATGGCTGGATCTCCGAGGCGACTCCAAAGCTTCGGAGCCGCTTCGGCCCAATCGAGGTGGAAACCCAGTCCGGAGCTCAGGATCAGATCACGGCCATCCGAAATGGCCAGATCCGAAGCCAGATTGGATCGCTGCTGACTCGCACAGGCCTACTAGACATCCCTCTCTTCTCTACAATACTTGCAGCCGCCTTCATTGTTTTTCTTTCTTTTCTAGTCCTCTACTTCTCCCATGTTATCCTCCCCTTCTTTCTGTTGCATTTCATCTTTTCCTCCTACATTTCACCGTTTCTCCATCTCACTGTACTGTTCTCATCATCTCCTCTTCAAATCAGCCTGTTCATCTTGTCCTTTCGAAAAATTAAACCTTTGAACTCTTCCTGTTCCTCATTAATTAGGGCTCAAATCATCCTCATGTCTGTCTATGTAAGGACTTCCATAGCTCTCAGTGGGTTTTAGATGGCATCCTAAGTTTTCCATACCTCCTCACAGTAAATAGTCTGGCAGAATACATTCACTTCTTTACTACACAAACTTCACTTTTCTTATTATTGCTATGAACTCCAGCCCACCGAAAATAAATAAAGAGACAGAAAAGGAATCCTACAGGCAGAAAAGGAAGCAAAAAGAGGGAGGGTATGACTACCTTTTTTGCAAAGCCTATAGCTCTTGCATCTGTTTGGGTATACCAAGTTATTTATAACGACAGTATGATGTCAGGTCCACTTAACATATGCTCTGTGAGCTCAAAATTGATGGACATGCCATCTGGTACAATTGATGTGCACAATAATAATTTGGAAACCAAAGGCTGCTCTATTACCATTGTTAGTTGCTGTACGAAAGATTTTTGAGAAATTGTATAATACGGTAGAATGATTCTTGCCTCAGGTATGCCAGTTTCCCAAGCTCTCATCAGGCCCAAAAAAGCAAATATAATCTTATTATCATCTAAAACAAAAAACATTCAAAGCAGAGAACTACAAAGTAGTTTTCAAAGGTCAGACTCTTCAGAAAGAAAAGGAACAGAGACCACATCAGAAATATTCCTTGTACCAAGACATTTTGGTTCAGATCTAGAAGGAAACATTTAAGTGAAAATAAAGTTGATCATGTTTTTTAGAAAAAGTTGTCTTACTTGAGTTCAGCATCTCTTTTGGTTAATAAGAGCATATGTACATCCACTTGAGCCAATTATTTTAAATCTTGATAGAATTTAGTGGAACAGATTTAAACAGAAAACCCCCAATTCAGTATAACAGCAGATTCATTCTGAAGGCATTTCCTTTCTTTTGCACCATACAGGACACCTATTTCACTCATAATTAATATCTTAGACCTTTGCATATATAGCAAGTCTTGTAGTCATTACTTGTCAAGCACACCCTCCATTAGAGTCCATGGAAAGAGTAACAATTGGACAGAAACTAAATGAGCAGGATTTGACTCAACTGAGTCAAGGATTTGACTCGATATTAAGCCAGTAGAGCTTATTTAATATGTAGCTTTTGACAAGACAATTTTACAGAGGAAATTATTGGTTTCTTTTAGACAGTTAAAATTTTTGGAAGGAAAATGGGGTAAAAAAAATTAATAGCTACATCGTGATGCTCATCCACAATAGCTTAAACCAACTCTTAAATGAAGAACATTCACTTGTTTTAAGGACTGGCATCAGGCAGTTTGCATCTCTGCCACAAATGGGGCAAACAAAACAAAACAGGCTAAACAGGTGTAGTTTAGCTAGGAGACAACTGAAAGTATGCATATAATAAATAATAGGTCTGTACATATTAAGTGTGTAATCACAAAGGAGAAAAGGAATTATCATGAGCAGTTAGAAAACAAGAAAAACCAAAATTATAAAAGGGAGAAAACAATAAAGAAAATGAACTTGATTATAAAGGGAGCGGGGGAGGACTTGAGGTCTGCAGTTTAGTTTCCCCCTCAAAAGGTGCAGATGCATCACAATTTGGGACACACAAAATTGAAGTGAGCAATACTTAAAAAAAACACCTTGTATGTGGACTGCAAACAGGCGAATACAAATGTTCTGCGTTCCATCAGAAGGTGGTTACCATCAGGCAATGTGTCAATTTTACATAAAACATGGGTCACATTCGTGTTACAGTTCTGTTGCCCTGAGTGGAAAACCACAGATGTATGCAGTATTAGGTTAGACACAACACACATCTGTACATAGAAATAACATGAGCTGAAGCTATTTCTTCACTGATTTGCAAATCATACATAACTCTAGTTTCTGGGTGCTATGACACAGCTAAAGATTCATTAACAGTTCTGTGTAAATGAAACCAAAACCCTGTTAACTCACTTCAGTACTTACTGTAAAAAGCTTCTCTTTCAAACTATGTGAGAATCAGGATGCAGAAATCGTTAAGTGAAAGAAAGAAAATATTACTAATAGAATAAGCTGCTTGTCTGTTAGTACAGATGTATCAGTTCAAAGTGGTAGTGAATTAGAACCATCTTGGCATAACAGCAAGAAAGGGAATGAGAACCAAACCCAAGAAAATCTTTTAGTTAAACCAGGTACATGATACAAATGATAAACCGAGAGTGATCCCTGGTGGTAATTATGGGTAATGCACTTGCATCAGTTCCAAACTCATAACCCAGCAGTATCATAACCTGTACAATCTCTACATATTAAAAATGTGGCATATTTCCCCAAAGTCCAGTGAAGAAAACCACTTATTACCAGCTTTTTGCTCGGCAAGACTATACTACCCTGAAAATGCATCACCATTCAGGCAATGAAAAGCTATTGCTAGAGCCAAAGCAGAATTTAGTTAATCTCTTCCATCAAGGGCTCATCTGCAAGGGGAAATTTCTCGGCACAACTATGTTTAGATTTGTATTCTATTATACTAATGCTGATAGAATTCTTTCAGCTGGCGTGCTATTGCAGAATAAAATTACAATCCAACTGCAGGATGTTCACACAGGGAATTATACCTGCGAATAGCAGAATAATTATCCAAGATTAGCTATACCATGATGTTTTCCACTGTAAACAAGCTATTATTAGTCTCTGTCCCTTTTGCTCAGTTAATATAATAAAAGCTGATTACTGCAACCAGCATCTACAATGGCATCTCACAATATAGTAGATGACAATTACAAGTGGAGCAAACTACCAAAGTAAGTAATGGATGTCATTCCTTTATGCTTTCAGATCAAGAAGGATACTCTTTGGGTGTGTATTTTTAAACAAAACAGGTTTTAGGGTGCTCTACAGGGTGACTGGGTGAAATTCTTTGGCCTGTGCTATGCAGGAGGTCAGACAAATGACCTAACGATCTATTGTAGGCACAAAAATCCACTTAACTAAAGTTAAGTAGTGCTTATACTGACTTCAGTCTCCCAAGAGCTAGATGGGGGCTTTCTGCAAGCCTAATACAAGGCAAACAAGCCATAAGATGCCAAGAGTTTCAAAATAAGCAAAAGGTAGTGTGGATTCAATCCTGACCCTTTTCCATTGAGGCTACAAACAAATGCTGCATTTGTCCCATGATACATCATTTCATCTTGGGACAAAGCACAATTGTTCAGATGTTCACATCTGTTGTCCCAGGATAAGTCCTCAAAAGGTTCATGGGATAACAAGTACTAAGAATTTATCCAGAGGCTCTGCAAAACACATCTGAACCATTATCCGGGAATTGCATCATTGAACCAATGGCAGAAAAGTGGCAGTGCATTCAGCTGCTCACCAAACCATGATGAGAATGATTTGTGTAAATGCCAATCCTGAGATATTTCTGTTCCAGGACAAACACAGGCACAAATGAAAGGTATGTTCCTAGCCTAACTTGACTGGACTGGGGACTAAGACTTCACACTTCGTGGTAAACATTAAAGAACCAAACAACCTGTCAGTGTCAACAATGGATCACCTTCTTGTGCTAAATCCCTATGGTATTCCAATAAAAGCCAGCCCCAGGAAACGCCTCAGGAACACAAGAGCTGGAACCTTAGAATCACAAACCCCGAAAGTCCATGTTCCAGCATTTTATCAGAGAAGCAGCAGGAATCAAACTCCAAAGGCAGATCTATTGAGAACTCCCTAAGCGCAGAAATAAGTGTCTCATTACCAGGCTAGTCCCTGCAAATCTCAACATTTAAACCTAGAATTTGGCAGATTAAAATTTTATACTGTAATGACATTTAGGCCATTGGGGGAGAAAAAAGGCACAAAGCATGGAACAGAACAGGTCATGCTCACAAGCTGAGAAGTTCCGATATAATGTTCTGTGCTTGCATTTAAAAGGGCTCATAACATATGATAGTTATTTGAATCTAAGACAAGTCCCCCTCCCACACCCCCCAATCAGGAAAACACCCTTTGTCTTAGATTTATGAACAGAGGAAGATGCAGCTCTGACTGGCCAAGAGCCCAGGTTGGGGCAAGTCAGACCTACAGAAGCCACCTGCCCCTCCCTCTGCAGCTTCTGGCCCCCTTCTCTCCCCCCCATTATCTTCCCCATCTCCCCTGTCAGGTACAGCTTGACTCTAGCTCAGGCTGGATTCCCTCCCAAGCACAGACCATGCGCAAACTCCATCCCTTGCCTGGTAAGTCAGCAGCACCAACAGTGCTATGTGGCCCCAGCAGACCATGTTTCCACATGCTGTGCTCCAAGACCCAGGAGAGAACAGAGCTCAAGCAGTGCCTGAAAGCAGGGTGGAGGAAGGGATGGGGCGAGCAGAAAAAGAAGCAGAGACTGTGGAGAGCAAGGGAAAAGGAGCAGAGATTTTGATGAATGGGGCAGAGGGGCAGAAGCTGTAAAGAGCTGGGAATGGGAGAGGTGAGGGGGCGTGCAGGTGGCAGGAAGGCTATAAGAAGTATTGGGAGGCAGAGGTCAAGGGGCTCACCTGACTCTCCCCCCCAGCCAGTGCTTTCCCTACTGACTAGACAAATTTAAGGCAACCCTCTAATAATTTTCCAGGTATAGAATCTAACTGTAACAAATATATAATTTTTCCATATGTAGAATCTAAATTTTTGGAGGCTGTCTTTATTGAGGGTCATCTTAGATTTGGGTAAATGTGACTCTGAATTTAGAGTCATGCAAAATTGAATAGTTCCCATCATTTTCCATCGCATAAAAAGGTTAACCAGTTACTTTTTTACCACAAGCTATGAGGTTGGGTATTAGCCAGTCTAAGAGGCCAATTATTTCTGAGAAATGCCAAATCCTCACCTAAGTGACTAAAGTATCCCTTAAAACCAAAGAAAAAGAATTGGTAATATAGAGTAAAAGCATACTCCACTATGGCACAAAGAAGGACTAGATGAACCAATTGGTCTTTTCCCCACATCAATTTCTATGCAGAATAGATTGAGGAAGAACTGGAAGACACAATTCCAATGAAAATAAGTAATTATGAACGTAAGTGGTCTAAATGTTATAAAAGGATAGCAAGGGTGCATTTTCCAAAAAGCATGGTTCAAGAATATGCAATGAAAAGAGTGGTCTTTCACTTGTCTCATTAGATTCTACGCTGCAGAGTGACGAAGCGAAGGCAGTATTATCTGAAAGACAGTATTATAACAAGAGCCTGGTAAAGGAAGACAAGGTATACAGAATGAAGAACAAGTTTCATTTCTGTACTTACAAGCAAGCTTTACTGAAGAAAGTAGCAACCATGGTTGTGTACACACATTTAAATAATCTGGGAGAATTCTCCCAGGTTTGTTCACCTGGCAGAAAAATCTTACCCAGATATTCAAATGCTGAAGCCCAGAAGAGTAGAGAGCTTGCTGTACTTTCACTGTGCAGCAGGGGGGGGGCGGGAAATGATGCATGAAACTGCATGCTCTGTCACCTCCCTTAGTTTGCCTAGCAACAAATGGCATAGGGTAGTTCAGACTGGGTGACCCAGACTGCCCATGATCAGCCTGCGTTTCTCCGCAGCACAACGTGAGGATTGGGAAAGAGGCGCATTTTGTCTCCTACTGGAGCAGCACTCCAGCAAGTGACACACTGTCTTCCTGGAGGAAGTGGGAGGGATGCTGGAGGACTATGTTCTCTTCTGAGAGAAGGGAGGCATATATATTCACTCTCCCAGGAGAAACTCTCCATGGAATAATATAACCCTGGTGGTTCCCAGGTTATTTTTCTCCTGCAGCAGCCATTTTTACTCTGGAATAAAAAGACTTAACATCTGTACACTTGCGGTTTCTCCTGGGAGAGCAGCAACTCTCCCAGGAGGAACTCAATGTCTGTATGCAGCCTATGTCCAGTATTTTCTGAAAAACTGTATTAAAACTGACTCTTAGAATGAAGAAATACAACGGGTTGTTTTTTTTTTTAAAAACCAATCTTTATTACAATTCTGTAGTTTTAAGAAAATATTCAAAAGCTGTCAAAGTAGTATGAAAACAATGTTGCTGTATTCACAGTTATCTACTGTTCCCAATAAACAAAACATACAGACTTTTCCAGAAACACAAACTCTTTACTGGTGACTTAAGTCAGATTTTTCTGGTTTTTGGTCTCCTTGCTAACAACAAAGGTGTTGTCAACTGCCTGAGGAAAAATATATTTGCATCACTTCTGAAAACCTGAAGTTTGGAAGAAAAGGCCATATTAAAAGACACTGTACCTTTGAAAATTATCACCTGCACAAGTAACTCAAGGCAAGCAAAATGTGTACCAGCACAATACTCAAAGCCAACAGCTATCAGGACAGCAGGGTACTATATGCATACTAATGAGCTATTCTCCATGACCTTGCTCCTATCCTCTTTAACAATGCAATCTAATGAAGGCCAGCTGTTAGAAGTTCCAGTTTTTAGAAACAAGACAAGCTGAACTTGTTAAAACATATCTGATGTTTAAATACAGTGGATAATGTGGGTTGCACTACACTACAGATAAACTATATGAAAATGTAAAACATTTAACATTTAAGAGGATTTTGAGAAGTGCGAGAGGTACGATTCAATGGCAACTATATACTAGCAAACTTCCTCAAATATCACTGAACATCTCAGGCTTCAACATTTCTGCAGGTGACAACTGGCACACTCTTCAGACACCACAAATCTGAAGTAATTTATCATGTGGTTTAACTCTGCTTTTCTAAGATCCCTCAAAAAGCAACAAATCACTTAGCTGGGTAATATTTAAGATTTCCTCCTTCTCGCTATAGCAATTTTATGAAAAACCAGAACCATTTTGAAACATTCATCATATGCCCTTGTTCCAGTGACAGGTAAAAAGCAAAGGGTCAGGAGTTATTAAAAGTGTACTTCTACTTCATGTTCTACTTGTTTGCTTCACCAAAGCAAACAAAACTGCAAGACACAGAGCTGAATAAAAGTTTGTTTTCTTCCTCCTCCCAGTTTGACTTAATCCTGGATTAATCAAAGTAATCTGGACAATTTTTTAATTGCCTGCAGGTAAGGAGGGTTTGGTTCCTCTGCATTTAGGGACTTTTTGATTTTTTTTAAATCAAATGTAAAGAAATAGTCAAAATGTTCATTCCATAGGAGAAAAATATTACACACATGTTCCTAGGTCTGGAGCCTGAGGCTTGGGAAACATTTTTCTAGATTGTCTGCAAGAGTCTGATCTGCCTCACGCAACACTTCATGAAAACTCTCCACCTGAAATAAAATACAAGTACATTCAAGTCCACTTATATGCATAATCAGACAGAAGCACAATTCACTTAAATTGCATACCACTGCAACAAAGGTACCAATATTTGCTTACCGCTAACATTCAAAATAGCATATTTTCAATTATGTATTAAATGAATAAAACACTTAAGTACACAGCATATTTCAGCCCTAGTGTCCAATATGCAATGTAACTACCTTATTTAAATATATAAATTTGCACCAGAAACAGTGAAAGGGAAGCAACCATTAAAACGCACCTATCAGATGCTTTGAAAATGACCCCACTAATTAAGATGGGTTATTGTGCACTTAATAAGCACTCCTTACCTCAAGTTCAGGTAAGCGCACACATGGCCTTTATTCATTTCTGAGTCTGTTGTTAAACAGGGTACACTATATAACCACCCTCAGATGGAACATAGGGACGGCAATACTGGATCAAATCAGAGACCAATCTAGTCCAGTATGCTATCAATGACTGTTGCCAAAGCTATTTCAGAAGGACCTTGCCCTTATCACTATGGGATGTGTCCCTCAAAGATAAGTTTCCCTTTAAACTGCGAAAATTAAAAAGTTGACCAATATAGGCAAAGCCCAAAGTTCAAGTGGTTCTAGCCTCTCAAGCCTTTTTTTAATTGCTCATTAATACACATAATAAGAACGCTGAACTCCTTTTTTGAATCCTACTAAAAGCTATTGACCTTAGTGAAACATTATGTTAATGGCTTCCACAGAACAATCAATGCATTCCTGTGTAACGTCAGTAAAGACTTAGGCTTACATCAAAAAAAATGGATATTTTAAGGTTTGAGGGGGAACAGGCCACTCACATTTTATTTCCTTTAAAAAAAAAAAAAAAAAAGTCACCTAATAAGCTGTGCATATTAAAAATATGCTATAAAAAACATAATGGAACAAATCTTCAGTTCATGTCAATTGGCAGAACTCCACTAATTTCAATAGAGTCCTGCCAATTTACATCAGCTGACAATCTAACCCAAGTTTAATCTGAAATGAGCCAAAAGAAAAAGGGAAGAATGTAGATCTGTTTTACACTGCATTAAGTACTGTATCATGCATCAGAGCAATCCTGCCCTTCATCTACATCTTATTATAACTATTAGTCATCCATGTTAAAAGACTACGTATACTCACCGCCGTGAAATACAGAGGTAATAGATTTTTAAATGCACAGGAACATTTCTGTTCATTGAGATGTCCCTGGTTTAGTCCCTCCAATATATTTTCCTAGAACACAAAGATAGTACACACAAAAAATTAACTAGTATTTCATAATAGTTAAACAAAAACTCACAATCATATACATAAAGCCACATGCAACACTCTGTTGCACAGCAGGTAAAACACACTGAACAAGCAACAGAACTTGACGTCCAGAGGCAACAACGGAAACAAAACTGAATGCAAAGGGTGGGAAAGTGGTCTCAGCCTGAATACTGTCAGAGCTAAGTAAACTCTTGGTCCAAAATGTGAAAGTGACACTTTATATATAGGAAACTCAATTCATTCATATGAGATAAGGAAAATGTACATCAAGAATGCTTTTCGGATGGCAATCAAGAACAGAATAGGAAAAGTCATTCCACAGAACAGTCTAGACCACAGATGGCAGGTCTGCAGGACAAGTGACACAGGCAGCATCTGTGTGTGGGGCACACAAGCTCTGGGCGCTCAGGAAAGGGAGGCACCAGAATAAGGTAGGGAGCAGAGTGAGGGCAGGATGCTGCTGAAAGAAGTGACAGGTATCACTGCCAAAAATTAAGTTAACCACTCCTGGCCCTGCAGCCACTCCTGAATTCAGGGCTTTGAATCCTCACTATAAACAACTGTGGTGGATGCAAGAACAGGGAAAGGTTACCCTGGCTCATAAAACCTGACACTACCTCCTCTTGCAGTAATGTCCTTCCCCTACCCCATTCTGCTACATGCAGCTGCAGCCAGAGACTTGAGCACAGCACAGCACAGCACAGCCCAGCCCAGCCCAGCCCCCCCACCCAAAACCACACACACATCTATTCTGGCACTAAGGTATTCTTCTGGTTGGCCTGCCCGTTCAAGAGCAGCAGAGGGAGACTGTGGGGCTTAACTTTTATCATACTTGTCTTAAAAGGTTGGCCACCCAGAGCTCTAGAGACTCAGCTCTGGAAACAGACAAATAGCTGTGAAGGTCCCTATCCATGTGTCACAGGTTGCTGTTGTACCAACCAATTCCTTAATCAAGAGCTCATGCACCTAGGCCTCTAGTATGTAGTTCTCATTGTAAAGAACAGAGAAAACTGAACAAAGGAAAATTCCCCTTGAAAAATAAGGTTTCATCTTCTCCTACTATATATAAATTCCTCCTAGAATGGTTCTTACCTTAGTCAATTCTTGAAGCATGTTAGAAAGTAATTCACAGCAGATATCCTTCAAAATTTTCAAATGGAAGTCTTCCTGAATTAGTCCCGACTTTTCAGTCTCATCTGGCTTGGATTCTTTTGAATTATCTACAGACCTCTTTCCACAGTCCTCCATATATTGTAAGACACGAATCAGGCTGCCGATCAGAGGCATATCTAATGTACATAAGCAGGAAACCAAAGTTTAACAGATTGAAAACACAGATTTTGAAACAAAGAATTAATACAAGGGGTGTGTATATCAAATTGTTTCATAAAGTTATTTTATCAGCAGTCAGTGACGGTCAATTAGAGGTTTGTAAACTGTTAGGCAATAACACAGGAAGAGAGGATTATAAGCAGCTGGCATCTCACTCTATCAAACTGCACATTGTGCTTACTTAAAATCCATAGCCTCAAGGCATAGGGAAGTGCAACAGAGAACCTCCACAGCTGTAAAGTTACATCAAGAACAATTCTTCCCAAAACCTCAGCTAGCAGAGCCAAACCACCTGCCCCAACCTTTCCCAGGGGAAACATGATCCCACTATTAGTCCAGCTTAGCTGCAAAGAGAGGGGAGGAAGGGATCATGGCCTCTTGTATCCTCTCCCCCTCACCTTTACAAACTAGGACCTGCTAGCAAAGGAAACCTGGACATCAATGAAAATGGCTTTCAATCTTTTTGTTTTAAGAAACAGGGCCTGATACAGTAAAAATTCTGCGAAGCAGTAAATCCAAAATGTTACATGAACGTATGAATGTTGGCCCAAGTTTTGATCAGTAACACACTCAGTGGTGAAACAAATAAAAAATAGAAATGTACAATTCTCCACCTCTTAAAGTACCTGCAACAGAGGCCTCTGACATTAACAAAGACTACTCTGCATTCTCATTTCTTACATCTTAACCAGAGGAGAAAGACTGAATTGAAGCCTCATGTTCCAAATCTTAGGTGTGATCAGAAACTGACCAATAAGCTAGAACTGAATTTTGGGCATCACTTCTCTCTTTATATATAATCTCTTAAACTTTGTAGCATTCAAAAATCCCCATCTGAATCTTATGTAATGTAAATAGTATAGGTGACACTTGCTTTTTCTCATCTTGACATATTCTTGTTCTGTTTGTGAAGCAAACATGGCTGACAACACAGACAAAACAGAGGCCAATACAGTCTTCTGTTCTTGAACAATAATTGGTGGATCATCTGGCTGGCAAAGTTCATGGCAGACCAGGTCATAAAGCAAACTCCAAGTCTCTTTTCCTCCATCAGGAGACTGCACTTGAGAAGAGAAAAAAAATATTTAAGGATTATTTTTTCTCCAATAGAGTATCTAGAATGACTTAATTTGCAATCCCTAAGGTTAGCCAAGAGCTACCTTCTAACAAGCACCATCCACGTGGTATGCCTAGTTAGCAAAAATTGCTCTCAACAATCACTCCTCAGCTCTGGAACCCCCTCCCTCGAGACCCACCAGAGCCTGAGCCTAGACATCGTCTGGAAACACTGGAAAGCCTTCCTATTTGGGCAGTCGCTTGTAGCTGTGTTGGTCTAAGGACATAGGCAGACAAGGTTCTTTAGGTAAATGTGATATCTTTTATTAGACCAACTAAATAGTTGGAAAAATTCTTTCTTACAAGCTTTTGGGTACAAACATCCTTCTTCGGGCACAGGGAGAGTCTATTTTGTCTGTTGCTAGCAGGCTCTCCCTGTGCCTAAAGAAGGGTGTTTGTACCCAAAAGCTTGTAAGAAAGAATTTTTCCAACTATTTAGTTGGTCTAATTAAAGATATCATATTTACCCAAAGCACCTTTTCTTCCTATTTGGGCAGGCATTTAGCAGACAAGGCTAGGCTGGGCTGGCATATCATTTAAGGCTGAGGTATGAAACTCACCTCATGTTCCAGGCTGGATCTAGCCAAGAGCACAAGGCTGACTTGGAGCATGAGGTAGTGGCAGGAGCAACAGATGCAGCTCCAACCTAGGGCAAATGGCAGCAGCTCCACCCACAGCTGGAACTGCCATTGCTGCATGCCTTGAGCTGGTCTCCAGCTCCAGCACAGGATCCACAGTATGTTTGACACCTCTGATTTAAGGGGTTTCTGCTTAATTTTGTTACCTCCACTTGCTTTTTAAGTTGTTTTGTTCTCAAGTTCATTCTCCTATATTACAAATTACTGTACAACAAATCACCTGTACTACAAATCATTTTAGGGTTTTTTTGTAAGCGGTCTTGCACCTTTGCTGGAAAAGCAGCACAGAAATCAAATAAACCAATTTCAGTGTAATTCAAGTGTCTTACCAATAGCCTGAATGCCTTCATCCACTGTGGTTAGAAGCTGTAAGATATGCATGTAAACATCCAGTCCTTCTGGGCTATCTGACCTACACCAAACAAAAACAAAAGACAATATTAATGACCTCCATATTAGGAAATAAGATCTAACAGAAGTTAATACTCCTAGTAAGAATAAAATGCAATATTAATTTAAAAAATTACTGTTAATAAGCCCTAGGATACAAGTAACATCCAACAAGTTCAACAGAAATTTTGTAATAACAAATAACTGCATGTTTACTCTACCAATGTCAAAACTAATCTTGCAAACTGTTATTCATACATAGTGCTCCCACTAAAGTCAGAACTGGTCTCTAAGAAGGTAATCAACAAAAGTTCCTCTGTCTCCAGAACTAAAAGAAAAAGGACACTTACTGAACTTGTTTTGCTGCTTCAAGTAAACAAGGCACAATCTTAAAATCTGAAAGTTCTTCTGGGGAATCATCTGTAGACTGACCCACTGACTGACGAGAGCAATTTTTAATCCAATTTAACATTAGATCTTCATCTAGATCAAAGAGCTTATCCATCACTTCACCCACTTTTACCAGCAATTCAACTGCACAAAAGAGACATATCAATCAAATTTAAGACTATGAATGATGAAAAACTAGCATGCAAAACTCTTACCTATGGGAATACCTACAAAGCATGATTTGGATTATGGTGCTAGTATATTTTATTCATACATATTAATCCACTATAGATTTATTGGGGTCTGGTCTTTGAAGGGGAAATATGTCTTTCATGGTAAAATGTATTTGAGGGGACTTAAGAGGTCTGAACTCTATTCCTTTCTCTGTGAACCTGGAAAAAGGAGTTAATATCCACCTGTTTTCTTGCCATGTTAATAAAGCAGACCTATAGTACTTCCTTACTTTACAAGAGTGCTTTAAAATGTAGTTGATTTAAAAAGGCCAAATCCTGATACCAGGAAAATCAACAACAAAATTATTTATTTCTAAATATTTATAGATTACCTAACTGTGCTACCCTTACCTATGCTAGCCAGTATATTACCCCTTAAATTAATCCCACTGAAACCAAACACATAATTAGAACCTCAAACAGAAATGCAGAACAGTATTATTTATTAATAATCAGAAGTTAGGAACATTTTTCTGAGTCCCAAAGCTGGAATGCTAGTATTTCTAGACAAATGCACATTGCAGTTTTGATTCACCTGAACACAAAAAATATTGTATTTACTAGATTCCAAGACAAAGTTCTCGCCCCAACATTTAATACAGGGAAAGGAGCCCCTCATCTTGGAACTGAGTACAAGGTGGGGGAAGGGGAGTGTGGGCAGACAGCCAGAGCCATAGCTGCTGCCTATCCCCCCCAGTGTCTCTGCACCCTGCCATCTTTCCCTTGTATCCATCTACCATCATCCCCTCCCCCGCGTCTGCAGCCTCTGCTGTTCACCTGCCTCTCTCCCTGCCCTTTCCAGTGCCAGCAGGCACTGCCCACTCTAGCCTAGGGCAGAGTTCAGGGAGAGAGGGGGCAGGCAGGCACAAACAAGGGGCAAGCTGCTTGACCTTCCCATATCACCTGCCCCTGCACTACCTGCCCCCCTGCAGAATCTAACAACTGGGGAGTTGTCTTACATTTAGGGCCATCCTAGATTCAGATAAATGTGGCAAAATGTTTTCTAGTTCAAAAATGTTGAAGTAAACTAAGCTACATACTTAAAACGGTGTAAGGGCTACAAAAATAAGGAAAACAGCTGTTTAGTTGTCTTGTTTTTCTGAAGTTTATTTTTCACTATGTTGGGCTCAGCTAGAAGAAAGGCCTGATGCATTTATGTAACAAAGTAAATGCAAGACTGAACTAAGATTCAGAGTAACTGTATCATTCTACCAACTGCCCTGGTCTAATTATACTTATTTCAATAATGTAAAATCAACTTCTTTTAAATTTTGCTTTACCACCAAAGGTGTATATACCTTGCAAGAGCAGGTTCAGTGTATACAGGTCTTCTCTTAACTCATGACGTTTACATCATCAAAACTGCATCCCCACTTCTGAGTCAAAACTATTCGAGTCTTTGCTATACTTCAACACAGTATTTTAACTAGCAATATAGCAACTCCTTGACAACTCACCATTTGTAGAGCTTGACATGATAAAACAAACACAGTCATATACAGAGGGGTTTTCCCGGATTCTTTCAACCCAGATATTGGCCACATCTGGTTGGGAGAGGCATGTTAACAATAACCTAGAGAAGAATTGTAGGTTTAGCAAATTAAGCACAAATGTAACACTAGTTGTTCTGGATTTATTGGTAACAAATAAACATTTAGCCCTTGCTGAATGAAATCCAGGGACGCTGTAGAACTGAGAGGAGAAGGGGAAACAAAAATACAAATGAGCCCAATCTCACAAGTTCTCTTTACAGCCATTATACACGTCATACTCTTAATCGTTAATATTCTTTAAGATGACTTACCTGCTTGTTTCCAACAGAGTAGGAGAATCTGAATCACATAAACGCTGCAGTAAAACTTGTCTGTAAATAGAAGTTGAAAAGCAAGCTTAATGAACTGTTTTTATTAAGAGAAAATAAATGTTCCTGGGCAGGGGTTGGCAACCTATGCTGTGGCTTCAGAAGCATTCAGTGGTAAGGGACTCTCACTGAGCCACTGCTCAGCTGGGCAGCAGGGGCTCCAGCAGCAGGGCTCCCACATTGCATTGTGCTATAGTTGGACAGTACTGGCTTTGGTGGAGAGGGCTCTGCCTAACTCATGCCATCTGACTGCAGCACAGCATCTGGCAAAGGGGTGCTTCTGTCCAACCTCAACTGGGTCATTCCAGCCTCCCTGCTAGCTAATGCTGCAGATTCCTGTTCTAGGGTTATGTTCACATCATTTTTTTCATATGAGCAGCTTGATTAAAATGGAAGTTCTAACTTTTATTTGTTCAAGGATTTATACTTGCAATTCCCAAAACATTCGTAAACAAATGCATTCCTAAGCTTTTGTCAATGCAAATGGTAGTGCTTATGATCTGAATGGAGACTGATGAGCAATGAACAGGTCCTCACTTTACTACGCTGGCTGTTCTGTTTTGTTGCAATAACTTAAAAGACTTTCCAAAGAGTATCATCTCCAACACTGTTACAGCAGTAACTAACTCATCTGATGAAATGCTTGAACTTTGGCTGGAAAGGTGCAGCAGATAAAGTTTTTCTTCCTCTTCATATAAAATAGCATGAATTAAGAAAATAGAAAAGTAGTGGAGTTAACATAAAAGAAACCCAGTAAATTACTTTTATATAAAAAAACTGAATAAAAAGAAATACTGCTACTGAGACTAGATTTTTCTACTTAATCCAAAAGTTATTATTCAAAAAGCTTTCAACCAATATTTAATACTTGCTGGTGTTGTACACACACACACTTACCCAAGATTCTCATCTTTACTAATAGACATGCATATATCTTGGAAACAGGCCATATTACCCAATATTCCCACACAGATTTCCTGTGAAAACAAAGAAGAGCAGGATTAAGCAAAAGCACTACAGCTCATAATCTCTCTTTCAACACCTTGGTATGAAGCAGGGGTTCTCAAACATTTTGACACTGCGACCCCCTGGTGGCCAGCAACTTAAAAGCGGGTCCCAAACTTTGCTTCCCTCCCTAGAAGCTGTGGCGCAGGGAACAGGGCTGCTGCCACCATCCAGCACTCTGTGCCGCCATGTGCTGCTTCCCCATGCCCAAGTCTAGCATGTTCAACACCCATTGATGGACACAAACGCAATGCTGGAACACATTCACCTTCCCATATGAAAAAAATTACTGTTTACAAAGATTTAAAAAAATAAATACAACAGATATAATTTGGAACTTCAGACCAAAAGAACTTACAACTCTACGAAGGGAACAATGCAAGTATTGAAACATTTTGCAAGTGGCCAGCACTAGTAATGAATGCCATGGGCATTTCAAATTTTCAGTAAGGTAATTTGGATTCTAGCCTTAGCAACTAACAAAATATGAACACATTAAGGAGTCATCTCAACTAGCATATTCATGTTTGTTACATTTAATGTAACAGTCACCATATCAAATTGTTAGACACAGAAGGGAATGTCATACTTACCAGAGAATGTAAACCCAGTGTGTAAATAATTAACTATTATGCTTTCAAAAGTTTTCTGTCTATAGTAATATTTCGAATAACTTCAGTGAGAGCACCTGAAAATCCTAGTCTTAATTTCTGAAGAGGGAAAAGCAATCAAGCTAAAACTTTATTTTATTTATGATGTGTTTTAAGGACTAATCTTGCAACAGTGGTCATAAACATAATCCTTACCAATTTTACATCAGTGTCAGGATGAAGATATCAAGTAAAACATGCCCTGTTATTGGGCTTGAAACAAAGCTATTCTCTTTCACTGACAATGGTACACATCCATACCAAAGTCTCTGTAAGAGATCCCATGCTTCTTCATTTTTGACACCAGTGTACATAAATAAAATTTTAAAATTGGATTTAGTGAATTTTAGAAGCCCCAACCTTCATACAAAAATAGAACACAGAGGACAGAGACATTTTACATGCACCCACCCCAAAATATCTGCTATTGCTGTTAAATAAGCAAGACTTTCCAGTAACTTATACTTACAGTGAGTCTAGGACACTTTGACTTGGCAAACACTCCCATAAAAATATCAGGGGCATTAAACTCTTGAAGAAATAAAGCAACATCCTGCAGAAGAAAAATATTTATTCTTTATAAGTAAATATGACTGTTGCTCTTCTCTTTTAAAATATATTTTTCACACATTTATCAAACCTTTCCCATGGAAAATCAGGCCAAGTCAAGAAGTTGTCAGATTCACTGCAACAGCCAAACTGCCTGCCAATTCTCATTGGGCTGTCAAGAACAGTCAATAATAGAAGGAAATGTGTTCACTGATGTGATGCTCCTTACTACACCATCCTTATCCATCTTTGTGGAATTTCATTCATTGATTAACACCTTACACAAGTCATCAATATTCTGTTTGGTCCACTACTGATTTTTTCATTTTTCTTGGGGCAAAAGCACTAAGTAGTAAGAATTCAACCAATGCCATTTTCTTCAACCATGCCATAACATTCAGGCAGATAAAAAGGTAAATAAGGAAAGAGATTTTCTATTAGGACTTAACCAGAGAGGCCAGAAAAGAACGTAGTAGAAATCTTCTCTTCCTTTTTCCACCTCATTAAACCAGAAAATTAATTCCCTATTTGGAAGTAAAGGATTCATCTTCCAAGTTGTTTATTTAGAAACATCTAAACAAAGAGAGCATTTTTTTCTTTATTCAAGAATTTGCTAACATTTCGGTTCTTGGAAACTTTAGGTATCACAAAATAAAAAAAAAAAAAGTCTTATTAGACTACATAGGCATGGTTTATTCATCAACCATAATACAATTTAATAGCAACAAGCATTGTCGTTAACTATAGATTAGTATGATATTAAAAAGGGTAGAAATGTAATCACTAGAGATTAAAAAGCTGAAATTGTAAACAACCATTATACAGTTCTAAGATAAACAAAAGAATTAATTTCCATATTAGTTGACATATGAAGTCTAATAAGTCATATGAAAATACAGAGGCTTCCAATATGGTGTCATTTATCCCAGAGAATTCTGAACCAATGAGCACCAGATGGCAGATCCTGTTCCATAAACAGTCCAAGAGCCCTGTTCCCTACCTACACAGACACAGAGCTCTGTTCCCTACCTTCAAAAAACAACTCGGTACCAGCAACTGACATCAAACTGAAGACTCTTGTACATGACCTAGCGATTAGTTTAGAGTGCCAGAAAAATTCTTGCTATTTTCATCCTAGTCTTTAAAGTATACATGGCGACATCATTAATCTTTTTCATGTCAAATTACTACCTGCTTTAGGGTGTCAGGAGACTGTCACCTAGAACAGAGAAGGAGCAATGACATCCAAATTGGATGGCTGGCTGAGAATCCTTGATTCTGACTCCTCTACCCTAGAGATGTCAAAGATATGGTCCACCAAGCCATCCCATCTCACCCACTGGGCTACTGGAAATAATGAGGGGGTGCGCAGGGGACAGGGCCTGCTGCAAAATGAGGGGGGGGGGGGAAGCAGCACAAGGGCTGTGCAGCAAAGGCCACAGCTGCCAGTAGTCTGCAGATCCAGATCAGGAGGAGCCCAACAGTCTGGAGGCAGTCAGGTGCCCAGAGTGAGTTTGACACCCCTGTTCCACACTACAAGGCTACTGCTGCTCTAACTACAGCAGCAGAGTCACATTAGCGAACTCCCCAGGACAGATGCAGCTCTGTTGCCAGAAGAGTAACAGCTCTCTGAACAACAAAAGCCTTCTTTTGCTAGCACAGCTGCCTCCAAACTAGGTATTTCACTGGCACAGCTACATCCACTACAACGTATGATTTTTTTTCCATATGACATACAGTATGTTGGCAGAATTTTACAATGTAAACAAGACCTAATATTACCAACCCTCTTTCAGAACCATTTAAATTAAGAACATTAAGCAAAAGGCCAAAATTGCAAAAAAATTCTTAATTATACAGTTACTTTCAACATTTCGCTAAGTAAGACTGCTTCACATACCTCATCCATGGACATATCCCACACTTTACATATGTCATTCTCCATTTCTTCCTCTAGCTCTGTCTGTATCTCCTCATTGCTCAAGTTCAAGTCATTCTTTTCAGGGCTAATAACCTATGAAGTACAGAAGAGAAAATGAGGCTAGAATTACTGAGCTACAGCGAAGAAATGCAAGGAGTTAGAACAAGTTACAGTTTTAGTTAGGAAAAAAAAAAAAAGTGACTAAACATATTCTTCTCAAGCACTCACAAAACTCACAGAAGCATTCAGTACTTTTGAATCACTCCCTGCTTTGCCAAAAGAGGCTTGCTTTACAAGATCAGCAGGCCTTTCATCTCATCCTGCCTCGCTTTCCCCCGCTGAACAGGTTTAATAAGTAGGATCCTCTGCTGATCAGCTTCTTCTTGACAGGAGGTATTACCACAATGGTTCTCAAGTTTTTTAGACTCAAGGCACCTCCTGGACAAAACCAGCTCTTAGTTATCACTGGTTGACTATGGAAAACTACTAGGGCAGCGATTCTCAATTGTTTTCGCCTCAAGGTGCCTCCCTTACCCCCCAACTTTTATCAAAGGAGTGCTGCCCCACGTCATGAACCAACTGATTCGTCAGGGGGACTTAACTCCTTGCAGAGGGGCTCTGAGGACACAACTGGAACCTAGTGCTCCAGGTATGTTCAACTGGACAGCTGGCAGGGAATGCTTGATCCCAAGTCCTCTAACTCAAGGATATCAAAGATACAGTCCACAAAGCCATCCCATCTGGAGTTAAAGCCATGCCAGCTGTAGCTAAACTCCTGAAGTTCAGCCTCCCAGTGGGCTAGCCCCAATATCTCCCTACACCCAGAACCTGAGCCCGCCCTTATGGGCCTATCATCCTCACCCTTCCTGGTGCGCCCTTCGCAGGACCCCAGGGTCCGCAGAGGACACCCCCCACATCCTTTCCCAGTTGAGAGCCACTGAGATAGAACCTTTCACAGCCCCCTCGTGGCAGCGCCCTTCCCGGCTGGAATCCTCGGGGGTTCCACTGAGACTCTGGCCCCGCCCCGCCCCCGTCACTGCTGCACCGCGCACCGAGCCCCCGCGCGCAGGCAGGTCTCCCTCGGTCACTGCCGGGTGCGCGCATGCGCATCTCGCACCGAACGCCCCGGCCTGAGGAAGCCCCCCGCACGCACCTCGATGAGCTTGGTGAGGACGCTGAAGAGCCAGTGCTTACTGTACACGGTGTCCCCCACGGCGTCGCCCGAGGCCTCCTCATCCTCCGCCTCGCTGGACGGCGGCGTCGGGTTCCGGTCCATGCTCAGGCCGGGCCCCGCTGCACACGCAGCACGGGGCTGCAGAGGCAGCGAGCGAGCAAGAGCGGCCGCCGGAGGCCCAGCCACGCCGCACAACGCCCCCTACCGCCCGCGGCCTGACACACCTCTCCACTCTTAGTGTGACTCCGCCCGCACACGTCACTGCCGGATGTGCGCATTCGCGCCAAGGCGCGGTCCCGGCAACCAGAGTCCAGGCCAGGTGTGCGCATGCGTACCTCGCGCCTCGAGTGGGGGCCAAGTGTGCGCATGCGCACACCGCACCGAACACGCTTACGGGGCAGGTCCCCTCCCGCCCGACTCAGGGCCGGGTGTGTGTATGCGCACCTCTCACCGAAGGTGGCCTGTGGCGTCCACCTAACCAGTCAGGGCTCGGTGCACGCATGCGCGTGTCGCACCAAACCCCGCGGTAAGGAGGGTTCCCCGCATCGAGTCAAGGCTAGAGGTACGCATGCGTACCTCGCACTGCTACCCCATCCACCTACTGATGCAGGTGCCCACCCCCAAGCGTCTCAACCTGTCCTTGACAAGGCGCTTGTCCCGCACGTGCTAGTCGTTGGGATGCAGACTGAGCTGCATCTGGGATCAGGGTGCTTGGGCGGAGGCAGTAAGGACATGCACCCAGCACGGTGGGGGGAAGGGCGAGTGGTTTGCAGGGCTCCCCGACATCTGTAGGCTGAAAAGAAAAAAAAGGGGAAAGGAAGAGCTGGCCTTTCCCTGAGAGGTGCCTCGTGTCTATAAGCATATATGTACGTATGCATATACAACCATGTATAAAATATATAATAAAGTGCAATATAATACAATTTATGTTGTCATAATTATATATATAGATATGTTATAAATATGTAATAATTATAATACAATATAATATAATTTAAATAGCCTGTCCCAGACAGCTGGGGCTTGCTGGCCAAAGGCAGTGGATGGGATCAGCTGTGCCACCACAGGTCTCTCGCAGCAGATCAGGACGTCAGAACTGCCCCCAGCCCCTAGGTCCATCTTGCCCAGCCTCTGGTGTTTGGCAGCTCTGGTGTGCTCTGCTCAATGGCACCCTCCTTTTGCACCTTGGACTTTTGCTCCCATCCCTGTTCCTTCTTTAGCTGACCCCCAGCCATGATCACTTGATGTGCTTTTAGCCCCCGCTCCCCCTCCCCTATATGAAGGGGGGCTTTCAGCTTTACTGGGTGGGTCCATCTTCCCAGTGCCCACCACATAGGCCTGCGTCACACAGGGATGGGAGTGAAACAACAAGGCTATCCACCACACACAGGGGCAGAGAGTGGATGCTAAAAAGGAGAGTGAGTTGGGGATGATCAAGGGTTTTTTTCCTACTGTTCCTCTCCCATTTGCAGCCTCTTTCAGCATTTCAGGTCTAGGCCGTTCAGATTTGCTTCATTGGGCAAAATGTGCATGGCCCCGCCTCCAACCTTTGATGATGTAGGACAAGTGGATGATTTAATCTCTCAGCTTTCCCTGCACAGGCGGCCCCGCTCCCTGAAGCGCAGGGGACAGGTCTGGCTGAGCAGGGGAAAGCGGGCTTTCAAGTTTAGGGAAGTGGTAAGGGCAAGAGACACCATATCGCCTGTAGACTTACTACCTGGTGACAGCTGCCAGGATGTGTGGGAGCGAATCTTCCACAAGGACCTGCAGAAGGAGTGCAGAGACCTGAACTGGCAGGCCACTCCCCATGCGGGCATGGAAAAACAGCGCAGGATAGAGAGGCCCATCGAACTGCCCAGGCCTGTGGCTGGCAGGCAGAAACAATCGACCACCTCTTCTGGGGCTGCCCATATAGCAGAGAAGTGTGCTCCTCCTGGTGGTGACAGGTTTAAAAAACCTGACCAGGGAAGTGGTTCTTTACAGGTACCTGACCAGACACCAAAGACAGCTCACTCCAACCAGTTCGTATCCTGCTTCAGGTATGCCCTGTGGAAAGCCAGGAACCTGCTCATAAACAGACACTCAGACCCCACAGTTGAGGACTGTATTAAAATGGGACTAAGTGAAATGTATTGGTACTGTAAAAAGACAGAAGAGGATGACAGGAAAGAAATAGCAGACCTCATCTGGTGGAGGGGTCTGGCATAGACTTTTTCAGGAGTAGACCCACTAAGGAGGGCAGTGGATGGGGGGTATAGGTATGGAGATGGGTGCATGGGCATGCAGTTACATGGTGTGAACTATGTAACAGGTTTTTAGTGTGCTTTGAGCTGCCAAGTGAACCACAGGGGCCACTTGGCAAAATGCTGGAGGTGGAGTTATATATCTTTATTTATTTATATATATAGCGAAATAAATATTTTTTTTGGGAAAAAAAAAAGGATTCCTCAGGGTGACTTTCTGTAAGGCGAAAGTGAGCAGCTGCTCCATAGGCTTGATAGACCTTGAAGCTCCCAGAGCCCCTGCCTGGGATGGCTGGAGAGTACATGCAGCTCAGGCTGCTCATACTCTGCTGTCACAGAGCTAATAGATGCCCATGGTGATAGTGGTAGTCTTATTGCCTTTTGTTGCACCACTAATTTTACTGTGATGTGGCATACCAAAAGGTGGCAACATCTATTTGCTCACAGTTTGTTTAGCAGTTAGGGGACCAGGTTTTGGGTAATCTAGGACAGGTTCCTGATCCCTGTCTTGACTTGTTGGCCTGATTTTAAGAATCAGCAGCTCATACTCAATTGTGGGCAGGGTGCAACATCCCTAATATGACCAATCACAACACATCCCGTTGATAACTTAGGGACCTTTATTGATACACAGCAGCAGCACATGACAAATTAGCAAGCAAGCGATAACTCCCTTTATACACTGTGCCCCAGGGATGCACGCAGGAAGACACACATCTGGCCAGCATGCAGTTATCTTCTGTGGGTCTCTTGCTTCAGTTTATGGTCATCTCTCCTGAAGGAAGTTACTGAGTAATGAACATACCCTCTCTTTGTTTCTCTCAAGTGTTATACCTTTAGTCCCTTCATTGTGCATCTACCTGGTACTCATTCATTGGTGGTCCAGTCTGACGTATCCTGTCCAGACAGTGAGGGTACTGTCAACATGCATTTCATGCACAAGGTGTCTGCTAAGCTGTGTGTAACAATGCGGAGTCTTAGGGTTGCTGTGATCTCCCCTAAGGCCTCCTTTACCATGCCAAGTTGACCCAAAGGGCACCCTCAATTCTCTCCTGCTGCATCTTTGATGAAAATATGTATATTAGGGAGACTGCCTTTCCGTCACCTTGGGCACAGTTTACTGTACGTTCGGAGCCCATGGACTCCTGGATCCCTGATGGGTCCTGCTTCAGAATAGATGTTATAACAGGTGTTTCGGGGCACCCTAGCCTTATGGGCTATGCGTGGCTCCAGCCATCCCTTTACCACACCCCAAGCCTCGCAGATGAAACAGACTTTCTTTGGTCTGGGCCCTGTTATAATTCGGCTCCCTGGTTTGCCTCGGGCTCTCCACCGCCCTGTCTCGCGCGGTGCCCTCACTGGCGCTTGGGGTAGGTGCACCCAGAATGCTGCGCCCTCTCTGGCACCAGAGTCCCCACACTGCTGTGGGTCCCCTAAGAGGCCTCCTCCTTCCCCTAATAGCCTCACCCAAACCACCAGTCTTAAACAGTAAACCAAAAACACAATCCCCTGGGCTATAACATCAACTCTAGCCACCCAGCTATAACCTTATTCCAGCCACCCCTGGGGTGTTCCATCCTTTACCCGTCTTGAGGCTGTACCTGCAGTCAGGTTTCTCCCCTCTGCTGGCTCTGGGAGAGTTCCTTCCCCCTTGGCTGCTGGCAAGGAACTCCACCTCTTGGCCTCAGGCCTGGGATTTATATGAGAGCCAGGCCCTGCCCTTCCGGCCAGCAGACCAGGTGCACGTGCGGCCACTTCCCTCATTAACCGGTTGAACTGGCAACCTGCACCTGGCTGTTTATCTCTGCTCTCACAGTAGCAGGCACCTTAGTGCCCTGCTACACTGTGATCATATTGTTGGAATCTTTCCATACCTAATTGGGACTTTTAGTAAACAGGACAGGTTAATTCCTGCAGCTGCACTCTTATTTTTTTAATGCATGGGCTGCTTCTCTTCTCAAAGCTCGTTAGACACTTTCTACTCCCCTCCCCCCCCACCCCAAAAAAAACTTCTCTCTGGAATGTGTAAGAAGTGCCTTATTACAAAACAGCTTCCCTGCTAGGCTGTGAGAGCCGTATTTTGCTTTCTAGCATGCTAGTTAGCTACACTTATATTGAATCGCTTGAATGATAAGCAATAAGTACTAAATAAGCACAAAAATTTGTAATTTTAGCCATCAGACTTAGTGCTTAAATTTTGCCCTGTCAGGGTCAGGAACCAGGAACCCAATCTGCAGGGGAAATCCAAAGCCAGAGTCCAATGAAAAGCAAAAGCTGGGCTTAGGAGCCAGGAAAAACTGAGAGAACAGGAATCAAGTATCCTGCCACAGCAAACTAGGTCAAAACTGTTGTCTGGCCTAGAAACCTACGGCCCCAGCTGGGACTGATCAGGATGCTCCCTGTTCCTAAACTGAGGCAGAGTTTGGTAGCTGGTGACTAACTGTAGGAGTAGCTGCTTAGGTACTTGACATAGGCTGGCTGGCCTGATCAGGGTCCCTGACAGCAGTCAGAGGCAGGAGGGAGTTGCAAAGGTGAGGCGAAGAGGTAAGTTACTGCTGTGACCCTTCTCTGGGTTATTCATTGTGGCAGATGATAGAGTCTGCAGGAGGCTGAAGTAGTGGCACAACCATGGTAAAAGTGGATAAGAGGGCTTAGTCTTCCTAAGTAGGGGCGCTGCCAGTGGCTGAAGGAAGTCCTGTCCTCTGACCCCAACCATTTGTTTCTGTATGTTGAGGGTAGAGGGCAGTGGAGGCCAGCTATTGGCATGCTGTGAAGAAGCAGGGAGCAGTGGGAGGAAGGCAGTTACAGCCCTTCTCCCACCTGCCCCAGGGTCGGGAGCTGTGTGGGGTGGGAGGAACTAAGGGGAAGAGGCAATAAAAGGCTGGATGGCAGGCAGGTCACAGGCATCCAAGGGCAGTGGCAATGTGTAGGAGGTGCACATGCACCCCCTGAGAGCACTGGTGTACCCCCTGACAGCCAGTGTTCCCTGCTTAGGTGGACAGGTGGGAGCGCTGGTGCCACCCCTCCGAGAGCACCGGCTGGCGAATGGGGGCACCAGGAGAAGCCCCGCTGGCACTTCTGGGCACCCTCCTGGCCCTTCTGAGTTGGCACAATTGGCCACGGGGGGACCCCTCCCAGTTGCTGACTGGCTGCTGGGGCAGGGGCAAGTGCCCCCCCTGACTCAGGAGGCACCAGTTGCCCAAGGTCTTTCAGGGGAAGGGTGTGGAGTGAGGAGGGGCTGTGGCATTATGGGAGTGGGGAGGTGCAAGGGACAGATAATGTTTGGAGCTGAGGGGGTTGATGGGGTCTGTGGGGATGAAATGGGATGTGAGGGGGTTTGGGAGCAAGAAGGATTGTGGGTGAGGAGCACCCATGGGGTGCAAGAGACTTTAGTGAGGTCTGAATGTTCAGAGGAGCAGGGGAGAGCTCAGTGAGGTGTAAGGGGTGAGTGGGGCTGGGGTGTGATGGGCCTGAGTCCGTGCAGGGTGCAATGGATTCATGGGACAGTGAAGGGACAGGAAGGTGGTGAGGCCTAGCAGTTTGGGGCACAATGGACTGGGGCTGAGCATGAGGCTATGTGTGATAATGGGGAACGGAGTAGAGCCAGGAGGCATATGAGGTGGCAGGGGCAATGCATGAAGGGCAGCAAGGTGGGCACTTTGGAGTTATGGTGGAGTGTCGGGGTGACTCATGTTGGAGCAGTTCTGTCCATGCTGGAGGGTTACAGCTGTACCCTCTAGCACAGGGGTGGGCAAAATATGGCCTGGGGGCCGGATGCAGCCCACCAGGCCATTCTATCTGGCCCGCAGGGCACCTAAAAAATTTAGAAAATTAATATTTATCTGCCCTGGGCTGCCTGTCACGCAGCCCTCAATGGCTTGGCAAAACTAAGTAAGCAGCCCTCTGCCCAAAATAATTGCCCACCCCTGCTCTAGCACTAGGTTCCTATCCCACACTGGAGCTGGTGGCCCACAGACACAGTTATATTGGTTTTAGCTTGGATCATAAACTGAATTCTATAATTCTAGGCCCCAGCTTACTAGAAAAGTTTCTTGGGTTTTTTGTTGTTTTTTTTTAATTAGAGAAAAGTATGCATTGTGTTATGGGATGACACACGATACTGCCAGCACCTCCCTTTCAAAATCCAAGATCTGCCCACGGCTCTGGCACATACCATCTCCTGCACAGGAGCGTGCAAAAAAAACTGAATAAAGGACAATCAGTAAACAAAAATGCAGACCTACATGTTTATTCAGTAAATAATAATGCATACTTACAAATCTTGAGCAGTTAGCAACTGGCTTTTCTCTGCACCCCAACAGCTTGTAACCTGGCTGGGGTCATCTGACCTCGGTCCTCTCTCCTGCCAGGGGCAGGGGGTCAGACACGATGATCCATTGTGGTCCCTTCCAACTCTACAATCTATGAATCTATATTTTTTCCTTTCCATTATGACTGTGAAGGTTGCTATTTCACTGAAAGCATGTCATGAATTGTACTTGTTACAACCTTGCAAAGCAGAAAGAAAATAGAAATGCCAAAATGTTTCACAAGCTGCATTAGTATTTTTCAGGGAGGTTCTTTGGTCTATAGCGGTTGGGGTCTCCTCCGCCTCTGCCCCATCTATTCGCTTCCTGATCAGCATGTCTGTCAGCTTCATCTCTGCCCCTCATACGCTTGTAAAAATCCCTGGCATCACTGAAAAAAGAAATAAAGGTTCTTTTGCACAAATACCAATAACTAAATAATTTCCTTTTCATTTCTTTACCTGTACAATCCCTACATGTTTATAGGATACTTTGAAATCACTCCTGTATCACACAGATCTAGGCTTGTTAGAACCATCTCGGAGCTGGCATGAATGTAAAAGCCATTGCTGCGCTTGCCTCTACTATGCTCTGTTCACTGCTCTGAAGACTGTGAAGTACTGGGATAAAAACATCAACTTCTTTCAACAGAGTAGTGTGAGCTGATTGGAGCAAGTATCAGATATGTTGTGTCAACTCATGAAACACATGAATAAGGGCTCCTAAATTCAAGAATGGGCTCGGTCTTCACATACCCAGCTCAAATAGTAGTTAAAAATATCCACTCTTTAAACAGGGGAGTAACCATTTGTGAATCAAGAGATATTTCACCCTGTTGGATTACACAGATGTCTCCCACCCTAATTCAGAACCCCAGGCACATTAGGTACCTTATAACTTTTGCTGCCCAAGCACCACCAGGTCCTCTCTGTGCAGCATCACGATTTCCCCGTGCATGGAAATATTTATCTGAATGTTTCCAGTTGGCCTCACGCATGTCCGTGTATGCTCTGGCCATATCCTTAGCACCTGGGTAGGGAAGAAAGAATTACAGAAACTGTAAACACAAGGGTGGGAGTTATTTTACCCCTCTCCAGTGGCCTTCAATCATCATTCTATCCTTCCTCTGTGGCTTCTAAGTTAAGGCTCCCTTCCCAAGCCTCCTTTCAGAAGCAGATGATTTTATAGCTGTTTTACCTCTTTTTCTAACTGTACCATCCACCAAGTGAAATCTTGAGGAGGAGATGAAAGGAGACTCCTTGACAAAGGGGAAGTCTCCATAAACCAAGCAGATGATGACAGTTATTGACACTGTTGTTGCTGTTGTTATTGTTATTCATCAGGTCTGTTGTGACTGAGCTTGGGAGCCCAGTTCATGGACCAGGACCTTATTGTACCACATACTGTTCTTGAATCATTCTGGAAAGACTGATTAATTATAATAACAATAATGATAAAATAAATAATTTTAAAGAGATGAGTTTACATTATTCTCATTTTATACTAGCAAAATTTAGCCAAAAAGAGGTTAAATGATTTTCAAAAAATCACATGGCAAATTGGGGGAGGAAATCCTGATTTATTAACACGCTATGTTCTGCTCCTTTCCAAAAAACCTCTCTTCAGAAGACACTCTTCTTGAAGAACATTTATTTGGAAAATAACTTACCTCCAAAGGCATCCTTCATAAATTTCCCAGCCCTCCGAGCCCAGTTGTCACTGGTGACACATAGGACCAGGGATAACAAGAAGATGCAGGTGAAGAACTTCATGGTGCACTACTTTACCTATAACAGAATAGTGGGTGAAAAAGTATGATTATCAACAATCTGGGCAAGTTTTTTGAAGACTCCAGCCATCATATTTATTCTACTTGTAATTGTGGAGCAGGTGCATGGATCAGCAGGGTCACACACAGTTCTGAAGACTTTGCAAAGTGATGATTTGTTGTTAGAAAATGAAACACCCTTTTTGATAAAACCAGTTCTCTTCAGAGCATCCTGCTGGGGAATGGGATGCATGGAAAAGTTGTCTTATCTTTTGCTTAGTAGCTTTTGCACTAAAAAAAACCAAAGTCTGAGTTTATGTACCTTACTGAAAAAGGTAAAACAATGTTTATTTAAATCTTAAAATCAGATTTAAAATCTTAAAACTTACCACTGCAACCTGTCAAGGTTTCTGAGAAATGGGTTCTCTCTCAGATACACTCAGACGGGGGTAGATTGTATTTATAAGAGTCCAGAAACCAACAGGAAATGTTTCCTCTGGGTGGAAAATTTCCCTTACCAATTCCATTGCCCTACTCATAACAACAAATCATTGCCTAAAAGTTAAAGTGTTTTGTACTTACTGTCAGCATATGCAAATCAAGGTTTGTGCTGGTTATTTCCCAATTTATTTTGAAGCTGAGGTAAGTGTTAGCGTTCTAGGATTTTAACTGTATTATTTTTAATAACTTTGGCAGAATAATGTACAAACCCTTATGAA
This sequence comes from Alligator mississippiensis, assembly GCF_030867095.1. Classification (NCBI taxonomy): domain Eukaryota; kingdom Metazoa; phylum Chordata; order Crocodylia; family Alligatoridae; genus Alligator; species Alligator mississippiensis. Next base: position 191,292,025 of record NC_081825.1, on the reverse strand, counting down.
ACCAACAAAGGAGGAAGGGTTGGCTGAATTTTCCTATTTAACCTCAGCTAGAAGGCAACTCTTTCCTATGAACAGGCTAGTTCTTATCTGGTTAAATGGCATATAAAGACTGGTGCTGTACCCACAGCTTTGGCCTGCAAGCATATGTTACATTTATAGCAGCATGAACTCCCTTGTAGCTACAAAAGTCAAGGGGAGAGATGTGCATATCTTCAGTAGTGCTACACAAATGTTTAAAAGCAAAAATGTCAGAAGTGCTAAACAAATGTTCTTGGGTGAACCAGGAATTTCTTTGTAGTGCTACACTGTGTGGCATGTCATGTACCGTGTTCTCCGTCTCTCTGTGTAGCACCCTTGTCCTGAGCAGGGCTGTAGTGGGATCAGTGCTAGCCCACTGCACCCAGGCTGGGCTGTTAGTGAATACAGGACTGGAACCAGGCTTGTTGGTGGCAAGCAGAGATGAATCTCCACTGAGACCAGAGCTTGCAATGCTGCTCACAACACGAAGTCCCAGTCCTGCACTCACTGACCAGCATATTGGGGGCTTGTTGCTCTGCTCCCTGCACCCCATGTAATTAGAGCTAAGAAGGCAACTGACCACTCCTCCAAGCCCTTCAGAACTGTACAATGAAATCCCTGACTTCCTTCCCATAGGAATCAGAAGACGACTCCTATTGACATCAATGGAGACAGAATGCTATTCATAAAACTTTGGGTAATTATATAGATACTATTATTTTTAGTTTAAAATTCTTACTTTTTGTTTTACATTGCAAAACAAAAATCCTCTAGACTACCATCTGGTTTATCCACAAGCTTCATGATGCTGAATCTGCAGACAAGGAAAATTGTCCTGAAACAGTGAATTTTCAAAATTAGGAAATCCACCAGGCAGAGAAAAAACCTAGTTCTAATTGCTGGATTTTCCAGTTACAAATCTGGCCCTTCAACTCTGCCCAAGTCTGCAGGGAAATAAATGTGGTATTCTTGGGGAATTTGTTGCTGAGGCCTGTTCTATATAGGATAATCCCTAGATGCAACCAAATTTGCACTGCAATGACCTTTCCAGCCACTTCTGGACTAAGGGACTCCTCTGAAGTTTGAAGGCCTGGATCCTGCATGTAGATCTGTTCAGGAAGACCAGTCTGCTGGGTCTCTCCCTGTTGTAGTATACTCTAGGGATAAATTTGTTGTGGGGTTCACTAGCGTGTGTGGATTATACCAGAGAGGTCAGGTTGATGAGCAAATTGCACTAAGCCTGGGATGAAATCCCAAGAGTAGGAGAAATCAGTGAAGAAACGTACATGTTAAAAGAAAAGGCAGATGGGGAGACTGACACCTCCATAGCCACCTAAGGTTATGAATCTAAATCTAACTTATGTCCCTGGCTATTAAAGCCTCACCCATGAAGTACAACCAGTTCTCCTCTCCCCAGAAAAATCTCTGGTTTCAAACAGGCTGTCAAGAAACACTGCTACAGTAGAAAGCAGATCATTCATATCTGGGTGCATCACAGCCTACTTAATTTGCAGCAGGAGCCCTAATGAAGTACAAGCCATGTAGCTGTTTATTGCAGCTTTAACTTCCAAGGGTACTGCAAAGAGAAGCAGACATTTTGAAGGAACAGCTGTAGCAATCAAATGCAGCATGCCAGTAGTCCTCCCCCTTTGTTTGCCATGGCTCTATATACATCTGTGACTGTCCTTATTCTAATATTATAAAAGCCTTAATCTGTCTGTCTGTCTGTCTGTCTGTCTATCCATAATGCTTTATTCAGGCTATGATTGGCTGGCCCCTGGAAGTGACAGCAAAGGAGTGGAGGGAACGGGCTTCGCCCCCCCCCACCCTGCTCCCTGCAGGTGGTGACAGTGTGGGGGCATTGAGGCCAGCAGAGCTGGCCTTGTCTCCCCCCCTTGCTTCTTGGAGAGTGGCGGCACGGGGGGGAGAGGGGTCAGGATGCCGTGCGGGGACGAGGCCACCAGCACTGCTCTTGGCCCTCCCCTCCCCGCTTCTGTGGTCCCCACCTGCAGGGCCGCTGTGGGCTGATGCAGCAGAGGTCAGGGTGGGGCGGGCACACCATGACAGCGAAGGGGGAAGAGTGGACCTGGGCCGACATGGCAGTGGCGGGAGGGGAAGAGTGGGCCCAGGCCCAATGGGGGTGGGGTGGAGGAGGAGCAAGCCTGGGGTGGGGAAAGCTGGCCTGCCACAGCAGTGGGGGGGGGGAGCAGCACAGCTGGCCATGCCCACCCCTCACCCTGCTCAGGCAGTGGCGATGAAGCAGACAGAGCAGAGGACAAGGCCAGCACTGCTGGCCTCATACCCCGACTCCTGCTCCCTAGATGAAGCGGCAGCACAGGGTGCTGGGTGGCAGTGCTCTGTTCATGCCTCCCCTCCCCCCCCCCGGTCATTCATGGGTCAAGGAGGCATGGAGATGCGGGGGGGGGGAGGAGTGGGAGTGGGCCCAGCCCTTAAACAGCAACAGGCAGGGTTGGGGGGGGGCGCACTGGGCCCAGCCTGGGCCCACAATGGCAGTGCGGAGGAGGATGCACCAGGCCCAGCCCAGCCCAGCCCCAAAATGGCAGCGGGGGGGCTCTGGGCCCAGTCCCACAATAGCAGCAGGGTAGGTGGCAGGGAGTGGGCCTGTCCCCGAAAATGATGGTAGGAGGGAGGGCCAGATGCAGGCCTCTGTCCCTCCCCTCCCCCGTCATTCTTGATGGCAATTGGATAGTAGAATCATAAAGAAGCAGGGCTGGTAGGGACCTCCAGAGGCCATCCTGTCCAATCACCTGCCTAGATAGGATTATCCCTATTGAAACCATCCCATACTAATCTGTAATTTAACTCGTTGTAAAACTACCATCAACCCTGACCCAACACAAGACATAACACCCTAACCTGCCACAGGTAAAGCAGGAGGATCATGGTAAGCAACGTCCTGCTTCTATAAAATGTTCTTAATATATGTTTGAGCTATCCCAAGAAGAGAGCCATGCCCTCAGCTACAGAGAAAGGCAACCCCTCTCCTCCATAGTCCATACCAATCTGACCATGGGGTAAAATACCTTCCTGACCCTGAGCAGATGGGCAACACCCGCTAGCCAGGAACCTCTGGCTTTAAGTCCCAGCAGGAGCACTGGCACACCCCAGCCAAAATCCCCAGCTTCAGCTGCAGCCAACACCTAATGCCTCTGAAGAAGGCTTTAAAACACCCTGACACATCTAGTAGAAAGAAGAAGAGGGGAGCAACCAGCAAAGCCCAGAAGCATGGGAAATAACCCATGCTTGCAAACCCATATCTTTGCCAGGGGCTAAAGAACAAAGTAAAAATATAACAAGAGGCTAGGTTACTTTTAATTTACTGTATTTATTCACATACCATGTATACCTTTTCTCCAAGAATTAGCCCTCCAAAGGTAGGCTGTGTGTCTTAAAGTTGATTTCTCTGTCCAGAACAAAAGCATGTAGACACTAGGGCTGTGCGAAACAGCACCGTTTCATTTCAGTTTCCATTTTGCCATTTTGAAGGGACAGTGTTTCATTTCATCATTTAGTTTCATTTCAAAGCACTGCTCCATTTTGTTTCATCAAAACTGTTTTTCTGCTTTGACAGGTTTCGACATTTCACCCATAGGCTATAATGGGAATTTATAAAAATGTCTAAAACTGTCATTTGTTGCTTGATTCAGGTAAAAATTGCAGGGATGGTAGCCCCTTCTGAGGGCATGAAGCCTGCCAAGCTTCAAGGAGATAGGTGAAAAGATTTTTGGGAAACTGCACCTCAAACAGTTGAAAGGAAAACTCCTTTCACTTGCTGGCAGCTGCAGCTTCCTGTCATCTCACATGCAGATCCAGGAGCCTGCATCCCAGGAGGGCTGCAGGGCTGTGCCAGACTCTTTCAGGGAGTGTGGGACCCCAGATCTGCATGTGGGATGGCAGGAAGCTGCCGCTGCTGGCTGGGACCAGCTCTGTGCACAGCCGGTGCCAAGCTCTAGGAAGACTGCTGCTGCTACTGGCCCCAGACGGCGGCATGCTGTCATCCTGCGCACAGATCTGGGGGCCTACACCCCCCTGGGAGGGCTGCGGGGCTGTGCCAGACTCCTCCCAGAGGGTGTGGGCCCCCGGATCTGTGTGCAGGATAACAGCAGGCTGCTGCTGCTGGCTGGGACCAGTGCTGAAGCCATGCAAGCCTGGCTTCGAAACTCGAAACGCTTTGAGAATTTTGAAACATATCAAATGCCCTCGTTTCATTTCAAAGCTGTTTTGAAGCCTTTTGCTTCACGCTGTTTCAAACTTGAAACACATTGAAACAGCTTCAAAACAAAACACCTGGCAAAATTTCACACAGCCCTAATAGACACTATAAGAAGGCTGATGCTTCTTTTCCTTCTCTCCCACCAACAGCCACATGGAGACAGGGGCAATATCTGGCAGGAACAGATCTGGGGGAGGGAGCTAGCAGGAAGAAGTGCAATATTGCAGTGGCACCTTGCTTCCTTTCCTGGTCCATCCTAAACTCCAGCAGCTAGCAATGCTGGGAAATCATTTAGCTTCATGTCTCTTATAATTTCCCTGATTACTGCTAATTGTTCTTCACTCTGCAGGTTTTAAGGACCCTCTCTCCTTGATATTCCTCTAATCCTCCTTCATGTTCTGCAGTTTTGCTGTCTGCTAATAACTCTTGGTTTCTCTTCTCCTCTTCCACTGCCCTTGATCTGCCCATGGAATCCAGCCATGAGCAGCCAAAAGGGAGGGTAAGTGAGCTGACCATCCCTGCTCTATGTGGCCATGAATCTGGAAAAATCTTTTTTTTCATTCTGCCTTCCCTGAAACAAGGTGAGTTGTGTATTTGGTGAGGAGAGGTGGAAGAGTGGTATGAGAGATAATAGAGATATATGGTAGCTATGTCTGACCCCAAGTTCATTGTAGGCAATGAAAAGATTCCAATAGGACTTGGACTGGAGCTTTAAGTCTATAATTTTTTATTTTTTTTCCTTTGGAGGTACAGAAAAAGATGGTTCCATTTTGTTTTACTTGCTTGATACTTCTCTGCTCCTTAGCTTTTCTCTCTCTTCCATTTTAAGTTATGTGCATTGGGCTACTGAACCACAGAATGTGATTATTTCTAACATGTATCTATGCTGCTGCTTGGCTGAATATTAGAAGAGTAGCATGACTGCAGTACAAGCATACCCTAAGATTTCAGGTAGACATTCAATTCCCACTGCTGAATGGTGTTTATCCTGCCACTGGAAAAGAGGGGAAATTGTCATCCAGCATTAAGACTGTGATGCAGTCGTTTTAGCCAGACCTCAGGGCTAGAGACAGACCTTCAAAAAGCCAGAGACTGAATTGATTCAATCTTTGCAGGTTAGTCTAATCTGCCTAGGTTGAACTGATTTGCAACTGAACAGACATTCCCTCTGCACTGAGGAAATGCAGGCACGTGGCTGCAGTTGCTCAGGCCAGGTGCCAGAGAGCGCTACAGCTCACCCTCCAGTGTAGGGAAGCTGTGCTGGAGGGAGTAGTCTGGGCACTGGCCTTGGCTGAACTGGCCAGAGAGGGATTTAATTCCCTGATCCCTGTCCTACTAGCAGGGACCTGATCCAGGTCTGCCAGGTGCTCCCCCCTTGCTACTGCAGCGGCAGGGCTGGTCACAGCCAGACCCTGGCCAGCATGGCCCCTGACACAGAGGGAGCAGGAAGGCGGATTATTCCACCTTCTACCCCCACTACTCCTGGGGGACTGCAGCTGGGATCTGTACAACCCAATTGCTGCTGCTCACTCCCTGCTTGGGGCAAGTGGCAGAATAACCACCCTCTCTACCGCCCACCTAAGGAGCCCTGCTGGCCTGCGTCTGGCTGTACCCCTGCCCTGCCATTGGAGTGGTGAGGGGGCAGGGCTCTTAATCGGGGCAGCAGACCCTGTCATAGTGTTGGGGAGCATGAGCCTCTTCCTGGAGGGGACACTGCATTGCAGGGTGGGCAGAGCTACGATGGACTCCACACAATAGCACCAGGGCTCAGAGGGGGCCAGAACCCCCCTAGCACAGCCACCAATACCAACACAGCCACAGTCCACAGCAGCTTTCCCAACCTCACTACACAGTTCCCCCCTCCAGCAAGAGGCTCATGCTCTGGGAAACCGTGACAGGGGCTGCTGCCCCTCTCACAGTTCCTCCTCCCCTCACCACTCCAGCACTTGGGCAGAGGTGGCCCCTTATGTGAGGGGGTAAGGTTATTCCCCCCTCTGCCCACAGTGAGGTCTGCCCACTTTGACCACTGCCACCACTGCTCACTCTGTGCCCGGGGCGAGTGGCGGGATAAGCCCCCTTCTGCTCCCCTCCCTCCAGGGTCTGGCAGAGGGAGCAGGAGAGGGCTTATTCCACCATTTGCCCCAAGCAGGGAGCGAATGGCAGCAGTCGGGACAGGCATATCCCAGCTGCAGTCCCCTTGGGGCAGTGAGGGTAGAGAGGGAAATAACCCTCTATCTCTACCTTGGTGGTCAACATTTTTGTACTCAAAGCACTTCTCATTGGATGTGAGGCACCCTTCCATAACTTTTGTTAATTGAGTGGCACCCAATTTCAAAGACTAGTTTATGTATTACAGTGTTTACCTCCTTACACAGGGCTGGGCATGAGGGCTAAGTACAGACAGTCAAAAATCCCAATGCTGAATTGATTTGATCTTTGAAGGTTACTGTAAGATGCGTACATTGAACTGTAAGCAAGTGAACAGACATTCACTTTTCATACTGGAAATGCAGCCACATGCCTGCAGTGGCCTAGGCCAGAAGCCAGGGGGTGCTTGAGCATGCTTCGCTACTCAACTAGAGCAGATAGTTTAAGCCAAAGCTAGCCTGGCCATCCTGTGAGCAGGGGAGAGTTGCTGGGGAGGTGTAAAGCATCCTAGGATGCTGGGGGACTGTGAGTTAACTTGAATCTGCAGGGGATCTGGGACAGAAGTTCAATAAACTGATTTAACCTAAATCAGTTCAGTCTGATACTACATCCATGCAGGTTTATCTTAAACCAGTTTTGGCCACTTTGAAAGTGGTTTATGTGCACTGAACTTCTGTTGAATTGCAGACTTGAACTGGTTTCTGATCACTTATATCAGTTTATGTGTAATTTCAGTCTCTAGCCTAGGGATAGGTGATTGTCAAGGCAGGGACAGGCCTGAGCCTGGCTGATCTGTTTAGTTTATCTGCTTATTTTCTAACATTTTGCTTATTTCCTCACACCCTCATAGCACCCTTCAAAGGATTTGGTAGCACACTGGTTGAGAATCAGTGTTCTAGCTAAACCACAAAGTTCCCTTTATTTAACAACCTACTTATGTTATATCTACACCAAGTCCCTGGCACTCTTGAGGAGGGATGCTCTCCATCATGCCTTAACCACTCACTCCGGTTTGCCTAGGTGGCTTCACTGCTGTTTTTCCAAGTTTATCACATACCTGAAATGCTTTGTATTATTATTACCTTTTGACCCTCCCCAAGAGTACTGGGGATGCAATTTAGCTATACTCCTCATTTCTCTGTCCTCACTTCCCCAACTGCAAAAGGAGGACAGCAATGACTTTTTCCTTCTCTCATAATGTTCTGTGCTCCTGTTTAATTTGTCTTCCCTCAATTACTGCAAATGAAAATAGCAATATTTGTTTTCCTTTCACAATTTCCTGTGCTGCTTGTTTTGATTATGAGCTCTTTGGTGCAGGAATTGTGTATGTTGAGCATCTGGTAAATATGGTTCTGATTTTGGCTGGGGCCACACAGTAATATAATTATACAACTAATAAATACAACTAAAACGAAAGCTCAGAGGTCGAATTTATTTTGCCAGTTGATATATGGTAAAACATTTTCGCATGTCCTCAGATATTTGACACGATTTTCCATGTTTACAGTCCTGATTCCATATTTTTCATTCATCAAAGGTCTTCTAAAATTCATGACAATATTCCATTGTCCAAAAGAAGCCATAAACACCAGTGCAGTTTCCTATGAGCTGCCATATTGGGCTAGATCATTTCAGTAGTCCAAGCACAGACATTGGCTAGTGCCATCTGCTTCACAGGCAGGGGTAAGAGGAGTCACCTGACTCAGAATGAAGACCGGGTTTAAATCAGGTATAAGTCCAGACCCTAAGAAGAGCCCAGCAATAAGATCTGGAACATGAATGACTGGCGCCTCCCAAGACTGGGGGCAGGGGGACACCATGGTAGTGAGTGAGGACCACCTGCAGCCGGCGGCAGCGGTGTCAGTGGCAGGGGGTGGCAAGTGGTGAGTGGCAATTAGGGACCACCCACAAATGCCGCTGGCTGCGTTGGCAGTGAGGGGGGGAGGGGTGGCAAGTGACAATCACCCACAGAAGCCGGCAGTGGATTTGGCGGTGGCCAATCTCAGGGGGGCACATCCCCCCCCCCCGTGCCCCACCTACACACCGCCTATGATCTGGAGTCTACTTAGAGAACAGCACCCTAGCAGGAGGGTCATAGCTTTGGAGCACCAGCACAGAGAGGATAGCTGAAGCAATCTGGAGGCTTGGGTAGGAATTAAGGAGCTAGAGCAGGTTCCTAGGGACTGGGGTCTGGGTGAGCTCAGAGTGAAGGGCTCAGCACACAAGACCTAATGTTGTTGACCCTGAAGACTGTCCTTGTTATTTAAATAGTTATTCTTTGCCTTCAGTTGCAATTGGTACAAGGTATAAAGGAAGTTTCTACACATGCACTCTGTACTGTATAGTAAGACTGTTCCAGAAGGAGTGACCTTTAGACCTTCTAACTCAGGCCAATGTGCTGAGCATTTGCTCTGATCAGAAAGCACGGGGTCATTTCTAGTTCAGCATGATTGACAGGTAATATGCCACATACGGATGTGTGAAACATCATAGTGCCTCATGCAAAAGTATAGTAGCCTATGCGCTATATGTTGATTGGAGGGAATTATCATTTTGGTGGGAATTTATGTGCCATGTGCACAATTTAGTGTGGAGTGAAAAGATGCAAGTGTCGTGTGCATTCTAATAGGCTACCCACCCCAAGGTAAAAGTTACAAAAATAAGTTTTTCCTGAGAGTCAGTCAGTCTGCTGGTTCCGCTCTATTCAGCTCGGTTCTGGACGGGCTGGATAGTGGTTATGGTCTCTAGTTCTCAAGGATACATCTAGTGTGTGGTTGTCGCTGCCACTGAAGATGCATTTTGCTGGTTCTGAGAGTTGTTTGAGAGTATTTTCAGCTCCACTCTCTCATAGTAGGACAGATAATGTATAACCCTGGGTGTATATAATTCTCCCCATGCTTCCTGTGTTATTGTTTTGTCTGTAATTATTGTATATAGTTATCTGTATTTTAATATGCCATTTGATTTGTTTAACTTTTATTTTGGTGTCCCTGTGTAATGATCCGTATAATCCAGGCTGGGCTGCCTACCCCAGCAGTAGCTAAGTCAGCCTGGGCCACTCATGTTCCCTTCCTGTTTACTGTAATTTCTTTACCTGAAGCCTTTTGGTCCTTGTAACTTTCTCTTGGCTACTGTGTGGGGTCCAGGTGAAGCCCAAAGAGAAGAGCTCAGTGCAGGAAGCCGATCTGAGTAGGAAGGCCTGGAAGTGAAGGTGGCAGAGGGAGTGACCTCTCACTGGGCTGTTAATGGGGCCAGGGGCCAGAGAGGGGCTGAAGGCTGGAGGCAGCCACAGCGGGAGACTGCCAGAGCCAGAGAGGGGTACGGAGTTCTCAGCTGGCTCAAGGTGGGGCCAGAGCTTAGGAGAGACCGAAGGTCCAGATGTGGCCATAGTCAGAGAGGAAAGGGTTAGAGAAACTGAAGCCCGGAATGAGGGTGGCTGGTATAGGGTCATCAGATGTAGAGGAAAGTCCAAGATTGCCCCAAGACCAGGGGGCCCAGAAGTAGGAGAACCAGGGTCTGAGAACCTGGAGGAAGAAGTGAGCTGAGTCCAGAAGGGGACCAGTTGAAAGCCAGTGAGACCAGGGCCTGAGAGAGCCAGGGCCGAGGGAGCCTGGGGGGGTGGTAAAGGGCCAAGGAGCTTGTAGCCCTGGAGGGGCCAGGGTTGTTGAAGAGGGACAGCATAGTCCTGGGGATACAGGCTAGGGCCTAAGCTGGTCCTGGGTATGACCAAAAATTGCACTTTACTGGGATCTGGGGTCACTGTGGTGGGATTGCTCATGGCAGAGCAACCCCTAGAAAGTGTCCCAGGGAAGGGCGAGTCTTGGCTCAGATCAAGTGTAGACCTGTACCTGGCATGGGAAGTACCGTGACCACTGAGAGCCCAGAGTGGGGCTGAGTGAGGTTGAGGGGCCTGAGGGCCTAGAGAAGGGCTGCGTGTGAGAAAGAGAAAGAGCGTCAATGAGGATGCCATCTGCAAGGCTTGGGGCGTGGTGTAGGGGCCAAACAGAACTATGCAATTGGCCCATAAGGCCTTGACTACAAATCTGGTGGTCACTATGGTGAGATCAGGGTAGCCTCCCGCATTCTTCATAACAATTAACATCAAAGTGTGGTGGGCAAGAGCAGGGCAGATGGCCCATAGAACAGGATACAAGTACATTTTGTTGTCTCCACAGGGGCTTTACGACCAGCCCTGGAGATGGTACTCTGTCATATTCTTGCCTTGCCAACTTCTTCCAAATCCTGTAAATATGTAGTTGATTTGTTGAACTCTGAGCATCCCCATCCTATAGGTTGTTTTAATATTTATTAGTTCAGTGAAACTTTTAGTATCTTAAGATTTTTATTTATTGTTAGCCATATAGGACAACAGAAACATTGGGATGTCTTTCTGGACTCCATCAGTATTTTTCAGGAAGACCCTCTGGCCTGTAGCGGTTGGGGTCTCCTCCACTTCTGCCCCATAGATTTGCCTCCTGGTCTGCCAAAGTGTCTTCTGCCCCTCTGCCACTAACTGAACCCTGCCAATTTTCTCTGGCATCACTGGAAAGTGGATAAAAAATAAAAAGGTTATTTAAGTAATCTGTACTTAAATGCCAGTGAACAAATATTTACCCTTTCCTTATTCATCTCTATTATTCTCATTTGCCATAGACTTTTGAGGTCACACAAGGACCTCTGCCTGTCTGGAATAATAGGAGCCATCTGATGACTGTGAAACAAGATAAGCTGGCCCTACTCACAAAAGATAAAATCAATACCGATGACAATTGCATAGCACAAAAGGATGTGAGTTCACGGCTAGGCCGTCTGAGAAGAAATAAATGAGGTATCACTTCTAGCTTATCTTACTATAGTCATGATGATTTTAAGCAGGCTCCTGGTTTTCTTGTAAGTACCTGTGTAAAATGTCTATTCTTGATTATTTAGTATGGTAAACATTTATTTTACAATTAACTTGTGTTTATGTGCAGGAAGAGTCATTCTCCATATGTGATAGATGTCTCCTCCTGATTTACTCTTGTTTTGCTGCTTCCTCCTAATTTATTTTTGTTTTCCTTAGTGGTTCCATTGGTCTTCCAAGGATGACTCCTCAAAAACCTTGTGTTTTTTCCTGGTTGATAATCAGTTTCTTGATACTTTCCAAACTTAGTAGAAATGGATAACCTCTTGTCACTGAGGAAGGTCATTCATTCAAATTAGGACTTTCTGACGTCAATAATGATCAATTTGATTAACAGCATTTTCCTGTCAGTTACTATTTGGCAATCTCTTGATTTACACAACTACAGCGCTTTGAAGATGCTGAGCTAAAGGGTCTATGAAGAGGAATAAGAGGGCTAACAGGGCGTGCTTCAGAAATGAGAAATCTCTCTGAAACAAACTGCTACTGAGCCCAGCTGTTCTCGGAGGTGAGCAGATCTGCACCTGGAGAAGCTGATAAGAAACAAACCATCTCTCTTTAGCCTGCACTGGTGAGAAATTATCACTTTACAGCTAAATGCTGGACTTTGTTTTGTTTGGGGCTCATTTAACCTGGAATACTTGGAGTAAATAAAGCTTTTCTGTCATTTATCGAACCAGGTGTCATGTCAATCCTTTAACACTAGTCTGGAATCCTATTTTATTACTTAACACCATCCCAGAAACACAACTGTATTTAAAAAGCTTTCAGACAATTTCCCTTCATTAAATTCTACCTGTTCTTAAGTTCTTAACATTATAGGCTTCACATTCAACCATAACAGTTTAACACCAGGGACCAGAAAGACTAAATGCACTGTCGTGAACATGTCACCCTGTTTCTACATGGACCTGTAATCTGATCTGAGAATGCATTAAATTTGTCAGCTCATAACTGGCAAGCACAGAAAGCTGCTTTGAAAACTCAAGCATGGCCCCAGTCTTTGTCATCAAATTTGGCTAGTTAAGCTATTAAATAAAAATTTCTTTTCTCCAAAAGCTTAATAAAAATGTATGAATCAGGATGCACATCAGCCTCATTGGATTGCCCAACTCCTTACCAACTGTATTCTCATATACCAATTAGCATTCTTTACCTGATAACTTCCGCTGCCCAAGCACCACCAGGACCTCTTTTAGCAGCATCGTAATTCCCACGAGCATGGAAATATTTATCTGAATCTTTCCAATTTGCCTCACGCATATCACTGTATGCTTGGTACATATCCCTAGCACCTGGATAAGGGGGAGAGAATTATGTAAATGCTGCACATGTAGAACAAAACTTTAAGATTATTTTGCTCCATCCAAAAACATTCCAGCCACATTACTACTGGGGCGTACAAATATAGTGCTCGTACAGAAGACAGAAGGACTCATACACCCAATATGCCCTTTAGGAAGAAATAGATTTAAAGATTCTTGAACATTTCTACTAAATAAGGCTTCTATCAGATGACATCTCTGGAGGAGGAGATGAATGAGGGCTTCTTGAGAAGGATCTCAAAATACCATATAGCATCAATAGACTCAGATATATTATATATTTGAGGACTCTTTTAGGTACAGTAAACCCTCAGAGATTTCTCAAAGCATTCTCCTCAAGGTTACTAGGAGAACAGAGTAAAGATATGCATCCAAATTACAAACATCATTCTTTTGAGTCTCCAATCTATGCCATTGTCTAAATGGAGGTTGACACCTATTGAAAAAAATATCCATAAACCTCTGCTTTATCCACAAAACTCTGCATTATTTTTCAGGAATTCCTCAGGGATGGAGAAGCTAAAATGAGGTCAAGAATGTCTATACTGGGGAATTTCCGTGTTGCACTAAATTAATTCCTGTGGTGATTTGGTTTAATTGGTCCTATGGAGATGAATTTGGACAGAGTTGAGAACTTTTATGCATACATTGTAAACATCTGAAACTGAAATTAATATAAGCTCATCTTTTTTACCATGCTTTGTTAAGAAAACAAAACTGCCTTACGACAATAGGTAGAGTTGATAGATTATCAACTTAAAATTAGATATGTTACACAGCTTGGAAGCAAGGAGTAAAATGATGAACAGGAGACAATAAATGGAATCAGAGCCTATTGTGAGTTGCTTCTTGAGATTAAATTAGATACTTGATTCCATCCATATGAACCTAGCTATTGACACTCCCTTGATATAAGGATGACAGTCTTCCGGGAAGTACGGAAGTTATTAGCGAGTCCATGGATGACTGAGGAGGCCAATACAAGATCTGCACGTTTGATTGTAGACATGGCAAATAGTTCTGGAAGGAAGGACTAGATCCTTGTGATGTCAGGTCACAGCACTTTCCCTCTGTGTCCTCATCTATTCATAGCCCTAGTAAGGTGACTTATCTCAGAGTGATTGATATCTTGTACATCATGGTACTACTGAGAATGATTCAGTGCTTGAGTCTCTCAGGTATTAACGTTAAGATCGCATTTCTTCAGATTGGCCTTCAAAGTGTCCTTGAATCTCTTCTTTGTCCCACCTGTAGAGGATCAGAGGTGATCTGGGAGTATAGGACCTGTTTTGGAATCCAGTTGTCACACATCCTTATAATATGTTTGTGAGAGGGGAAGATACAGCCAATGGGGGCTTTCCCCATCTTCCCCAGGCTCCACGGCAAGTGGGGAAATGCTGGGACGGCAGGCTCAGGTGCACCGGTTCAGGAGCAGCCTGAGCCTGCAGATCAGAAGAAGAGAAGGGTGGGGCCCGGGAACAGAGCATACCAGAAGGGAGACAGAGGAAAGAGCATCGGGCAGTGTGGAAACACCACGGGGAAGCGCAGGCTAGAGCCAGGAAGCCGGGCACAGCCCAAAAGGGAAGCATGGGTGTTTGCACACCCCAAAAGAGGCACACTGAGGCAAAGCCCCAAGAGAGTGTCCCGGAAAGGCTGCCAAGCCCAGTGACAAAGCAGGGAGGAGCATGGAGCACGGCCGGAGGAGGCTGCACCCAGCAAGGCAGGTACCCCATGGGGAAGTGCGGGGAAGGGAACCACAGAGTCCACTGAACAAGGTGGGGAAGTAACACAGCCTCAAGGCCAAAAGAGTGAAAAGGAGAGGGAGAGATGGGTGGCAGGAGGCCCGAACATGGAGAGGCTTCTGTGGAGGGGCAGAAGTTTAGGGTCGAGTCAGGCTGCAAAGCAATTGGTGGCATGGAGGCCTAGGATTGTGGCTGAGGGGGTGGAGACCCAATAAAGGGTCACTAATAAGGCAGCAAGAGTGCAGCAGGAAGCTGCCAAGCCTATAGAGCACAATGTAATGAGGAACACAGCTATGAGTGCATCTCAGTGGAAGCCGATCTGGCAGTACTTTATGTTGGGTTTTTTCCTGTCTTCCTTATAAGAACCTCATCAGCACAAGGCTGTGGTGAGTCCAGTTACAGAGATGTCAGCCTATAGTCAAAGGACGGCCTAGGAAGTACTGTCAGCCAAGAGGTCTTTCATCCTCCTGGATCATGGTGTATGCATGAGGGCCACCCAGACCTTCGATTCATATGCCTGGGAAGGAATTTTTGGAGTAGTGAAGGCTAATGGTGACTTAAGCATATGATGAATAGCTTGCCAAAGCAAGGGTGCATTTAAACATATCCTAAAGTGCTTTCATAAGGCAGGATCAAAGCGCACAGTTTTGCAAGGTACTGAATGTCCTCAACTCAGCATCCTAACAAGTGACAGTGCTCAGTACTGTGTTGGATTAGGGCCTAACTATTCTGACCCTAGAAATATTTTCTGGAGAGATTTAGGAAACCTTCTGAACTTATTCAGCAAGCTCAATAGTAATGTATTTATTTCTTTATGGAAATTGGTATAGAGTTTTCTGAGAACTGAACTAAAACAAAAAAGACACACTTGGGTAAGAATGATCCCAAATTTCACTGGGCCTAACAATACGTTCTGCATGGAAGTGAAAGAGTTAAAATGATACCTTGTTCAATGAAGTGCATAAATATCCTTTTAAAGGTTGACTTAATCTTTCCTGATGGAAAAGTGCTTATTATGTTTTGATTCATAAGCCATTACAAATATAGGGTCCAGACCCGTAAATTAGGGAGTGGCCCAGCTTCCTATCCTTTGTAGCCACAAGCCAAAATCTTCATATGGCTGAGAGCCACAGGACACATGCCCTAGATCAGTGGTTCTCAACCCATGGCCCACAGGCCACATGTGTCCCAATCAGCACACTGCTGAGGCCTGTGTGACATCCTGTTATAACATTTTAAAATGGATACACAGAAAGTAAGTTGTGTGGGTGTGGCCCACATCACACACTGAGAGCTGCAAGTGTAGCCCACTATGGCAGATACGTTGAAAATCACTGCCCTAGACTATACCCAGAGCCCCAGCTCAAATAATAATTTAGCATTAAATGATTTCTTAGAATAAATAATAAACAGAGACTAAAGGAAATGAGGAGAAAAAAAGAAACGAACAGGGAGAGAGAAAAGGAACATTTTTGTCTTGAACTCTTTTGTCTTTCTCAAAGATCTGCATGCGAATAGAATTTGACCCATGCAGGTTCAGGCATCCATGTGCCTGAAATCCCATTAAGGTCAACAGATTGCCATATGTGTCTAGCCTTGTGGATCAAAATACAGGATCTTAACCAAACCTTCACATTTAAAAGACAAAAGCAAAACTTTTCATGTATCTTCTTATGAAGAAATACTTAAGAGTGATTATGATGTACCTTCCCAATTTGAAGTTAAGTCCACTTTGAAAGGACACCCAAGATCATAGTAGAAGAGCACTAACATCCTAGTGAATTCAGTTCCTTGCTCTCAAACCCACTTCCCGCAACCTTTCTTTCAAGGACAGTTTTGTTGAACAACATAATTAGTAAAAGCTTACCTTGAAAAGCATCTGCTATGAATCTTCCAGCATCAGAGAACCAGTTGTCAGCAGTGGCACACAGGACCAGGGAAAACAATATCATGAAGGTACAGAACTTCATGGTTCACTCAGGCTGCATCAGGATTATGAGAGACAGAAACAGTGAGAGGAAGAGGGAGAATATTTAACCCAAACCTGGTCAACTGTTTAAGGCTCCAAGGCAGCATATTCACCTTTCATGTAACTGCTGTGGAGCATATGCATGAATTGGTAGCACTACCCACAATTGTGAAGACACAAAAAAAGTTATGATTTCTGCTTAGAAAGGGGAATTGTCCTCTCTGACAAACCCAAGTGCTCCCAGCACTCACCTGGAGGTCAGACATGTGTAAGTTGAGGGGTTTTTTTAGCCTATGCTCAATACTTCAATGGCCTCTTATAGGAGCTTTAATAAATGATAAGGCAACATTTTTATATAGAAAGCTTCCATTTAGAATGAGACTTACTGTTGTTGTGTTGCTAGTCTCTGAGAAATGGAGTTCTTCCTGGAGGCTTTCTGAGATGACTAGACTATGACACATTTATAGCAATTCTTATCTCAAAAAGCCAACACCCAATCATTTACAGAAACCTGACTAAATAAACATAATTTATTATTTGCTCATCAGAGGCCAGTAAATATTGCTTCCTCCAGGAATTCAACACTGGAAGTTGCGCTACCTGTCCTTGAGGTTTTTTTAGCTTGAATTGATGAAGTTCCAAAATATCTCTCTATACAGAGCCAAAGGTCTGACAATTATCAACTAATGCCTAGTACATGACAAAATTACAACATTTACTGTTAGATCCAGACCACCACTACCTTTTCCTATAAAAAGTGTAAGATAGATACTGCATGAAAAATGTAATTATTAGTGAAATGAGTAATCTTACTAAGTTAGATTTTTCTCTGGCATAAATTTAATTAAAATTCATAAATGCCAAATTGATTCAATTCTTATCTATAATTTTAATAGGAAGTGAATACTCAAAAATCATGTCCAAATTATCAAGTCTGTGATAATGAGGGCTCTACCCAACTCAAGGAGGTATGTCAGCTCAGCACGTGACAGGGCCTCAGGACCCAGCAGCCCTGTGCCTGACCTGACTGTGCTATTGGGATTCAAGTTCATCAGAGCTTAGTAGCACCAAGGGGCTACACAATTTTTCCCTACCACGACTTGGTCTTATCGGATATTTTAATTGGGAAGCGTTTAATTCCTCAGGTAACTTACTGCTGGTGCGCCGGGCTTATCCCATCTTCTGGGGCTCCAACCTCCCCTACATCCCAGCCATGCGCCACCCTAACGTTAATGAATCCATCACACCCAAGATCTTTAGGGGCAGACTCATTCTCTGACATTGTATGGGCTCATGGTCGTATCTGGCCTGTCTCCCTGTAATAAAGGCACTTCTGTTTAAAAGAAAAACTCCCAGCTGTGCTGGCCTCACATGGATGTGATGGCTCTATCCTTGGGCGCTTCAGCTCAGTTCTGTCCTGACACATCTGGGTTTTACACACGCTTGTGTGCAGGCTCTGTCTCTCTGGCATCTTGCCGGGCTCTCCCTCCACCTGTCCAAAGAAGCAAAGGAAAATACAGGACCTTAGCTGGGATGCTTCCACCCGTCCTGTAACCGGCTTATCCCTAGCCAAGTTTCCATCCAGCTCCCACTGCTTCTTCTTGCCACGGGCCTGCTGCCAGTGTCTCCAGCTTACTTGGAGCTTTTCAGAGGTTTGCTGCTGGCTGGCAGCCGGCTCCACTCCCTCCAAAGCTGCTTCTCCCTCCGGAGCTGTTTCTCCTCCAGCTCCCCATTCTCTGCCTGCCACACCATCTTCCAGTGCACTCTCTCTTCCCCCACTCCAGCCCTGGCTCAGGCTTGGGCTCAGGAGACCTGAGCAGCTGTACAGCAGTCTGATCCAGACCAAGCAGCTGCTGATGAAACATGTTTCTCCCAGCATCTTACCCACTCCCCATTGGGGAGCCAGGATTGTATTTTTACTAAGTTTTTGGGGCGGGTTGGGGTGTAGTGTTAAGGGTTAGACTTTGGAAACAGTCCCTTACAAGGGAACATCTTATCAGGTGAGGAATTTGAACATGATCCCTGGGGAGCAAGGGGAAATCAAGATGGGGGCAGCCACATGGTCTGTGCTGGAGCAACCTGGTGCTGTGCTATCATTAAAGGTCTTCCTCATTCATAGTTGTTGTTATTCACTGCCAGACCTAAATCATTATGGGGCAGGGTTTCCTGTGGATTTTGTGGAGGTCTCCTGATTTCATGATTTCCATAAAATCCACACAGTTGCAATTTGAGTAGGTCTCTAGTCATCATTTGGTCTCCTTATTCAGCTGGTCAAAATGGGATGCCATGTTGGAAAAATCTTAATGCAAATCTCATCACTTTTCTTCCATCAGATTTCAAGACAATTTTATCAACATTTTGAAGCTTGGAAAATTTCAGCTGCCTTTTTTATTTTCATCTTGACTTCTCAGGAAGAAGCTTAAATTTGCCTTACTGGCAACCAACTTCCAAAGTAGCATTAAGATCAAAGACAAGATCTAAGCTTTGTGCAGCTATGTGAATAGTTAATAAAAATTCTTCAAAATATTGGAATTAACAACTCTTCCCGTAGCTCAGTGTCCTCCACAAGTTATATTTACCATCTGGTAAAAAAGACAGCCTTATCACTAGGAGTTAGATCGAGCTAAAGCAAACACAGGTTGTACTTCCTAATCAGAGTAGGGAAGATGGCACTTAAAATCCCTGTTCATTTTACTGAGAAGGATTCCAGTAAAAGTCTGCTGCTGCAAGTGACACTTTGCCCCCTGAAGTTTTTTGGGTTATATAAATACATTTTCTTGTAAAATATCCATGCATTATTTACAGGTACAGAGTTTGGTAACATAAGTGCGATTGGGAAAGTGTTGCAAAGGAGCCCTACATGAGTAGCACACGCCAGTCCAGCTTAGTGCTCTGGCCTGCAAAGGCAATCGACCTAAGCTATGTTGTCTTTGCTCCTCACCCCAGTTTTGGCCCTCTCACTGCTCCACCAGCCTTTGTGGAAGTCCTTCCCTGTCAGATTCCTACTTAGCACTTGAAGAGGTATGTGTATTTGCACAGCTCTAAATTTGAAGCATTCCTAGGTTTGGAGCATGTCAAATGTCTGTCTGTACCTAGCCTATGTTCATTCTGCGTGAATATGCACTAGATCTGGTACATAGGTCAGCACTATCATGTGCAGTTCAGAAAACTTAGTAAAGTGATGAAATCCACTCAAAAACCAGAAACCTCTCTATGACAAAGCCAGCTGCCTTCAGAGCACTTAGCTGAGAAGTGAGGAGGAGAGACACACATGTAAAAACTGTATTTTCAGCCTTGGTTTAACAATTTTACAGTCAAAACCTTATGGTCTACAATTTTATCCTGCTCATGGACAGCAAGTTGAGAGTGGGGCAGACTACCTTCAGACTAAAACTTAGTAATGCAGTATAGCAAAGTTTCTGAGAAACAGGCTCTGTCTTGTTTAAAGGCAGAAGGGTGATGGCATTTATGGGTCCTGAAACCACAATATGTAAATAGTGAATGTTACCTCTAGTTTGAGAATTCAAATCCCATTTCCTCTGTCTGATCCTATTGTACCTTAAGATAAATGAATACAGTAAAATCCCTGTTATCTGGCACAAGTGGGGAATGGGGGGGTGCCAGGCATCTAAAAATGCCAGTTACCTGAGTACCCAAGGCTGGCGGTTTTCAGCTGGACGCGGAGCGGTGGGGGAGGGGGCGGTGACAGCAGCCACAGGTGGAGCGGGGGGTTGCAGCCGCACACAGAGCAGAGACAGCACAGGGTGGTGGGTGGCAACAGCAGCCACGGCATGCGAGCTTCCCCCAACCCCGCCACCTGCGTCCGGCCAGCCGGCTGGTTAATAGAGTGTTCTGGTAACAGGGATTTTATTGTATATACATAAAGGACTCACAGCTGCATACAGTCAACCCCTGCTTAATGCAGTTTCGCTCACCGCAGTTGCGCTATAGCTCTCATTAAAAATACCTACCTGGTTTCACTTGGCACTCAGCGGTTTCATTGTAACACTCAGCAGGGGAAACAGTGGTGCCAGTGGGGGTGGTAGCAGCATCAATTGAAGCGGTGGGTGGCAGCCAGTGGGGCCCAGGGTGGGGTGGCAGGAGCCCAGAGTCTGCTCTGGCACACGGTGTTGGAGCGGGTGGGGAGAAGTGGGGGTGAGAAGGGGTGGGCAGAGGGCTGGGCAGCATAAGCATGGAGCCTGGGCCGGTGCGGCCCAGGGCAGGGTGGTAATAGCCCGGGGTCCACTCTGGCACATGGTGCTGGAGCAGCCAACGGACAGGCAGGAGCGGCAGTGGCGGCAAGAAGGGGCGGCGGGGGTGGGGCCATGAGCGTGGGGCCCGGGCCTGCGCCCAGAGCCAACAAGGCGGCAGGAGCACAGGTCCTGAGGCCGGGGCTGGCAGGAGTGTGGGGCCTGAGCCAGTGCGAGCCAGTGCTCAAGGACATGTGTGCAGTGTCCCCCGCCCCAGCCCACAGTGAAGCCAAGCCCACAGAGCCCCCCATCCCTGGGCTGCAGCCCATGATCCGTTCCACTCAGGTCATGCACTCACCTGCCAGAGCCCCACTGCTCGCTATTATTCCCTGGCGGGTGGGTCCCCAACTCAGGCCCTGCAGGCAGGGTGGCTGAGGCCATGCACAGGTGCACTGGTGGCCGGCAGGGGCCATCATGGCTATGGAACAATGAGGCCGGGAGGAGCCGATGCCCTACCTGGCAGAGCCCACGCAGTGCCTTGCTAGGAGCAGCAGGCCCAGCGCCGGCAGGAGCGCAGGAACCAATTATATTTATTACATTAAACCCTATGGGAAAATGGGTTTTGCTTAACGCAGTTTGGCTTAGCGCTCAGTTTTTCTGGAACCAATTAAGAGCACTAAGTGCGGGTTGCTGTATCATTAGGTGTTCCTTTTGCCCTTGGTACCATGCTTCCTAAAAGGCATACTACCAGCTTTGCCAGTCATCCCATATGTTTTTTAAATAAGAAGTCACGTTTATTTTTATGAAGAAGACCTATCTATGTGCTATAGTTTAGACCTCTCCAACTGACAGCCCATGAGCCATGTGCAGCCAGCAAGGGGTTATGCTGAAGCCTCCAGACTCCCACCCAGCTACCACTCACCTCCACATCACTCCAGCTGCAACAGCTGCTGAGCTCCTCCTCCTTAGTCTGTCTTCCACTTCCTGCCCCTACCCCAATGGTGCTGAGGGAGCCCATGTTGTCAGATGCAGCCCATAGCTAGGGAGCTGAGTGAGGATGGGGCACTTGTGTGCACAGTGGAGCAGGGGTCATCTGCATACATGTTGCAGCAGGGGGAGCACCCATGCAGCGTTTGGTTTGAGGGGCTAGCATAGGGGCAAGCAATTATTTTGGGCAGAGGGCCGCTTGCCCAGTTTTGGCAAGCTGTCAAGGGCCGAATGAGTAGCCCCACCCCTTGACAGGTGCCCCGCCACCTGGTCACCATCTTGGGACCAATGTCCCAATGTCTTGGGACCAATGTCCCAGGGCCAGCACCAGTGGGGCCCAAAGCGGTGCACAAGCTGGCAGGGCTCTGTGGAGCCGGGCTGGGCTGCACCAGCAGGGAGAGGGGGGAGCTGGCCCGGCTTCACAGAGCCCCTGCTGGCTGGGACCCCACGCTCCTGCCACCTTGCTCTTGGCCCCGCTGGCACTCACCCCGGGACGCCAGTGGAGGCCCCGTGCTCCCTGCCCACTCACTCCCAGTGCTCCCTCAGCCCCGCAGTACAGGCAGGGGGCAGCGCACAGCCCCAACCCCCTGCTCCTTGGCAGGGAAGGAGCTGGTGCTGAGCACAGGGGGGAAAAGCGGCCCCTCACCTGCCCTGTGGCCAGCGCTCCCTGCTTCAGCCACTCGCAGCCTGTGCGGGGCTGTCCTGAGCAGGCACAGGTGGCAGTGGCAAACACTGTCCAGCGTAGCAAGTGGTGGGGGCCACAGCTGCTGCCGCCATGTGTAGCCCCAACAGGCGAGCCAAGAGCCAGCACAGGGCCCAGGCTGGCAGCGGGGCGGCTTACAAGCGGGTGCTGAGTGTGGGGGGAAAAGTGCCCCCTCACCCGCCCTGTGGCTGGCGCCCTGCGCTGCAGCCACTCGCAGCCCACTTGGGGCTGTCTGGAGCAGGCACAGGCAGCCCCATGTGGGCTGTGAGCAGCTGCAGCGGGGGGCGCCAGCCACGGGGCAGGTGAGGGGCCGCTTTTTCCCCTGCGCTCATCTTTTCCCCGGGCCACTTTTCCCTGGGCTCCTTCCCTGCCCTCCCCTGCATCCTCCCTTACCTGAGCTTCCCATGCTGGGGCAGCCTCATGGTCCCAGGCCAGAAGCCCCTGCTGGGGCTTCCAGTTGGGGGGTGGGGGGGGGTGAGGTTGGGCAGGCCCTGCTGTTCTGGGAGCCCACTGGGCTTCCTCTGGGTCCTACTGCCCCTGGTTCCTGTCATTTTTTACAGGAACCAAGGCAGATAAATATTAATTTTCTACATTTTTTAGGCACCCTGCAGGCCAGATAGAATGCCCTCATGGGCTGCATCCAGTCCGCGGGCCATATTTTGCCCACCCCTGGGCTAGCAGCTCATGCTGCTGCAGCCCATGGGGCATACAGCTGGTGGGTGTGCAGTCCCCAACTGCTTAGAAGTTGGACAGTTCTGTTACTGATAACCCAACTTTCAGGGGATAGTCTCATCTCAGTGCGTGGGAGATGCACAGATTCCAGTCTCACTGGACGCGTCTACATAAGAGGCTTACTGTTCATTAGCCTAATAACACTACATAGTAGCGTGTCACAGCAAAAACCACACTAATAGCCTATTGTGCTGTGTTATTAGGTAATGCACAGTAAACCTCACCAAATAACCGTGTGCTGGCACTACCGTGCAGTAACTCTAGATACTGTGTACTTAGTTAGTACTTTATTAAGGAAGTACTAAATTAAATGCGTAGTATCTAAGGTGCATTAATGAATGTGTAGTCACACCCACTTACTATAATCAAAATTAAAGAGGGAAACAAATGCTTGTCCAGGCCCTAGTTTGAAATCCTTTGTCTTCTTGAAGCCGGTGACAAATTCCTATGGACTTCAACTGAGTCAGGATTTCACCCATAATCCTTTGGTTATGTTCATGGATAAATTCAGCCTTGAATGAAAGAGAAACTAATTTCACATTTTACACTGCAGAATAATCCCTTTATTGTCATCTGTTTTATTTGTAAGATGAAAGTAGCCAACTTTCAAAAAAACCCAAATTGTTGTGAAACTTGGAGTTTCCAAAATTATGCAATCCACCAAGAAAAAGGAAATCCTGGCATGTGTCCTAAGGCCAATTTTTGCCAATTTAAGCTTCTGGACTTTCCAAAGTTAAAAGTAGGTCAGGAAGGTGGAGTTTCTTAATCTCTTAAATGGGCAGGATGCTTGGTCCTTCAGCTTTGCAGTAGTCCTGAAATGTGCCACAAAATCTGGAGATCCTGTTGAATATGTTACTGAGGCTTGTATTATGTGTTCCACAAATTCAGTTGTTCCATGTAACAGAAAGGCAGGAGTAGCACTGCTGTGATTTCTGTAGCCACACTTGGACCAGACCTCTCCTGAAGGAGTCTGGGGGTTCAGAGCATGAACCTTTGTGAATGAATACAGAAAGAAAAATCCAGAGGTTCTCTGTTACAGAATAGATTTCATAGAGTTCATAGACATTAGGGCTGGAAGGAACCTCAGAAGATCATCAAGTCCATCCCCCCTCCCGAAGGGCAGGAAGTCAGCTGGGGTCATACGATCCCAGCAAGATAAGCATCCCATTTTTTCCTGAAGGTGTTCAATGTAGGTGCTTGAACCACCTCCGATGGTAGGCTATTCCAGACCTTGGGGGCTCGAACAGTAAAGAAATTCTTCCTTATGTCCAGCCTGAAATGGTCTTACAATAGTTTATAACCATTCAACCTCGTCATCCCTTGGGGTGCTCTGGTGAACTAACATTCCCCCAGATACTGGTGGTCACCCCGATAAAGTTATAGGTGGCCATCAGATCACCCCTGAGCCTGCGCTTTTCCAGGCTAAAGAGCCCCATAGCTCTCAGCCTGTCATCATAAGGTCTGTTTTCCTGACCTCTGATCATGCGCATGGCTCTCCTCTGCACCTTCTCAAGCTTCTCCACATCCTTGTTGAATTGTGGAGCCCAAAACTGGATGCAGTACTCCAGCTGCGGCCTCACTAAGGCCGAATACAACGGGAGAATGACGTCCCGGGATTTGCAAGCCAGTGTTTTGGTCGCTTTACTAGCTGCAGCATCACATTGAAGGCTCATGTTCATCTTGTGGTCAATGATGACCCCCAAGTCTCTTTCTTCCACAGTACTAGCCAGTACAGCACTGCCGAGCCTATAAGGATGCTGTGGGTTTTTCCTCCCAAGGTGGAGAACCTTGCATTTTTCAGTGTTGAATGCCATCAGGTTCTTGTCCGCCCATTTGCTGAGCCTGTCCAGGTCAGCCTGGATCGCCCTCCTGTCTTCAGGTGTATATGCTTTTCCCCAAAGTTTGGTGTCATCGGAGAACTTGGCCAGTCCGCTTCTGACTCCAATGTCCACATCATTAATGAAGATGTTGAACAATATGGGTCCAAGAACAGAGCCTTGGGAGACCCCACTGGTCACAGGGCACCATGACGATTGACTTCCGTCAATTACCACCCTCTAAGTTCGACCACGGAGCCAATTTTCCAGAGAGCGGATCATGGTGGACCCAAGGCCACAACTGGGCAGTTTCACTAAGAGGTGATCATGGGATACCAGATCGAAGGCTTTTTTGAAGTCAAGATATAAGATATCAATCTCTTCTCCCTTGTCCAGGTGATAGGTCACCTGGTCATAAAAGGAAATGATATTGGTCAAGCAAGACCTACCCGTAACAAACCTGTGCTGGCTATCCCTCAGGGTGTTGGTGTCGGCCAGTTCATTAAGGATGGCTTCCTTAATAAACGTTTCTAAGACCTTTCCCAGGATAGAGCTCAGGCTGATGGGCCTATAGTTTGCCGGATCCACTTTCCTCCCTTTCTTGAAGATAGGTACCACATTGGCCTTCTTCCAGTCTTCAGGCACTTCACTAGAATGCCAGGAGTTCTCAAAGATCCGTGCCACAGGCGAGCTATGATGCTTGCCAGCTCCTTGAGTACCCTGGGGTGTAGATTGTCAGGGCCAGCTGACTGGAAGGTATTCAGCCTCTCAAGTTGTTGCTTCATGAGGTCAGCATTGATGGAGGGCAGGGAATCTCCCTTACCTGGACCTCCCTGTCCCGCAGTGGGTATGGGCGTCCCATAGGACTGATGAAAGACCGATGCAAAGTACCCATTTAATACACTTTTTCCTGGGCATCAGTTGTCAGTTGTCCCATCTGGTTTATCAGGGGTCCAGTGTTGCCCTTGCTTTTCCTCCGGCTCCCCACATATCTGAAAAAGGACTTTTAATTGTCCTTGAAACTTGAAGCTAGTTGGAGTTCAGTTGCAGCCTTGGCTTTCCTGGTTTTCTCCCTGCAGGACCGGACCAGTGCAGAATATTCTTCCTTGGAGGTGAATCCCATCCTCCATCCTTTGTAGGTCTTTCTTTTTAGCCTCAGGAGGTCTGCTAGATCCCTGGAGAGCCAGGGGGGCTGCTGTGCCCTCTTGCTGCCTTTCCTCCGAGATGGAATACAATTAATTTGTGCATCGAGGATCGCTCCCTTGAGGAGCAATCACTCTTCCTGGACTGTTCTCCCCCTGGGGTCATGGTCCCTTAGGGCCTCACTGACAAGCCTCCTGAGCTTGTCAAAGTCAGCTTTCCTGAAGTCAAGGACTTCACCATCCGCTGTAAAGCTGGCAAGTCAGTCAGCAATACTGAAGGTGATCAGCTCGTGGTCACTGTCACCCAGCTTCCCATTGATCACTAGGTCATCGATTAGGTCATCCCCAGTAGCCAGTACCAGGTCAAGCAGCACTTTACCTCTCATTGGCCCGTAGACTTTTTGAGTCAGGTAGAGGTCATCCACGCACAATAGGAAGCTTTGTGACCGCTCAGATTTTGCTGAGTGATCCTCCCACGAGATGTCTGGGTAATTGAAGTCACTCATGACAACCATGGTCCTGGAGCATGCAAATAGTCATGGATTTGTCATGGGATTCACTGGAGTGAGTGCCACCACGTCCACATGACAGTGCAAGGTACCTCTGAGATTGGCAGGACAGCATTAGGAGGCTTAGTTCAACATATGGTTACATGGATTTGTAAAACTTTGTTACATAAATGTCAGTTGTTTTTTATTAGTGTAAAATGTGGCTAGGGACAAAAGAAATTGAGAGCAGTCCCTTTAAGAAGCTTACCCCAAGTGATGCAGGGGCTCACGTTGTGTAACTGAGGCTATGTCTATGCAGCTATGTGCATTAATGTCTTAGTGCTCATGTGAATGAGAACCTAGCAAACTCATTCAGAACAGTTACTACTGCAGGAGCATCTCTGCCACAGAGGGATGTAGAACTGCGATACTGAGTAAAGTATTGGCTGATAGGGCTCCCAGCCACAGGGGTGCACCCTGTCCAGCCAGGGCTATGAGTCCTACAACTGCTGGGGACTCTCAGCCCAAGCAGCTAGGGACTCTGTGTCCTAGCAGGACCCAGAGTCTCACAGCTGCAGATGCTGGGTCCCTGCAGCATGCCTCCCAGTAAACCCCTGGGACAGAATGACTGCCTGCCCTGGCGATCCACCTGCCCTGGCTTCCTTCATCTTACAAATAAAACACATGACAATAAAGGGATTATTTGACACACACCTGGGACTGGGAGCCTCTCACCTGGGGTACACATGGCTCCTAGCCACAGGAGCTTGCTTCTTGGAAGTGCACTAGCAATAAGACATGATGGGATCTAATGTACACAGTCATGTCTCCTGCCATGCATATGTTGCGTGGCAGGAGGTGCAATTGTGTGAACTGGGCATTCGCACTTTTACCTGCACATGTACAGGGGGCTTAAAATGCCCACAGTCAGCACCAGGGACCAGGTAAGATCCACAGATTGGATCCAGCCTGGGGGCCATATTTTTGACACCCCCAAATTACATGAATCAGAAGCATTATGCACAATTGTGAAGATACAACAAAGCAATGGTTTTTACTTTAGAAAATAAAATCCACCTGTGATAAATCCAAGTGCCATTACAGCCCTTGCTTGGGAGATAATAGACTTTTACAGTTTACTCTTTTAGCCTTTGCTTCACAGTTTTTACACAATAACATTAAATATTCTAGGACTTCTAATAAATGAAAACAAGGTCACCTTGTTGTACAAGAAGCTTCAGTTTTGAATTTAACTTCCCATCACTATACTGCCAGTGCCTGAGAAACAGTATTTTTCTGGAAAGCATTCCCCATTTTCTGGAAAGGAGAGAGATTGACAATTTTACAGGAACCCTTAACTCAAAGGGCCAATACACGGTTATGCAACCTTGCTAAATACATAGGGGTCTATGATTTTTTCCTGAGGCCAATAAACATTGTCTCTTAGCAATTTCCTATAGCAAAATCCATGATCTTTTAGCTTCAGATGCCAAAGACCTGAAATACCATTCTGTAGTACCAATATCAGTTATTGGGTTGTGCCTAACACAAGACAAAATGTTCTTTATACACTGAGAAAGCCAAGCAGTTGCTTTGTTCGTGCATATCATCATTTATAAATACATAATTTATGTATAGGTTACAGAATATACATAACAGGTTAAAACAGTTTTTGCATACATATATTTAATTAGTGAACAATTAATATTTTAATTAGCTCTACATATAGCATAGAGTGTTAATTAACCTCCATGCACCAGCAGTGCCAAGTCAGTTTTATTTTTTATCTTTTATTGCAATTGGAAGCAAGTGTTCATAAATGATGTCAACTTTATTATGAGAAATATTTGCCATTCTTATTGCTAAGTTTCAAAAACTGGATGGAAAAAAAATAACAGAAAGTTACATGTCTTTTCTTCCAGCCAAATTAGGAATAATGAGGAACATTATCAAAATGTTGAGGTTTGGAAAATATCTACCACCTTTACTTCCCACTTGGACCAAGCTTAATTCCCTGGCTAGCAGCCAACTTCCAGGGTAGCTTTGTTGGCAATTTCTAAGTCAGGGCCACCAAAATCACCTCAGGTCCCAGGCTGGGGCTGGACTACAGGGCTCTTTGTGGACCAAATCCACAAAGCAAGTGGCAGAGGCAGGAGAGCCAGCAGCTGCAGTGGCACATATGGCAATTACAGTGGGGTGAGTGTACTTGGGATGAGTTAGGCTGTGTTGGCAGAACTATTGCTCACCCCCCTGATGCTGGTAACCATATCCATGAGGGTCTTATAGCCCCCAGATTCTGCCACAGACCCCATCCCTTGTTAGCCCTGTTCCCAAATTTTCTGCTGTGTCAGGAGCCCCACAAGCCAGATAGAATGACTCTGTGGCCTGAATCCAGGCCATGGCCCATGATTTTGACATTTCTGCTCTAGGCCAATAAGATAGATGCAGCTATATAAATAGTTACAAAAATATATATTATTACCATATTGAAATGATTGACTCTTCCCATAGTTCTGTTCAGTTTGTTAATGGTACTTTCAGATCTGGTAAAAGAACAATTTTAATTCTAGCAATTAGACTGAGCTGAACTAAATACAGTTACATTCTCAGGTCAGTGTATGAAAGACTCCATGCAAAAGCCTTAAAATGTTGTGGGAAAGATACCAGTAAAAGTCTGCTGCTGCCAGTGACACTAATATTTTTACCATCATTAAACGTTCTCGTGAATTGTATGGGTGATAGTTACAAGAATAAAATCTAGTAATGATAATGTGATGGGGAAGGTGGGAAACAGTGCTAAATCAATAGCACATGTCAACCCAGATTAATACAATGTCCTACAAAGCAAAGTCACTTTAACTAAGTCATCTTTGCTCCCTGTTGGCTTACAAATGGTATTTAAAGGCCTAGTTTTGGGAATTGGCTTTTAGGTATAGATATATGCATTATAAGTGTTCAAGATGGGCAGCAGGGGTTAAATGGATTTCTAAAGAGCTTGGGAGGCACACACACAGCTTCTCATGGCCCTGAAAGCAGACAGACTGTCTAGCACAACAAGACCGACGGATGGACACAGCCTGAGAATTGAGAGGTGCATGTCATAGATTTCATAGACATTAGGGCTGGAAGGGACCTCGGAAGATCATCGAGTCCAGCCCCCTGCCCAAAGGGCAGGAAGTCAGCCGGGTTCATAGGATCCCAGCAAGATAAGCATCCAGTTTGCTCTTGAAGGTGTTCAATGTGGGTGCTTGAACCACCTCCGGTGGCAGGCTGTTCCAGACCTTGGGGGCTCGGACAGTAAAGAAATTCTTCCTTATGTCCAGCCTGAAATGGTCTTACAATAGTTTATAACCATTCAACCTCGTCATCCCTTGGGGCGCTCTGGTGAACTAACATTCCCCCAGATACTGGTGGTCACCCCTGATAAACTTATAGGTGGCCATCAGATCACTCCTGAGCCTGCACTTTTCCAGGCTAAAGAGCCCCAGGGCTCTCAGCCTGTCATCGTAGGGTCTGCTTCCCTGACCTCTGATCATGCGCGTGGCTCTTCTCTGGACTCTCTCAAGCTTCTCCACATCCTTTTTTGAATTGCGGATCCCAAAACTGGACGCAGTACTCCAGCTGCGGCCTCACTAAGGCCGAGTACAAGGGGAGAATGACGTCCCGGGATTTGCTTGAGAAGCATCTATGGATGCAAGCCAGCGTTTTGGTCGCTTTACTAGCCGCAGCATCGCACTGCAGGCTCATGTTCATCTTGCGGTCAATGATGACCCCCAAGTCTCTTTCTTGTATAGTGTTGGCCAACATAGCACTGCCGAGCCTATAAGGATGCTGCGGGTTTTTCTTCCCAAGGTGGAGAACCTTGCATTTATCAGCGTTGAACACCATCAGATTCTCGTCTGCCCACTTGCTGAGCCTGTCCATGTCAGCCTGGATCACCCGCCTGTCTTCTGGTGTGGATGCTTTTCCCCAAAGTTTGGTGTCATCAGCGAACTTGGCCAGTCCGCTTCTGACTCCAATGTCCACATCATTAATGAAGATGTTGAACAGTATGGGTCCAAGGACAGAGCCTTGGGGGACACCACTGGTCACAGGACACCACGATGAGTGACTTCCATCAATTACTACCCTCTGGGTCCAACCCCGGAGCCAGTTTTCCAGCCAGTGGATCGTGGAGGACCCAAGGCGACAATTGGCCAGTTTCTCTAAGAGGTGATTATGGGAAACCAGGTCAAAGGCTTTTTTGAAGTCAAGATATATGACATCAATCTCTTCTCCCTTGTCCAGGTGATAGGTCACCTGGTCGTAGAAGGAAATGAGATTGGTCAAGCAAGACCTACCCGCAACAAACCCGTGCTGGCTATCCCTTAAGATGTTGGCGTCGGCCAGTCCATTAAGGATGGCCTCTTTGATAAACTTTTCTAAGATCTTCCCCGGGATAGAAGTCAGGCTAATGGGCCTATAGTTAGCCGGATCCACTTTCCTCCCTTTCTTGAAGATAGGCACCACATTGGCCTTCTTCCAGTCTTCGGGCACTACACCAGAGCGCCAAGAGTTTTCAAAGATCCGCGCTAGAGGCTGGGCTATGATGCTCGCCAGCTCCTTGAGTACCCTGGGGTGAAGATTGTCAGGGCCAGCTGACTTGAAGGTATCCAGCTTCTCAAGATGTTCCTTCACAAAGTCAGCATCAATGGAGGGCAGGGGATCACCCTCATCCAGACTTCCCTGTCCCGTAGCGGGCATGGGCGTCCCATGGGACTGATGAAAGACCAACGCAAAGTACCTATTTAATAGGTTGGCTTTTTCCTGGGCGTCAGTTGTCAGTTGCCCCATCTGGTTCAGCAGGGGTCCAACGTTGCCCCTGCTTTTCCTCCAGCTCCCTACATATCTGAAAAAGGACTTTTTATTGTCCTTGATGCTCAAAGCTAGTTGGAGTTCAGTTGCAGCCTTGGCTTTCCTAGTCTGCTCCCTACAGGACCGGACCAGTGCAGAATAATCCTCCTTGGAGGTGACTCCCATCCTCCATCCTTTGTAGGCCTTTCTTTTTAGCCTCAGGAGGTCTGCTAGGTCCCTGGAGAGCCAGGGGGGCTGCTGTGCCCTCTTGCTGCCTTTCCTCCGAGATGGAATAGACTTAGTTTGTGCATTGAGGATCGCTCCCTTGAGGAGCAACCACTCTTCTTGAACTCCCCTCTCCCCATGGTCATGGTCCCTTAGGGCCTCACCAACAAGCCTCCTGAGCTTGTCAAAGTTGGCTTTCCTGAAGTCAAGGACTTCCGTGTTGCTGACTGACTTGCCAGCTTTTCGGCGGATCGTGAAGGTGATCAGCTCATGGTCGCTGTCACCCAGCTTCCCATCGATCACTAGGTCACCAACTAGGTCATCCCCAGTAGCCAGCACCAGGTCGAGCAGCGCTTTGCCTCTCGTTGGCCCATAGACTTCTTGAGTCAGGTAGAGGTCATCCACGCACGAGAGGAAGCTTTGCGACCGCTCAGATTTTGCTGAGCGATCCTCCCACGAGATGTCCAGGTAATTGAAGTCACCCATGACAACCATGGTCCTGGAGCATGCGGCCTCAGCCAGTTCCTGGGCAAACTCCTGGTCAAGCTCAGGACTTTGGGTGGGAGGTCTGTAGTAGACTCCCACCATTGTGTCCCCTGTGCCGTGTTCCCCATGGATTTTAACCCAGAGGGTCTCCAGCCGTCTACCCTGGTCACCAATATCGGCTTGCAGGGACATGTAGCTTTCCTTAACATAGAGAGCTACACCGCCGCCCCTTTTCTCTACACGATCCCTCCTGTACAGCGTATAGCCATCTATACCCGTGGTCCAGTCATGGGTGGAGTCCCACCAGGTCTCCGTTATCCCTATGACATCATAATTATTTGCACTGAGCAGGAGGATGAGTTCCTCCTGCTTATTCCCCAAGCTCCTGGCATTTGTGTACAGGCAGGCAAGTGCCCCCTGGGGGGCTCCTTCCTTGCCCACAGATTTTGCCAGGGCTGGGGCAGGGGTGGGCTCCCTTAAGTGCCTTGACCTGCTGGCTTTGCAAGGATTGCTCAGCGGGCCAGCAGTGGCAGTAGTGCCCCCGTCTCCCAGCGGGCTTAGTTTAAAGCCCGGTGGAGCAGGTCAGCCAGTCTGGCTGAGAAGAGCCTCCTCCCTATGGGAGAGAGGTGGAGGCCATCTCTTCCCAGCAGCTCGCTGCCTCTCTCGCCAAAGAGCGGGCTGTGGTCATGAAAGCCAAAGCCTTCCCAATGACACCAGCGCCTCAGTCTTTGGTTGACCACGTGGATCCTCCTCTCCCTCCTCGCCCATAGCCTGAGACTGGGAGGATCGACAAGAACACCACCTGCGCCCCCAGACCCTTTAGCCCCGCTCCCAAATCCCTGTAGCACCTCATGACCTGGCTGGGAGCTCTCCGAGCCGTGTCATTGGTGCCCACATGAATTAGGAGCATGGGATAGTGGTCTGTGGGTTTGAGGAGCTCTAGGATCCTCTCCGCAATGTCCCGGATGCGGGCCCCCGGGAAGCAGCAGACTTCCCAGGCTAAGGGGTCGGAGCGGCAGATTGCCCCCTCAGTCCCCCTCAGGAGAGAGTCTCCCACAACAAACACCCTACGTTTTGTCTTGGGGAGAGCAGGGGTGGGAGCTGCAATTGGGACCATGTTGCCTGCGGGAGCCGGTAACTCAGCAGGCTCTGCTGGAGCGGCAAGAGGTGCGTACCTGTTGCTCAGCTCTGGTGGGGCAGGGGCCTTGGTGCGGCGGGCCTTAGGGCCCTTGACCACCGTGGTCCATGCCCGTGCCTGGACAGAGCGGGAGGTCCCGGAGTCCTCCTTTGGCATGGAGGAAGACTGTAGTCTACCCTCCGTTTCCCAGGGGAGAAGGGCCTGGCAATAGGAGTCTATCTCCTGTGTCATAACACAAGATCACAGCCTTCAAGGCAAACAGGTTGTCTAACACAAGAAGGACACACAGCCTGGGAACCAAAGAAGTATGTCCCATACTGTCCCATAACACAAGATAAATGACAACAGCAACAAGGCCTCAGAGAGTAGGGGGGCCTAAATCCCGGTTTTGGGGGAACAGACCAAATTAGGAGAAGGCCCAGAAGGCTACGTGGACGTGTGACCACAGAGACAACCAACCAGAGATAGCCATGGATGAAGGGTCATCAGGAGTCATGAAAGGGGAAGGAGAATACAAAAGTAGAGACTTGAGAGTAACAAAGGGTCCCTCCCTGTCCCTCCCCATTTTGCTTTCTGAGAGGGGTCCCCATCCTCCCGGAAGGGTCCCCAAGGCTGCCCTGGACAGAGGGCATACCAGCAGCCCATCTCATGCACCTCACTGGAGCGGGGCTGTGGGCCTCAGCATCCCACCTCTAGACTGCTGACGCCTAAGAGAGAGCCTCGGAGTGAAGCCTGTATCCTGACCAGATGTACGTTGACTCTGATGACAGCCCTAGGATTGGTGGATATAGAATTGTTTAATTGTTTGTATTGTTGCTTTTCTGTTATTGCTCTGTATCAATACGTTTTCCTATTATCAACTGGCAGGTGTTGTGGTCACGGAACAAAGGTATAGGGGCAGGTCCAAATCCAGTGCCAATGCTCCTCACCTTGTGGATCAGTCTAACCTTACATCTTCTTACTGCTCAGGCATAGTTTAGTGGCCATCCTGCCAGGAAGATGTCTGTCAGGACATGGCTACAATTGTGCTAGGGGATTACTGCAATGGAAACACCCATTCGCTCCCATTCCCTGCCCCTCTGGATGTTGAAAAAATGTTATGTAACTGCTGTTAGAGTGGTGCTGGGTCCAACAAGTACCAGTCCAATAAGCATGCCCAAAACTGAGAGCAACATTTGGCTTGCACCAGAAAGTGGCTACATGATATTTTTTGAGCATTCAGCGCAGAGAGAATGAGAGCAAGTGGGTGGAACAGGTTTTTACCATGCCCTTCCTTACCATAGTCCAACATCATATAGACATGCCCTTAGAATCTTCCCTGCCTGTTCCAGATGTTATCATTGGTTCTTACATGGGTCAAATATTCAACGTGAATATAATAATCAATAATAATATACTATTTATTACACAGTGATACCAAATAATAAAAAATCAATATTAAATAACTGACTTCCCTCCTGTCTATGTATTATTCCGCATAAATGAGCAAGGCGTCTTGCTCTGGAGTAGTTAGTATTCACAGCTAGGCAGTGAGGCAGCTCTGCAATTTCTGCAGGTGTCTTTACAGGGACAAGAACGTTATAAAGTGTTTAAGTAATACATTGAGCATGTAATGGGCAAACAGAGGTTACAGAAATTATTCACAGTCTGTTCCTACTATCATTTCTCAGAGTGAATGGAAAGATGACTTGACTGGTACATTCTGCAGAAAGGGAATAATCATTCCCTCCCCACGATGAAACAGCTGGTATTGGTCTATAGTCTCCAGAAGTCAATAGCGTTGGAGATGTGTGACGAAACCTTCCCGTGGCTCATACAAAATGTGTCAGGACCTAGAATACTTCTGGAAGAGCCAACGAACAAAACTAAGAGCCTGAACAGCCAACGTAAGTGATTTTACTTACCCAAGAATTCAGAAGGAAGAAAGATCTACAGGATCTCTCCCATATTCTGTTACTGCAATCCTTTTTAGTAGGTTTATATTAATTTACATACATCATATATGAGATATTATGGAAACCTGATTTGTAGAACTCCTAACTGATGAAATTCTTACCCATATTATCTCCTTCCCCTCCAAAACATCTCTAGATACAGGTAACTAATGCACAAAAATACTGTTTTTATAGTTACAAAAAGAGTTAATTCAGACCTAACCCATGCCCACTAAAGTAATATAAGGATTCCCACTAAAGAGCTTTTGTTTTCAAGTTGAAATGTTGAGTTAAATACACCCCTGGAAATTTCTAGTAAGACTCATGTCTGATAAGTGTCCAAGGACTTGGCACAGACAAATACAAAGAAAGCCTAATTTTAAATCACATTAACAGCCATCCCGGGTCAGTCCTTGGCAATGGCCAATACCAGCTGTTTCATGTTGAACAGGACACTAACATCAGTTTGGCAATGCTTCCTGTCATCACTGAAAAAGAGCAAGTAAACATGATTTTAGGCAACCTCTGTTTAACTATTAACCACTACTTTATGCCAACATTGGAGTGATATTGTAGCTGTGATGGTCCAGAAAATATGCAAGCAGCAAGGATTTTCATGGATGATGTATTTTATTGAACCATCTACATGGCTGTGTGCGATAAACACAGGCAAGCTTTAGACAAGCTTTTGAATGCAATTAAAATCAACCCCAACTATGCATTTGGTCCAGTAATAAGATATCATCCACAAAATTCCTTGCCAATGATTACTTTGTTCACTTTTCTCTTCCTCACACCATCTAATTTCTGCTCTCTCACAGAGCTCTTTGAGCTCTCCCCTGTTCACTCCTGCCCCCCACCCCTGCCCGCAAAGAATCTGAATCTTTACCTTTCTGAACTAGCAGGAGCCACCTCCATAAAATAAGCTTGCATGTAAAAGTTTCCATTCTGCTGCCATCATTATCTTCCACGAGTGGCTCTTAAATGTCAGAGGCAGCACATTCATCCCACAATATTTTGAAACAATTCTTATTTGAAGACTGCAGTTGAATCTATGACTATAGTTTTTTAACTTCAAGTAACGATAGAAATGGATCTGATCCAGAATAAAGGGAGAGCCCAGAATTAATTGGCTTTTAAAAGTGCTATAAGTGAAATGCCACCAGCCTCATATACAGTAATATTAGAGAATGCATTAAATATATCAACTGTAAAACCTAAAGTGCATAAATCAATAGGCACAGTTGTCACATCTGAAACCCATTCAAATACTCCCTCTCCAGTGAAGACCTTTGTATGAATTAGGAAGTACTTCACACAGCTCTCTACTAACTCTTAGCTCACAGGTAATATCTATTATTCTAAGAGCCCTCTTTGAGCAGTACCATAATTTCCACAAATGTGGACAGATTATTTTATTTCTTTATAATTAGCTCACTCTTGCCACTGAACTTAAATAAAGAGAGAGAATTATCAAGATACTGCTTTCCCTCCTCCCAACAGCAATCAAGCACCATTTCACTTACAGCAGCACTGTGGCTTCTGAATGTAGTGCTTATACAGCATATTGGAGGACTCATCCACCCAAGCCAGGTGGACTTCCATTGACTTCAGGTCTGAAGTCACTTCAGCTACAAATTGTAGCTTCCTTCAGGTAACATTTCTGGAGGAGACAAAAGGGAGCTCCTTGAGCAAGAACTCATAAAACCATGGAGTCTGTTGTAGTACACACAACTATGCAACCCTGGGTGGGGACAGACATTGATTTAAAGTGCTCCAAGTCATGCAGCTCTGTACGGCCTTGCATCTTAAGTGTTTCAAAACAGCTGCAGGAATATATAGTGCTGGTGGTGTGCAGCCATGGGGCCAGAGAGTAGATAACCCAGCATGCCTTATACTTTCAAATCTCTGAAGGTTTCTGAGTCAGTCAAGCACAGAGGAAAGTGCCAAATGAGTGACCACTCAGGGCCCCCCACTCGTATCATCAGAGATGAGGAGCAGCTGATGTGGGCGCATTGTCCTGGGCATCTGTGACAACAAGCAGTGACAGCAGAACTTTCAGGTAACTTGGGCCACCTTCATGGAGATCTGCACTGAGCTGACCCCATCCCTCCAGCACCAAGCTATGATGAGGGTACCTTCATCATGGAGAAGCATATGGCCATCACCACCTGGAAGTTAGCAAACTTTGACATCCTTCAGTCTGCTGCCAACCAGTTCAGCACAGGCAAGTCCACAAGAAGATTAGCTGTGCAAGAGGCAATCTAGAAAGTGACTAGCAGGACTGCACAATACAGAGGTGGGAAGAGAAAGGAGAAATTCCACCTATGTTGATGCCATGGTCTGGTATGATGGTCAGGGGATGGGTTCCCAAGATGGCTTAGGTTGGCCTCTGGGTCTCTATTTTCAAACAGAAGGAAAGGGACCCCTCAGTCTTCCAGCCCTTACTATGCTTGCTTCAAGGCCATGGCTGGGGCAGGCAGACAGGCTATAGCAGAGCTTTCCCCTCTTCTTGGATGGAGGCATTGGTGCTCTTGGTAGGTTGAGGGTTGCCAGTGGTGTTAGCTAGGTAGCAGGGCTCTATGGAGTCATCCCTGAGAAGGATCCATGACAATCCCTTGGAATAGGTATGAGTCACCCTCTGGGTACTAGAAACCCAATAACATCTTGGGCCCTCTTGTAGCTCACCTTCAGGACCTTAGTCTTCATGCAGCACTGATGTCAATCAAACTTTAGCCTCAAGCTGCCATTTCATCAGAGATGTGCTCAAAGTTGTGGTGGCTCATCTTGAATGCCCACTGGGTTTATTTTGGGCTCAAAATAGTGAATAGATTTGTCATATTGA
The DNA here is from genome assembly GCF_030867095.1 of Alligator mississippiensis. Classification (NCBI taxonomy): domain Eukaryota; kingdom Metazoa; phylum Chordata; order Crocodylia; family Alligatoridae; genus Alligator; species Alligator mississippiensis. The sequence goes on along the minus strand of NC_081825.1, from coordinate 191,254,166 downwards.
ATGTAATATTTGAATGTTTGTAATAGTTGCCCATTAGCCAGTTCAGGAAGAAGACAAGATTTATCTTCTTATCTAGGCCATTGTTTTGGCCTACGTGCAGAAGGTCCTGACTTTGCTCAAAGTTTTAACTTTTGAATTTTATCTCTAGAGGCCTTTAACAAAGTTAACATAAAAATGACCCTTAAGCAAACATCCCACATTCCGAGAGATCGAACCCTAGGGACTTTGACAAGATTGGCAGTAAAAGTCAATTCAGTGATATGGAAATTCCCCAAAGTAATTAAAATGATCAACAGAAGAAACTGAACCCAGCAGAAATCTGTTGAGTAAGATCTGAGCCCAAATTTGGGAGTAGTGACAACTTTGGGTAGGAGGGGCCCAAGACAGCAACTCACTCAATAAAAACTGTAACCTACTGTCCCAATTTGGAGGTAACCTCACTTGCAGAACAATGAAGGAAGAATCGCAAGTATAGGCCGGATCAGACCGATCACCTGAACCACCCTCTCCCTGAACACGAATCTCTTAGTTCACGCTGAAGCCGCGTAGCACCCGAAAGGGACTGAAGGAAGGGGACTTAGTCCTATCAGTATTGAGGCCAGCCCATTGAACCGTACTGCTGAGGCGAGCCCATTGAACTGTATTGCTGAGGCGAGCCCATTGAACCATACTACTGAGGCCAACCCATTAAATAGTACTACTGAGGAATGAAACCATATCTAGGTGTTTGGCTTCTTGGAATTCTAGGATTGTAAGTATATTATGAAAATAATAGTATTGATTCAAATTTAACTTTGAGTTGTAATTGTACTTGTTTGGGAAGGAAGTGCATTTGGAGCATTGTTTCTGATATATGTAGTTATTGTGTTCTTAATGTTTGTGGTATTTCTTAAAGCTAAGCAGTGTTATATGCGTAGCAAAGAATTTTAAAATAAAATTGTGTTGTATGAATTAAGTGTGTAATCATTGTGAAATCGTGCAAGTAGCTAAAAATTTCCCCAGCCAGTGCATCAAACGAATCAGTAAATTGTGTGGGATTTTCTCTATTCCATAACCCACTAGAGACAAGATTCAGCACCTCTGCCTGCTTCCAGCTGATGGAGCACCTTGAAGGTGAGGCAGAAGGAGTTGGTGTGGATATTTTGGGTGCTGGTCTCAAGTGACACACTCTAAATGGGTTTTCAAAACTGTCTTAGACTCCATAGTCTTAGACTGCATCTACTGGGTGTGTGGCAGGTAGGAGAGTTTGGTAAATTCAAAGATGTTACTTTTTTCCAAAGGTGATTTCTGAAGTGGAATGGCCATTTTCAAGTGCTCCAGCAGTCATGCATTTCTGCACCTTTGCTTTTTTAAGCGCTTCAGGACTTTTGGAGTGCTTCAAACGTAATGTCTGTCCATGGCCTCTGCTGCGATGTCTTTGAATAATCCTATAGGATTAGACAAACCCTCAGAGATTTCTCCCAGTGTCCTTCTCTCTATACTCTCTAGGACAGAGCTTTCCAAACTTTTCATGTTGGTGACACACTTTTTAGACACGCATCATTTCGCGACACAGTAATTCAGTTCCGGGGGAGGGGCCAAGGGAAGCAGACGCGAGTAAGGGAGCTCCGCGGTGCCCTTCCGCAAAATTTTCTGCATTTTGCGCAACACACCTACACACTGCCGCCGACACACTAATGTGTCGCGGCACACAGTTTGGAAAGCTCTGCTCTAGGACATGTGATTTCAAATTACAAACACAAGTCTTTTGAGTGTTTCATTTAGTACTTTGCTTACCTACACTCTGTGTCCCTCTGCGAATAAAATGATTAAGAAATCAACTTAGTCATATTGCTGCCCATGTGAACTGAATGTAAAACTTAATACAATCAGTGCAACATAAAACCAATGCAGCGCACTCTTTGGTTTATCTATATGAGGGAGTTGTTCAGATGTAATTTCATTAAAGTCTAAGACAATTTAGTTTAATTGGCACCCTGAGACAGTCAAGTAAAAATCATCATGTTGAGAGTGTGCAGTGTGATAATCTGAAATCTGATTTTCATAGAAGCAAATGCCTATACCTCCAGCCTAGAGCAACTACCTGAAGGATGGTTACAAAGGGGATAGAGCTAGACTGTTCTCAGGGGTGGCAGATAAGAGAACAAGGAGCAATGGTCTCAAGTTGCAGCAGGGAAGTTTAAGTTAGATATTAGGAAAAGCACTAGAACAGGATACCCAGAGTGGTTGTGGAATCTCCACCCTGGGAGGTTTTTAAGACCTGACTAGACAAAGCCTTGGCTGGGATGATGCAGTAGGGAGTGGTCCTGCTTTGAGCAGAGGGTTGGATTAGATCAGTGGTTCTCAACCTTTTTTGTACCAGGACCCATTTGTAAACATCGATGACCAGTCCCGACCCAGTGCCCCTCACTTCTGACCCCCTGCCCCCAGGCCCCAGCTCCCCAGTGTGTGGGGCAGGGGGTGGGAGTGTGGGGCAGAGGTAGCCCCAAACAGCCCCTTGCAGGCTGGAACTCTGCCAGCCTTCAGGGGAAGAGCCACGGTTTCCCACATTTTTCTCCTTCAAAGGAGAATCCATTTTTAAAGTTTGACCCTTTCATATATTCTTGCAACCTGCTTTTGGATTGCAACCCATGGGCTGAGAGATACTGAACTAGATGACCTCCTGAGGTCTCTTCCAACCCTAATTTTCTATGATTCGTTGATCGTAAGTCATAGAATCATCAGGTGCATCTAAATCTTCAGTTCTGATCAAAACTTTCTATTAAAGTGTGAGAGTCTCTCTGAAAAGAATTCTCAGTGGTACACACTTGGACAAGGATATATTATTTACAACAGTTCTAAAAACCACAAAAAGGAAGTAAGAAATAATGACTCAGGACTGAGAATTGCCCTCAGCAGATTCCAGTTTCTCAACTTAAAGTCTTTTCACTTTTCCCACAAATAATGTAGCCCCTATTGCCTAACAAGTGCAAAAAACAGTATAATTATTTTCAGTTTTTTAAAATCAGTGTTTTATTTATAATTTCCCTGTTTTTTATTATTTAATATGATTTTGTAGGTTTAATTGGCTTATTTTAATAGCTTTATTAGAACACATTGATGTACAATCGGAGAGAGGGAGTTGCCTGGATTTCTTCTTTAATCTGAAATGAAAGGGGTATGCAATGAACAGACACCTAATATGCCTACACAGCATAGCTGCTGATGCTATATGTATACCCTCTACCATGCAGTTATTGCTCAAGAGGCTAATCCAATTCAGGGATAAATCTGTGAACAGGGGGCCACTGAGTTACGTTGGGGAGTTTAATTTCCAATCAATACCACCCTGGTGAGAACATCACTGAAATAGGGTAGCTATAAAAAGATAATGTAAGTTGTAAAGTGGTGTCCACATTTTACAAAGCACATGGAGAAAGCAAAGAGTATTCAGAGAAAAGTGGCTTATATAATCTGATATAGTTGCTAAAAGTTGCTAATATAGGCCAAAAAAACCCAAACATGCCTTCCTCTGTGATTTTAAGGAGTTTGGTCTATATTGCTTATGAAAGAGGTTGTTAGGGGTTGATTGGATCACAGTCCAGAAGTATCTAAATGGGAAACTGTTTTTTGATGACCAAAGGATCTTTACTCTGGCCAACACAGGGCATGTCTACAAAGCAAACTCATTGTGCTGGCAGTGGTGTTTTCTGTGCGGATTTCTAACCATCAGCAGTGCAACCCTGTCCAGTCACATATTGGCAGATATCTGGATAGAGTACTCCACATGCCTCAGTTTCAGCCTCAGGAATGACTGCTGAGAGGCAAAGCTAAGTGCCTTGCCTGCAGCACCACATGAACACTGCTATACTGCTTCTAGTTCTGGAGATAGCACATGTGATTGTGAATGGTGGGTGGGTGAGCAGGGCACAAGTACAGCAGCAGGGAGGGCAAAGAAGCAGCAATGATGCAGTGGAGGAGTGGTGGGAAAAGAGGAAAGATGTCACCCCCTTTTTTGCCACTGCAAACTGTAGCCTCAGCTGCTGTTTGCCTCTGGTCACAGTAAATTTGCAGCATGATTGTAACATAGTCACGAGGTCAGAGACAACAATCTTCTTGTTGGATTGTCCCTGCTTCTATGTCCTCCAGCCCTTTTGCACAGAAGCTAGATGGTATTTTATAACTCTTAAGTTCCATGTTTAACCCCTTCTTTTTCCTCAGACTGCTCTAGGCTGCCAGCTAACCTGTTCAGCTGGGTCAACCATGTGCTCCCAACAAGCAGCCAGTTGACCAAAGGAACACACACTTACGTGACAGTGAATAACATCTCCAGGCAATACTCTAGCACTTTGATTCTGCCCCCAGTAACAACAATATTGACCAGTACAATGCTATTTCAAGGCAGCTTGCTCAGCTGAGCATACCCTGGGCCCACTTATAATGCCAGGTGCTTATCAATCCCCTTAAACAGTTGTACCAAAGGCAAAGGATGCTGCTATCAGAAGTCCAGTAATGCTACCTCTGCTACCCAGAGCTACTTAAGAGGCTTACACAGCAACTTGCTCATCTTCCTGCCACACCACTCGCGCCCCCTACCCTAAATGCCTGTTGAGAAGGGAAGGAAATGCAAATGCAAGCAGTGAATATTACCCTTACCAATTTTAGCTGTATAGACCTGTCTTCACATCTTTAAGGCTCACTATCTCAGATCAAAGATGATCTTCTCAATGTCTTGTCACCATTTATAAAGGTTCACGGCTCACAGATTATATACTAAGGAAATTCAAATTGTAATGGAAATAAGTCTTTGCCTGTGAACTCTCAGCCCCCCAAGTGGGTAACAATTGTTAGTGTTCAATTACCATCACCAATCAGTTCTGCCCTTGCAGTTCCTTGAGGCAAGGATTTCTTAGGGTCGGTGATATCTTTTATTGGACTGACTTTATTAGTTGGGTTAGAGTTAGATCAGCTTTTGGAATGCAAGCTATGAAGAAAGATGTCTTGCATCTGAAAGCTTATCTAACTCTCTCCCAACAGTGTAGTTGGTCCAATAAAAGATATCACCCTAAAAAAAATCCTTGTTTTTCACATAATTCCTGGACCATTGTGGCTACAACAATTCTCTTAACACAGGGGCGAGCAATTATTTTGGGCGGAGGGCCGCTTACTGAGTTTTAGCAAGCCATCGAGGGCTGCATGACAGGCAGCCCAGGGCAGATTAATATTAATTTTCTAATTTTTTTAGGGGCCCCGCTTGGCGGGCCACATTTGGCCTGCGGGCCGCATTTTGCCCACCCCTGCTCTAACACTTGCTGTTTTTTTGTCACTGAAGCTGTAGGGTGCAGGGACAGCTCTTTTTTTTTGGTAAAAGTCCTATCAAGCACTTACCGTTGCTGTGTGGCAACAAGTCTCAGAATCTCTCAATGGCAAAGTCCAAATCATTTAATTCCTATGTTTCCCATCCTTGCTTTCTTTTTGCTGGAAACAACAACAAAAATTGTTTGGAAAAGGGTATAATTTCACCTGTGCAATTCAATGAATGGGGTGAACTAACTCTCTTTCCAAGAATTGTGTAAGAACGTGTGGGAACTGTAGTGTCATAATGGAAATCTGGCCAGAAATAAAGCAATAGGCATATCTCTTAAAGCACAAGGTTCGTGTGCCAAACTGGAGGGGTGTGGACTTTACCAAACTAGGCTTTGTCCCAATCCAACCTGCAAATGGTGCCAATGCCACAGGTCAAAACCGTTTTCTGAAAATGAACACCGAAGGAACACTTTAGGTATGAAAGATTCCCTTTGGGAGTAGCCAGTGTACCTGAAGGGTTTTCAAGAATAATGGATCCATTATTGCAAGGTATCAATGGTTTTACCTGTTAGTTGAATGACTGCCAGGTGGTCCAATAAAAGGTGTCACCAAAAAAAAGAAAGAAAAAGAAAATGTTGCCTCTTGTACATTTCCTGGACCATCATGGCTATAACAACATTCCTAATAACAGGAAGAAATTAAGAGGAACATTTATAATGCCTAGAGGAGGTTCTAAAGGGCCTTAAAAGTTACGATTTTAGACAGTTAACAAAAGAAAAGAATGCTTTGTTCAAAATCAGGTCATTTACTTGGGGCACTGTATGTCTACAGAAGGGAAGAGAATAACAGACAAAAGCTATTAAGAATGCGCCCATACATAGAACATTTCAGAGCATATTGTGCAGGCCGGGGGCGAGCCGGGCCCGTCTTTGCGCACACGGGCTGTGGCCAGCAGCCCAGGCACGCGGGGTCGGAGGAAACCGCGCGGCGGCAAGGCACGCGCAGGCTAGAATTAGTCACAGAGGTGTAATGGTTGATTGAAAGATTATTTACTTACACCCAAGATGGTCGCGGTGTAGGCTGGACAGTTTCCAGGTACAGCTCCGCTTAAATCCTCGTTGGAGGACTACGACAAATTCGGTTCTTTGGCCCCGGAGTTGTAAGGCTCTGCGGGTTCGGCAATTCTTTCCCACGGAGTTGTCGAAGCTCCGTGGGCTCTGTTCAGTTCTCAGGCCCTGGAGTTGTTAAGGCTCCGTGGGTTCGAAAATTGAGCATATAGGAAAGGGATACGTCTGGGATTGCGCTCGGGGACGGGGAGAGGCCAGAGGCTGTTCAGACCTCTGTTGCCTGCTTAAGAAATGCGTTGGGTCCGTGAGGATCCGCAGCGCTTAGAGATCTTCACGCTCTAAGTGATTTCTCTCCAACTTGGGCGGAAGCCACCCAAGCCCTCTTTACGGCTAGCAAGCCAATCGCTAGCCGCCACGTATGCATATATTAGAGTTGGCCAATAATGTGGCACGAACTCTTATACAAATGGTGGGAACTCCTTTGCACCGTGCATCTCTGAGATGCAAAAGAAATGCACCATGCAAAGAAGGCTACAAATTTGGCGGGAAATTCCCCATTGCACCGGAGTTCTCTCCTGCAGCGGAGAACTCCACCGTGCAAGGAAGCTGCAATTTTAGCGGGAACATAATTTAGCGTTGCCGAAGCACACACAAACAAAAACTCACAAATTTGGGTTGTGACACATATATGAACTGTTAAATTAAGATTGAAGTGTCATATCAAATTGGTCAATATTAAATCAGCAGTATTATTCTCTTGGTGACAGCCAGGCTGTGGAGATGGACCTTAATTGTAGCAACTTAGCAGTATGCAAAGATTTTAGACCATCAGAAAAATATGCTATTGCAAATATACCAGCCCAGTTGCCTCTGCATGCAGAAAACAAGAAAACATAAATTCTATGTACAGAGTCTCTTCCCTAGACTTCCTTATTACAACTAAGGAAAGTAAGGAAATAACAGTAGAAGGTTAAGGTAATACAGTATCCACTACACACTTTCAGGATAGCCATGTTTTCTAGCCCAAGAACAATTTAAGCCTTTCTCTTGCCAGAAAATTGAGTCAATCACTGGAATAGGAAGAGTACAAATATTTATACCAGATATAGGATACTAAAAGAATTCCATGAGAAGCACTAAGCAGTAACCAAAGTGTTAAGGATAAGCAGAACTTACGTTGTTGTCCAGTTTTAAATCAAGAAGCAGAAAGCTCTCGGCACGACTCCTCAGTAAGCATTACCAGAAATGGCCCCATGGCATGCATTGATTTTGCAGAGAGAAATTAGCAAATGGATTTAGCAGTGATTCACGCTTCGTATCGATATCCAAAAGCTATACACATGATACAATCTTTGCTCAAAAAACAAATGAGGTGTTTTGTAATAAGTGGGCCGATTAAAGATTGCTGGAGGAGCTCATTTTTTTAGAATAATCCACAATTTACTTCTGAAGTATTTCAGACTTACCTGCAGCAAAATTTAGGAAAACATGTTAGGCTGCTTACTTAGGTCAGCATTAAAAGAGTTCACAGTAGGGGTGTGTGAAGTGTGCCCTATTCAATTCGGATTTGGCCTGAATCAAGGACCATGATTCAATTCGTTGATTCAATTCACTGTCCCTGATTTGATTTGGCCGAATCCAAACCTGAAGATTTGATGCTGATTTGGAGAATCAGCGATTTGGGCATAGACACAGCTTTAAATGTTTATTCTGTATACCTCAAGGTACCAGCATGGCTCGTGAGTGCTGCGATGGTGGAGTGGATGGAGCATCCCACAGGAGTGCAGGGGGGCCCTCCTCGTGCTCGGCAGTGAACCCGAAAGTACTTACGGTTCACTTCTGGGTCCACCAGGGAGTGCGCTGGGGGGACCCCTGTCCCCCCCCTGGCTTGGTGATCAGCTGCAGGGGGACCCCAGCTGCCCCCCCCCAGACCCAGGAGGCACCAATCACTGAGCTAGAGGTAGGTGCAGCAGGGGGGCTCCCTGGCGCAGTCCCTGGCTGACCTGGACGTGCTTCTGGTCCACTTCCAGGTCTGCTGCTGAGCGTGCTGGGGAGCCCCCTGCACTTCTGTGGGACACTCCATGCACCCCAGCATCGCAGCATTAATGAGCCGCCTGCTACCTAGAGGTATGTAGAAAAATATTTAAAGCTGTGCCTCTGTCTGAATCACCAAATCTCTCCGAATCAATTTGGAGGGTTCCGATTTGATTCAGAGAGATTAAAGCGTCCTCTGATTCGATTCGGACTTGGAGATTCAGCCACCAAAGCTTTGCACAGCCCTAGTTAACAGTGTTTTGGGCAGACAATGAAACTGGTATTAAACAGATAACATGGAAAAACCATCTTCTATTGCTTTGCAAGGTTCCCATTCACAATTAGGTCTACCCTACTGATAACTACTCAGAAAATGCAATTTTCTGATACTGGGCTTAGCAAAATTACTTAAGGAAAAACAGCAAGTAAACCCAGCCTAGAAGCAGAGCTGACTGTCGGTACATAATTAATTACAGGAGGGTAGAGAGGTGGGCAAAGGATGTGATAAAGATGACACTGGTCCAGGTGATTTATTCAGTAGAAGTGAACAGGGAGATAATGAGGAGCCACACTGATTAGCTGTTACAAAGTAATAGCTGAGGATGGGTACAGAATGGGCTGCTTAACATTAATAGAGAGAAGGTGGCAGGACTAGAAAAACGTATATAAAGATTAGGAGAAAAAACATTCACACTGAGAGAAATCTGAATGGTATCAATAAAAAGACAAACCAAAACAAGGAACTAAGTGCCTGCTTCCTTCTCTAACAAGTTGCCCCCCCCCACGCCCCCGCCACAAATCCCAGGGAATTCCCAGACCTCCCATCAGACTAAATTTGAGGGTTTTTGGGGGGATGGTAGGTGCTGGTTGATTTGTTTGTGGGTTTGGGGTTTTTTTTGAAGAGAATTTAAAAGGCAAGGAGAGCAATATATTGGGATGGGAGGCAGAAATAAGTAAAAATTCATACATGTGAGGTAAGGGGATGGCTGCAAGCATGTAATCTGGACCTAGTTCTTAGTTTGGGTTATGATCCAAGCTCCTTCTAACAAGGTGGATTATGTCGGTGCTCTGATAATTGGCTTTTATGGTGTGGGTGTTTGAAATTATTGATTTGGGTTCTAAGAAAATTAAGGGCTTTTCTGTAGCTGCTTTCTGAAGAAAGGGTATTTTTAAAACTTTTTGTGCATCGCAAACACAAACCAAATTGTCATGTATTTAATGAATGAATAGTATGGGAATATTATAAACCTACAGTAACAAGCAAAATACATTCTCCCACATGAATAGGCTTGAATTTACAGGCCAACAATATTCTCTGATCTTCCAGTTTACAGTGAGAGAATTATTTCATTTCTTATTTTCATATGGTAGTGTCTTGCAGTCTTAACCAATATCAGAGCCCCCTATTGTATTGAACCTAGTGCAAATACACAAGAAAAGACAATCCTTGGATGGTGCCTAGTCCAAGTAGACAGCACAGGAAATGAGGGAGAAAAGACAGATTGTTGCCCTCTTCACTTTTCCAGTTGAGAGCTGAATCACAAAGAAAATAAATGACTTCTCAATATCCTAGAAGTCTGTGTTGGAGCTTGGAATTGAACTGAGTTCTTCTCAGCTGCTACTAGTTCTCCCTGGATTTGATAGTACCACTCCTTGAATAGTTATGCTCTTAACAGCCCTAGACATATTGATGAAGATCCTGGTCCTGAAACAAGCTGGAGAGAACAGAAGGAATTATATTTTGTGAATGAGATTTTTATAGCCAGCTATCAGAGTTGGATTTCCCCTTTAAATCTTCCATGTGGTTATGAAAATCACACCACCATGACCACTCCAATTTTTTTTTTAAATCCGTCCCTTTTTTTTTCTTTTTACTGTTTTCTCTCATTCTTAGTAGGTCCTTCTAAGCTGGAGAATCACTCATACCGGTTAGTAAATTCACACAGGGTAGTACAAAAGAAAAGGAATAATACATGCACTTGCAGGATGACCTGCAGCTGTGGGAATCTGGGATGGACCCTCCACATCAGAGCATCTACATTTATCTGCACAGGCTCCCACCCTAGGCCTCAAACCCTTTCAAAGAAGGAGCTTGGCCCATGCGTGCCTAAAACAAACATGGTGATGTTACTCCCGTCTTTCTATGACTGGGACTAACTGGATCCAGGAAACATCCTGCAACAGATTCTACAAGATCTCCAGATCTCCAGCTCTCAGGATTTCTTCAGAACCAGATTACTAGGCTCCACAGTTGTGAAATCTGTGTGGACTGCTCCGCAGATGAACAAACCTTAACTCTTGACATACTTGCACTTTGGACAATCCCCAGGTTTAAATACACAAAGATGTCTCTAGTGTAATTTCCATCTCTTGAGACAATTCATAGATCATATAGTCACTAATTCCTACATTTATTGCAAAGTTTTAATCAAAACACCTCTTTTAAAAAGACACTCAGTCTTGGTTAAAAGATTTCAAGTAATGGAGACTCAATCAGATGCTTTTGGTTTGTTTGTACTGTTTTATTTAAGTGGCATGTGACCCACAAGCAGGAAAAAAAAAGCACCTTTCATACAGTACGTGTAATGCTCATTAAAACAGAACAAGGTCCTGGTTAACTACATCCAGACACATGTAATAATAGAGGCAGGTGCCCTGGGCAACTGAGATGCATAGGGGCAGCAGTGACTTCTAGCTGTTACTAGTAGCCCTCACCAGCATAATTTGGTGCCTGGGACAGCTACCCTTGTGGCACCGCTTTAGTTATGCTACTGCATCCATACAGTACTTAGCGGCACTGCGTGTCACTAGGATTCGTGGAGGCATATCCCAAGTTTCCAGGCACCGTACATTCCTGGCAACACAAACTTGCACATCCTGTGTTCCCTGCAGCCGCCAAGGCTGGTACCTGAGGTAGTGTTTCATAGACATAGACATTTGGGCTGGAAGGGACCTCGGAAGATGTTCGAGTCCAGCCCCCTGCCCCAGGAAATTAAAAAATACCCATATTGGAACTACAGTGTGGACATGTCTCCACTTCTGGGTATATTACTCCTAAAACAAATTCATGTTGTAGATTGTCTTTCAAAAAAATCCTTCCCAAAACAAGCACCAGCAAACAACATTTTAGGTTTGCAAAAAATTGAGATCCCTCTCTTTCAAATCACTTTCTGAAGACATGGCTTGTATTGTTTCATTAAAAAAAGCAAGTGGTAAGCAAGTCATGTTTTACAGAAGCTCTGGTGGGTCTTCATACTCTCTATTTTACCATGTTCTTTTGGAAAATGTAAGTACTTAAGCATTGAAAATAGGTTTTCAAACCACTGTAAGGAAAACAGCCTTTGTTGTGCAGTATTTTCAAGCATCCTTAGCAAAAAACATTGTTCAAAGATGAGCACATATTGCAAATTCTTTCTTTCTTTTTCATTAAATTGGAAGTTGCCTATATCATCAGATGTAGCCTGTTTATTGTTCTTTTCCTTCTCTTTTAAAATTCCATTCTTATTACCAGTTTTCTGTTTTGGTTTTGCCATGCACAGACAGATCCTAAGACAAAAAAAGTTGCACTCTACAGTTTTTTCAAATAATGAACAGTTCTATATTTTCTTGGAATCCGGTTTTCTTGGACTTCTAATACCCACGTAACAGAACTCAGAGACAATTTAACCCATCTTGTTGCAGGAAACTTCAATCATCACAGAAACTGAAAAGCAGGTTGTGATCACAGGCTGCCCCTGCTACCCCAGCCTTCTAGTGGGAAATAGATAACCCCTTAATATTGAAATATTATTGCTGTGTGCCCCTGTACACCAAAACTCTGTAAGTGTTGCCAGAATTAATCATACCGGCAGGCATTGGTCCATATCATCTGTGTTGCAGGAAGGTACAAGAAAATTAATAAAGAACAATCAGTAAATAATCTGCCCTGGCAAGTGTCTTCAAATAATAGCCAGTTAATAGCAGGCATCGTGTATATCTCCATCCCATATTTATACTTTTTCCTTTCTGCAATAACCATGGAGGTTTGCTAGCTCACCAAAAGCTTCAGCACATTCAGCTTTTCTTTATTCAGTTTTGCAAAGCAGGTAGGAAAAATAGAAAAAAAAACTGCAGTGGTTTACAGGCAGCTTTAATAGTCCCAGGGAAAGTGTGCTCATTTGGACCAGTTGCGGTCTCTTTCTTTTTTGACTGCAAGTGTGTCTTCTGCTCCACTGCCATCATCACCAGTGTCGCTACTGCCACCAACATCAATGTCACCACTGCCACAACCCATTTGCCAGTTCTTCCAGAAATCACTGGAAATGTGAAATAAAGGTTCTTTTAGGCAATCTCTACTTAAATGCAAAATTATTTCTTTTTCATCTCTTCACTCGTATACTCCTTCCATTTCTACAGGACCCTTTGTAATCATACCCAAATAGACGCTGACAAATCTTTGCCTGTCTGGAATAACAGGAATCATCCCAGCGATGCATCACTACAGTAGACACGAATGTGAAAGCCATGACAAATTGCCTCTACTACATTCTTGAGGGTCCTTAATTTCACAGGTGGCACATTCAACCCACAACAGCTTTCACTGGAGGATCAGAATGGAATCTATGACCATTGTGATATCAGACAATGTAACAGTGAAGAAATGGATTTAATGTTGCTTAAAGGATGAAGTGGAGGCTGCAATTCATTATGGCAGTTTTAAAAGCATGATGCTTAGAAATTCATCTTCTTTGAAAAAATTAATGCAAGGGTGGGCAAAATGCAGCCCGGGGGTCAGATGCGGCCCGCCAGGCCATTCTATCCGACCCATGGGGGCCCCCCCAAAATTAAGAAAATTCATATTTATCTGCCCCTGGCTGCCTGTCATGCAGCCCTCAATAGCTTGCCAAAACTCAGTAAGAGGCCCTCCGCCTGAAATAATTGCACCCCCCGAATTATGTGATATTATTTTACAATTAATTAGAGATTAGATTGCAGTCATTAAAACAAAGGCAAGGATGTTTTATAATACCTTTCATTAGAGAAAGTGTATAGCTGGGAGAGCTGCTAGACAAGTTTTCAGGCAACAAGTGCCCTTCCCCAAGCCTTAATAAGGAGAGAGGCAGACACAGGATGAGCTAAATAGCAAAGAAAAGACTCCACCTAAATGCAAACAGCCTACTTAAAGCAATAAAGGAGGGCTGTGAGCTAGGAGTGACAGGGCACACAGCAATTACTGCACATAAAGAAACTCCGAAGCTTATTGCTCCTGGGTGCACAGTTTGAACCTGCTCATGGGAGCAATAAGCTCCAGAGTTTATTCATGTGCAGCATGTTGAGCCAGGTTGGAGCAGCCAGGGATGGTCAACCTGTCAGCCCTGGGCTGTTCCCCTGGATCAGCGTGCTGCAGGGGGGCTTGCTGGAGCACAAGGGTGCTTCAGCATGGGGCTAGTCAGCAGGCAGCCCCCATACTGAAGCACACTCATGCCCCAGCCAGCCAGAGCAGTATCTAGACATGTGCTGCTCTGGAGTTTTTTACTCCACAGCAGGATAGTACTTGTATTTACAAGTACTATCCTGCTGCAGAGTAAATGAGCTTACTCCAGCCTAATAGGGGTGTGCATGTAGCTGCTGAGATGTTTACTGAGCAGCTAATTAGTCAGCTGCGCAGTAAATGTCTCACATAGATGCACTCAAGGAGTGTTATCAGGCATCATTATAAAACAAAAGTATTGCAGTAGAATAGGCAAGGTAGCTACTGAAAGAATGGGACCATTCAAGAAGGGGGAGGGTAGTTATAACCTGCCAAGTACAAGAAGATCAAGAACAGTATTCGTTAAGTTGCAATGAGCCATAAAGCCACTGTCTGTATGAAGTCCAGGTTTTTACTGTCCAGTAGGATTATGTACATCAGTCCCCTGGCCCATCTTCTGGAACGTTTCCTGGACTATCATGACTAGCACAACTCTTCAAACAAAGAAAAACTCTTTTACATTCAAGAAGGGGCTCAGTCTTCTCATTTAAACTTGGTCACTTTTACTAAATTTAAACATAGCCTCTCAGTAAATGAGTTAATAATGATTTGTAAATCAGAATACTGTTCATCATTACTTCATTACACAGATTTTCTTACCACTAACTAAAAGGCAACAATTACCTGTTAGGTTTTAGAGCCCAGGCCTCACCATGCTTGCTCTGTGTAGCAGATTCCCCAGAACCATGGAAATACTGGTATTTATCACAATTTATATCATTCTCTGCACACATGTTCTTGTATACTTTGTGCTTCTCCGTAAGACCTGGGAAGGGAGAGAGAATTGTGGAAACACCACATACTTTAAGCAAGTTTTGAAATTATTTTACCCTACCTCTAGCAGACACCAAACGCTATTCCTCCTACTTCACACCACTGGCTTCAGAATGCAGTGCTTCTATAGTAGGTAAAAAGGCTCATCTATGTTAAATTCTCTTTGGATGCTGATGGATTTGAAGCTATTGAATCTCTCTTTCTAACCACTACTTCCATCAGTGAAGTGAAGAAGCTGGAGTGATTTCCCCTCAAAACATCTGGAAGAACTATAGGGGAAAAATCTAGTTTCAGAAGACAACACCCTTCATCCTGTGCACAGCAATTCTTTCAAGCAGATTTTCCTGTAGGAACATATTTTTAGAAAAGAACTTACTTTTATCTGTCTCCTTTAGGAATTCTGCAACCTTAGAGAGCCAGATCTGGGCACTGGCCTGCAAGACCAGGGAAAACAGCAGCACACTGATATGGAATTTCATAGTTCACTTGCTTAGGCTGTAACAGGATTAGGAGAAACAGTTCATCAGAAATCAAGGCAGACATTTAAAGATGCCAGACAGCATATTCATTCTGCTTGTCACTGTTACTGATCTGGTATATAGATTAGCAAGATCACGCACAATTCTGGAGACATGGCCAAGGGTTAATTGCTAATCAGGAAAGTGAAATCCACTCAAATGCCCAGCTCAGAGACAACATCTATATCAACATTTCTTATTTAACCTTTGCATAATGTATTTTATACTGGACAGTCATACATCCTATATATCTTATTTCCCAAACTAGAAAAAAAGGTTAAAATGAGGTACTTAAAGCTTAACTTCAGACTAAAACTTACCTCTGCAGTATGAGAAATGATTTTTTTTGTGTGGCTACTCAGACACGTAGGGAGAGATTATGTTTATAAGTCCCTAAAACACAAGGAATGAATACAAACATTCCCTGGAAGTTGGGAATTCCACTCGTCAAATTCCATTGCCGCCTATCTGACCTCTTTTCACTCTCGTTGCAGACAGTTGCCAACAATCATTATTGCCTAATGCCCAACAGGGAAGGAAACATTCTGCATTCCTTGGCGGCTTTATAAATTCCAAGTTTACTTCTGCTTTGCTTCCCAATAAGGGTTGAAGTGGACTTTTATGATAAACAGTTTACTAAAATGGGGAATTTTATTGGCTTTAATTTTATTTTTCATTAGGACATCTGTTTATTCAGTCTGATATGTAGAAAGCCAGGGAAGGCCAGAGGGGCATCGAACTGCACAGCTTCTACTATTCTGCTTTGGTCAAGGGAGTAATGCAGTATTTGGATATGCATGTTGTAAATAAGGGCCTTGTTACATGGTAATTTTAGGTAGCTCCTGCAGCTCTTAACTCCTGGATTGTCTGCACATTAAAACTTAAAGTGGTTTTAGGGGTATTGGTTATAGCTGTGTTGGTCTAAGGACATAGGCAGACAAGATTTTGGGGATAAATGTGAAATCTTTTATTAGACCAGCTAAATAGTTGGAATATTGTTCTTTACAAGCTTTCAGGCACAAACATACTTCTTCAGCCATAGGGAGAGTCTGCCTATGTCCTTAAATCAACCTGGCTATAACCAACACCCCCAAAGCATGGAAGATATAAAATTTTACAGTTTGAGATGGAAACTTCTGTGGAAGAAGAGAAAAATAGAGTTGAATCTCCATTATGTGTAAGGGTGCAAATCATGTATTCAGCTTAGGCTATGGGGAAGTCAAAAGGACATGACCCAAAACCACCAGACTAACACAAGACTGGGACCAACCTGTCCTAGTCTAATAAAAAACAAAAACTTAGCACAATAGTAACCACAAACCAGCCTGCTGAGTCAGCCCAAAATGGGAAATGACCCCTAAGGTTACAAGTTAGAAGAAACCCCTAAAAATCTGCTAACATAAGATAAAATAGAAGACATGCGCATTACTAACAAAGTCATGGCAAATGTTCATTGGTATACGTCGTTGCTATGCTTACGATGTCATATTCTCTATATGAACTTGCCTCACCTATTGTACGGAGTCAGACCTCTTCACAATTCTCCAATTGTGTATGAGTCTGTCCAGAATGCATTCTCTAATAAACCAAGCTTCTGCTGACCTGACATAAAGTTTGCTGCATGTGTTTACCACAACAATTTCCTGGTGCCGTGACTTGGATCCACTACATGGATTGAGGAAGGAGGACCGCAGACTACTTCCCCCGAACCCCGTGATGCCAAACTTAAGAGGTAAGAGACCTAATTTAAAATCTCTAATGGGGTTTCAAAGGAAGACTGCCTGTAGGCTCCTGACTTGACTGTGGTGACTGGATCTGAACTTTATTGAATACAAGTCAGTTTAGAACCAGTTTAGACTAAAATTTTCTGTCTGGTAATCCTGTCTGGTGACGTACGTTCTGTTCAGAGAGAAACTGCTTGAATCACCTCCACCCAACAGCACATCGGGCTTGTAGTTAATTAACTAAGGCGGTGTGAGAGAGGGGGGGTCTGGCTGACTGAATGTGTGTGTGTGTGTATTTAAAAAAAAATGAGCCACTGACCAGGTCTGGGACTAAGGCTGGGTCTAGCCGCCCTGATTCTGCCTGATAAGGTAGCGTCAAAAGCAAGGGGGCCCAGCTGAAACCTCGTGACCCAGTGGACAGGGCATCTGAGTGATTTTGTCTTTTCCAAACCCCTTGTCCCAGTAGCTTCTGCCAGGAGCAGGAGTGAAAGGATCCCTTTTGTGTTTACCTTCCCCGTTTCCATTGTATGAGCCGGTGTCGGGTCAGAAGCCTTTTGTCTGGGCGGTAAAAAACTGCGGGGCAAGGCACTGAGTGGCCCGGACGTCCTAAATAAAACTTTCCTGCATCTTCCTGTGTGATTGAAAATGGGGATAAGTCAGTCAAAACCAGTTCCAGTCCCCCCTAAGGGGACTCCGGCATACTATATGTATACACACTATTCTCCCGAGACTTGCAAGTATCTGGATAAGTGGAACCGGTATACTAGGAATGATCCTGTGAAGCAATTTCCACAGGAAGGAACATTTGACCAAGATAAAATTGTTCATTTGCGTGGTGCCCTAGAATCTGAGGGAGGAAAGATTCCTCAAAGTCAATGGAATTTTTTTTTAATTGATATGAGGAGATGTCTAAAAGACGCTCTGAATCTCAAAATCAAAGTTTAAAAGATTCTCGGGAAAAATTAAAACAACAATTAAAAGCTGTTCGGGAGAAATTGGCTGCTCCCCCAAATTATATGCCAGCCACTGCTCCGTTGTATCCAGCTTTGCCTGGGGCGCCCCCTCCACTGGAGCCAGCAGAAGACATTCTTGATTTCTGTTCCAATCCCGCTCTCATGAGAACCCCACCACAACAGCCAGCTCAACACCAAGCTGCAACACAACCTAATGATTTATTGATAAATCCACCTTACGAGCCTCCTAGCCCAGACTCCACCACCCCGCCAGTCACAAGGCGGCCATGTGCCATGAATCTCCGGTCCAGTAGTGCTCAAGTATATCCACTGCGGCAAATGCCAGGTGTTGATCAACAAGGACAAGGTGGTATTGTTACCGTGCATGCACCCTGGACACCAGGAGATTTATATAATTTAACTCAAAAATTTCCTAAACTAAGGGAAGACCTGAAAAAGTTTCAGGAAGAGTTACAGACTGTAATGACTTGTTATAACCCCACTTGGGCTGACATAAATCAACTTTTACAAGCCCTGATACCTAAATTACCCAAAGAAACCAGGATATGCCTTTATACTTCTTGTTCTTGGCCAAACGAGGACCCGAGAACTGGTCAGGACTTTATTGACAAAAGAAAAGCTTTTGTTCAGGCAGTTCTTACAATCTGCCCGAAGAAGGCAGACTGGACCAAGATAAATACTTGTAAGCTACTGAATTTCTTTTTCTACCTCATTCTCCTGAAACCGTAAATGCAGTTAGTATGAGTGGACAACATATCCCACATCCCGTCTCTGAACCTGTATCTGTCTCTATTGGCTCTTTGTCTGAGAATCATGCCTTTTTTCTTAGTCCCTGTGCTCCTGTCAACCTTCTTGAAAAGGATTTGCTGTGTAAACTGGGATGCGTGATTTATTGTAACCCAGAGGGTGTTTACCTTAAAGTACCAGAACATAGGGAAACCGAGCTTGTGGCTTTGCTCACTCAGGACTACTCTGATCCCGACACTTCCTTCTTGCAAGAGGAAC
This sequence comes from Alligator mississippiensis, assembly GCF_030867095.1. Taxonomy (NCBI): domain Eukaryota; kingdom Metazoa; phylum Chordata; order Crocodylia; family Alligatoridae; genus Alligator; species Alligator mississippiensis. The sequence goes on along the minus strand of NC_081825.1, from coordinate 191,235,275 downwards.
TGTTAGCACGGGTACCTCCACAGCTGTGGTCCACCCATGCAAATGAAGTGGGGCACATGCTGAGTGCTGAACCAGTGCATATTACTTTAAACCCTGCCAAGCCACTTCCTCCTGTCCCGCAGTACTCTATCTCAAAAGAGGCTGAGGAGGGAATTAAGCCTGTCATTTCCTCACTCCTTGAGCAACGGATTATTGTCCCAACATGCTCCCCTTGCAACACACCTATCCTACCTGTTAAGAAACCTGGTAAAGATACGTATCATTTTGTACAAGACCTTCGAGCTGTAAATGCTGCTGTTTTACCCGCTTTCCCCATGGTCCTTAACCCTGCCACTATTCTTTCCTGTATCCCTTCTGACGCTGCTTATTTTACAGTAGTAGACCTTTGTTCTGCTTTTTTCTCTATCCCCGTTCATAAGGATAGCCAGTATCTGTTTGCATTTACTTATCAAGGACTCCAATATACCTGGACAAGACTCCCTTAGGGATATACAGAGTCTCCCACTATGTTTTCCCAGATCCTAAAGAAGGATTTAGATTCTATCACATTCAAAGGGGGGTCTACCCTTGTTCAGTATGTTGATGATCTGCTGTTAGCCTCACCCACTTTGGAGGCCTGTAAGCAAGACACTTTAATACTCCTTACGGCCTTAGCTCAAAAGAGCCACAAGGCCTTGAAATCTAAACTTTGTAAGCCTAAGGTACACTATTTGGGGCACGATATTTCAGCAGGAGAACGCCACCTTTCCTCTAGTAGAATTGAAGCTATCCTTGGCATTCCCAAACCTATGACTAGAAAACAAATGAGGGGATTCCTAGGTGCAACAGGTTGTTGTAGACAGTGGATCCTGAGTTATGCTGCTCTCACAAAACCCTTGCAATCATTTACCCGTGATACCACTCCAGAACCTCTACCTTAGACTCCTGAAACTGAGCAAGCATTTGCAGCCCTTAAACAAGCCCTCACTGTTGCTCCTGCTCTTAGACTTCCTAATTACAGGAAACGTTTTACTTTGTTTTGTCATAAATGGGAAGGAGTCGCTTTAGGAGTACTTACTCAGCTGCATGGAGAGAAGCATCGCCCAATTGCGTATTATAGTTCTGCCCTTGATCCCGTGGCTGCAGGATTTCCCCCTTGCCTTCGTTCAGTGGCCGCTGCTGCTTTATTGGTTAAAAAGGCCGATACTGTAGTTTTAGGACACTCTTTAACCATTGCAGTTCCCCATGCTGTAATGGCTCTTCTTCTGAAGGGCAAGACTCAGCATATTTCCAATTCCCGTCTTACTAAATATGAGAAACTTTTGCTGTCAGCTGCAAATGTAACCTTAAATCACTGTTCAATTCTGAATCCGGTGTCACTTCTGCAAATTGCCTCTGATAGGCAATCGTGAGGTTTACTATCTGTCACAACTCAATTGTTAACCCCTCGAACTGACCTTAAAGACATTCCTATCCCAAACTCTGACCTTGTTCTGTTTGTAGATGGTTCCTGCCTTAGAAATGATGCAGGCAAATTGGTCGCAGGATATTCAGTACGCACTCAGTATGCTGTTTTAAAAGCCTATTCCTTACCTCAAGCTCACTCTGCTCAAGTTGCTGAACTCATTGCTTTAACACGTGCCTGCATCCTTGCAAAAAAATCAAATCACAACCATTTATACTGACTCTGTATGCTTTTGGTGTTGTTCATGATTTTAGACAAATTTGAAAACAAAGAGGATTCCTCACTTCATCAGGAGCCCAAATCAGTCATAGTTGTTATGTCAAAGAACTTTTAAAAGCTGTTCAATTGCCCTCTGCTATTGCCATTGTTAAGTGTAAAGCTCATGAAAAACCTTTTGATGATGTCACATGAGGAAATGATCTGGCAGATCATTCTGCCAGAAATGCAGCCCTTTCTGGCCCACAGGATCCTAACTCTGTTTTTGTTTATTTTTCAGCAAACCAGTCTCCTCTGGCTAGCCTCTCAAACCTAGTCTTTCTTCAAGATCAGGCCACAAAAAAGGAAAAGATGACTGGCTACGTGCAGGGTGTTCACTGCACCCTGACTCTCTATGGCACTCCCTGGACGGCCGCCTGGTAGCACCTAGAGAGCTTTTGCCATACCTTGCTCATCTGACTCATTCAGAAGCCTATACCAGCAAGGAAGGCATGATTGCTGCAGTACAAAAGGATTGGTTTGCCCCAAATTTTCCTTCCATGACACAACAGTACTGTAGCTCCTGTCCCATCTGTTTAGCTCACAACATTGGACAACAGGTAAAAACGACACCCGCAGCCCATCCCCCTCCATGAGGACTGTTTGTAAACTTGCAAATTAATTTCATGCAACTACCTAAGTGTTATTCTTATTAATACATTCTTGTTATTATTGATATGTTCTCTAGATGGGTAGAAGCCTACCCATGCGTACATGCTGATTCCATTACTGTAGCAAAAAAATTGCTCAAAGAATTCATCCCTCGTTTCTGATTGCCCCTTGCAATAGATAGCGACAGAGGCACTCATTTCACAGGACAGATAATAAAAAACATCTGCCAAGCACTCAACATACAGCAACATCTACACTGCAGTTATCATCCACAGTCAAGTGGTGCTGTAGAACGTAAAAACTCAGATTTGAAGACGCACATTTCAAAGATCTGCGCTAAAACAAGTCTCAACTGGCCTGATGTACTGCCCATTGCTCTTATGTACATTAGGAACACCATCAACAGAAAACATGGATTAACCCCTTATGAAATACTCGTGGCATGACCCATAAGAATGCCGGCTACACCACCCATAGCCCCACACCAAGCAGACCTACAATTAACTAATGAAACTGTGCTAAATTATTGCAAAGCATTAATGAAGTTGTCAGAACCCATTAATTGAATGCCTATGGCACAGTGGAAAATCCCCGAGCCCTCGTGATTGGCACAATAAAAATTCCGAAAAGCCCGCCAAGTCCAACGGCTGCATCATTCAAACGAGCACCACCCATTGGCCGGTTATAAATTATTCCCACTTGGCAACTAGCAATTGGCTTGCTATCCATATAAAAGTAAAAGAAGTTTCCGCCCAAGTTGGAGAACTCCGCACGCATCCTGGAGTAAACTTGGCAGACTGATCACCCACCAACGACTCCCCATCACCGACCTTCCTGACGTACCCCCTCCGCTGCATGCTCGATAAGCCATCTATAAAACGTCTCGTCTCGTTCCAAGGGGCCCTAATTACGTTTGTAACCGCAACTTAAGCCAGCTTTCTTCCTGCGCTGCACGCATCAGTGGCGTAAGTAAACAATCTATTTCCAACCAATACACTTCAGTGCCTAACTCCACTCCATCCGCCAAAGTACCCACCTGACGTTCTGGGCTCCCGGCCAGAGCCCAGCAGCCAGTCAGCCACCACAGAAGTATGCTAGGTCTGTTCATTCACAGGTCCAAGAAGCTTTACCTCAACCACCGGATGTTCCTTGTCACAACCTTAAGCCAGAAGATTGAGTCTACGTAAAAGTTCATCAACAGAAAAACACACTTCAACCCAAATAGAAAAGACCCTTTCAAGTGCTTCTAACCACTAACACTGCTGTTCATTGCCAAGGTCACCAGATGTAGACTCACACCTCGCACTGCAAGAAGGTATTACCACCATTAGACCCTAAGGCAGCTGTATTCCAACCAAGATTGAAACCTTTCCCTGAGGCCGAGGACAAAGACCCTCAGGACCTCACTCAAGCAAGTGAGGAGTATCAAGGCGCAAGTAATAGTGATCTCATTGATGAACCTAACACCCTGATCCAACTGATTCCATCAGTTGGAGAGCCAAGATATCATCTGTGTCCTTGGAAGACGTAAATGTTTCCATTTGGAAGATCCCCACCTCAACCCAAACCCAGAGCTGAAGATATCAGCCCTCTAGGCAACCTAAGCTCAGAAAATGAAAAAAAACTTTGGTTTCCCTCTTAGGTGTGGTTAGTAGTAAGATTTGTCCTACTAGTGTGAGTATTATTCGTTGTTGAAATGTTTTGTCCTTACTGTTTTTAAGACTGAATCAGTGCTATTAACATCAAGGCAAACAAATAGACAACGAAAACCTGAAGAATTGCCTGCAAAGGCAAGCCAAACAATACCTGCCAACATGTTTTATATAATAAGACTGTTTATATTACTATTAGCCTTGCCATTGCCAGTTTATTCTAATGTTTATTTGCACTTCCTACGAAGAATAGCTGTAGCCTTAAATGCTTCTGATTGCTGAATTTGTAAACTCACCCCCAAAATCCCATGATAAAGGATTTTTACAAAAGTTAATGGAGATAGAAGTGTGAGACTGTTAAGTCTCAAAGGGGAGATTGTGGAAGAAGAGAAAAATAGAGTTGAATCTCCATTATGTGTAAGGATGCAAATCATGTATTCAGCTTAGGCTATGGGGAAGTCAAAAGGACATGACCCAAAACCGCCAGATTAACACAAGACTGGGACCATCCTGTCCTAGTCTAATAAAAAACAAAAACTTAGCACAAAAGTAACCACAAACCAGCCTGCTGAGTCAGCCCAAAACGGGAAGTGACCCCTAAGGTTACAACTTAGAAGAAACCCCTAAAAATCTGCTAACATAAGATAAAATAGAAGACATGTGCATTACTAACAAAGTCATGGCAAATGTTGATTGGTATATGTCGTTGCTATGCTTATGATGTCATATTCTCTATATGAACTTGCCTCACCTATTGTACGGAGTCAGACCTCTTCACAATTCTCCAATTGTGTATGAGTCTGTCCAGAATGCATTCTCTAATAAACCAAGCTTCTGCTGACCTGACCTAAAATTTACTGCGTGTGTTTACCATGACACTTCACAACATGAAGAAGAAAGAAACCAAACTCAACAGCGACATATATTTTCTAAACCTATGCAAGAAAAACAACATCATTCCTAGAGGACTGGACATCTACAATTCTCTCACTACTACACACAACTCCAAATAAGCTTCATAACTATGCTGGAAAACTTCAGAACACAAATGCCAGCAGACTCTCCCTATGCCTGACGAAGGGTGCTTGTCTGAAAGCCTGTAAAGAACATTTTTTCCAACTATTTAATTGGTCTAATAAAAGATGTCACATTTGCCCAAAGAACTTTGTCTACTTAAAGTGATTTTAAGCACTCATTATGCAGCTCAAAGTTATGCCATTCCAAGGCAGGATTGTCTCTGATCTGCACTACCCAGCTCCTGTTCCATTAAAGTGTAGCCACTCCCCACAGATGTGCTGCCCAAATTGAAGTCCTCTGGTATCCCAGGATCTCTCACCCCACCCTTCACCCACAGAAGCTGGTCCTGGCTCATCAGCCCTGTAATGGAAACTCAGAGCTACAGCACCTAGTCCTGCCCCTGCTCACCAGGCCCTCTAATGGCAAGTCAGAGTTGTGCAGGTAGGGAACAGTCAGAGAAGGTAAGTAAGGTTACCTGGCAGGGGAAACACCATTTATCTGGGTCCACAAAGGCAGTTTTCCTTAAGTGTTCCCGGGGATAACTGTTCTTCTGGCATGGTTTAGTACTTGCCGAGGTGTTGGGGCTTTAGGCCCACTTTATGGAAATGGGAGGCTCCTCCCTAGCTTACTCCTGTGGCCATATGGCTGAGGGCAGGCAAAACTTGGGGGCATCTGAACCCCAAGCCTCTGGGATGCTTGCCAAAAGACTTTGGAAATATCTGAAGCCCCTGGTGGGGGTGGAAGATGTTTGCTGGTACTAGGGCCACTTCTGGTTCTGCATTGACTCATGGATTTGGACTTGATTTGGCTGATTTGGCTTGGAAATGTCTTTAAATAAAAAACAAACAAACAAACAACCAGTCGCAGAAGGTTTTTAAACTACGGGTGTGATTGCTCCTAACTAGCACTAACACCAATCAACTTTTGTGCAGCTTACAGCATAAAGTGTAACAAGGCCTTAGAAGACCACTGAGTTGCCGCAGGGAGCTTCCATTTCCTGTCAGTGCAGTACCTGTGCTCTCAGGTATCCCAATAAATAATGAGACTGGTCATGATGTCCACACTTACAAAGGAGAATGAAATACTGGTACAGAGGAGAGAACTAGTGCTACAAAATAAGCCTTACAACCCAAGATTAAAGGCTATCAATCTATTTGGGCTTCTTAAAAAGGTTAGAATGGGTCTGAGGAGCTTACCTGGGGAGACTTCTAATAGTGAAGGACTCCAACGTAGCTGATTCGGGCGTAATGAGCTTCAGTGAGATGAAGGGGGAGCTTAAATTCCAACTGGAAACAGACTGCACTTTGCTATCAAGGTAACTGACCACTGAAACATCTTACAGAATATGAACATCTGTCATTCAGAGTCCTTACATCCCGGCTGGATGGCTTTCTAAATGGCATGTTCTAATTCAGTTGCTGTTCATTCTGAGTAAGAAAAGGTGGAGAGGTGTCTTGATAGCCATCTACAAATATGTCAGGGGTGAACATCAAGATCTAGGGGAGCAACTCTTCAGGAAGGCACCCCAAGGGAGGACGAGGAGCAATGGGCATAAGCTAAGAGGGTAAATTCAGGCTAGATATAAGGAAGAACTTCTCTGTAAGGGTCACAAGAATCTGGAACACACTCCCAGCAGAGGTGGTGCAGTCACCCTCCTTGGAGGTGATGGACAAGATGAGGCTGGACAGGCACCTTGTTGAGCTCATCTGAGCCCAATAACTTCCTGCCCATAGCAGAGGACCAGACTTGATGATCTTACAGATCCCTTCTGGTTCTCTGTTTCTATGATTCATGATACTGGGATTGATGCAGAAATGACTAGATGATTTTCCAGTGCATGCATTAATATAACTAGATGCTTATTTCTAACCCATTTGCCATTAAAATAGATGTACATATAGATGCCTGCCAGTCTCGTGCAACTAACTATCCCTCTCTCTTGATACTGAACTCTGCAATGGAGGTAGTGCCATCTTTTCTAGTCAATCAATTTGTAACATAAAAATTACTTTGCATCCTTAAGAAAAGATTATAACTATTTCCTACAGATAATTCCTCTGACCAGAGGCACCAACTTTGGTTTCTCCCAGTGGTTGCTTTGGCCCTACTTGCATCCACAACCTCACCATGAATTGTGGTGCGTTCATCTAATTCACCTTCCTGCACAGCTATGTATCATGTTTCCACCACCTACTGATACCAGCTTGTAAAAGTTTTTAACATAACAGAGATCTAACACGTTTCATGTAAAAGCAAAATGGCCAGGGCTCATGGGTTCTGAGCACCCCCTAATTTTTTTTGGTGGGTGCTTGAGCCCCAGAGCACCCACAGAGTTGGCTCCTATGCTCCTGGTAGGCAAATATTCTCATCTCAGTGCATGGAAGATGCATCAGTTCAAATCTAGCTAAGCATAACTGGGTTTATGCTGGGAAATAAACACTCTTCCAGGTCCTTTTAATATGGAAAAGAAAATCTCAGATTTCTTGAAGCCAGTATCAAACTCCCATTGACTTCAATAAGGTCAGGATTTCACTCCTAATCCCTCGGGTAAGTGCATAGATAAATTCTAAAATTTAGGAAAAGGCTTATTTTTCATGAATATGCTACAAAACCAGCACCCAGTTTATTTAATCATCTGGATGGGGTTGGACCACCTCTGGCATGATCAGAACTCCATTGAAGTCCAGAGATCTGTAGAGATACAACTTGGAGATCTTGAAGAATCTGTGCTGAGGCCCAAATCATATTAGATACTCCCCAAGCCAAACTATTCCCTATTACAGCCAGAAAGGAGGCTGATATTATTTGTTCTCCCACACTGGAAGCAAGTCCCTTTCTTAGAAACTTGAGGCTAGGTTGATTAATGCTGTAGTACACCCCACTGTTGATTTAATTAACCTAAGGGTCATGTTTACAGGTTACCTCTAAAGAGCCGTAAAGGCACTTAAAACAGCAGCAGTCACCCATGAAAGGGTGTTAACCCATCATAAGTCCCTCTAAGGCCATGTCCACATGTGCATAGATGTTCGGTTCCCTGGGGTCAACTAGCAGTGGTACACCTTGTGCCACCGCTAGTTGTCCCCAGGGAATGCCTGCGCCACACACCCTCTGGCATGCTGCAGGTTACCCCAGGTAGGGAAGGGGAGGCTGGGGCCAACACAGGGCTGGACCCAGGAGCCTTACCTGGGGTCTTAGGGGCCTCCCAGGGCTACAGCAGTGGTGATGCCGCCATGCGGAGCATGGCTGGCAGCAGGAGTGCAGTTTTGGCTGTCCAGGCTCTGGTTTTGAGCAGCACACACTACCACCATGGGCAGTATGCTATTTTTATCCTTGCAGGTTTTTTTGACCCCCAGGGGTCAAGAAACCACCTCCCAATGTGCTGCTCCCTTGAAGTGCAGAGAACAACTGAATGTGTGGTACATGGTGCCACAGACCTGTCTATGGCACCCCATACCACATGGCCACATTCATCTGGACTGGGCCTAAATGTTTGAAAGAAAAACCACTCAGAATGAGGTTTATTTTTAAAACATTTAATCCAAGCCACTCCAGGGTATTGTTTGAATGGTCATGGAAGGTAAAATGCTTTACTTTCATTCCTCCAGCATCCCAGGATGCACAGCTTCCAGCCGCTCTACCCCTTCCTGCCCTGCAAAACTCTAATTGTCTCCTCACCCCGCTCCACTACCATGCTGGAAACAGTTGCTCTGGGTGGCTTAATTGCAGAGCCCATAGAGCCAGGGAAAGAGTACTTCCCCTGGCTGCATGGTCTCACTGCCAGGCTCAGCTGCTCTCAATGTGGAGCCCATGTATTCATTTCAGCCGTGCCGTGCTGCAGCAGCTCTCTGCTGAGAGCAGAGCCTCTGGAGCTTTCTGGTCTCGCTGAAACTGATGCAGCAGCTCCTTCCTAAGAGCGGGGCTGCCAGGGGTTAACTTTGAAGTTTACAAACATGGTTCACAAAATAATCTCAGAGATTTCAAGTAAGAATCCATAGGGTTAGAGGGATATTAATTTTGGCCATGTTGGTCTAAAATAGGGGTAGGCAAAATGCGGCCCATGGGCTGGATGCGGCCCGCCAGGCCATTCTATCCAGCCCGTGGGGCCCCTAAAAAATTTAGAAAATTAATATTAATCTGCCCCTGGCTGCCTGTCATGCGGCCTCAATGGCTTGCCAAAACTTAGTAAGTGGCCCTCCGCCTGAAATAATTGCCCGCCCCTTGTCTAAAAGCATAGGCAAACAAAACTCTTGTGGTACAGGCAGTATCTTTTATTAGACCAACTAAATAGTAGCAAACAGTTTGCCTATGCTTTCAGACCAACACGACTAAAACCAATTTCCCTGAAACATGGAAGATATTGTAATTTGCTGTTTTGAAATGAAAACTTCACAGCTGAACAAGAGAGAGAAGCAAAATTCAACATCCTGCCTGCAATCAGATACCATCAGGTAACAAGCCTGCTTCTGCCTATTGTCTGTGCCTCCTTTGCATACTCACAGAGCAACCTTTTTTAAAATGGACTGTTATACCCAGGGGAACCCTGCCATCTTTTAACTCCCCTGTGCAAGATGAAGTTTCATTTCTACCTGGGAGAACTTTTACAATCTTTGAATTCTCCTTTGCCTGAGGAAGTTTGGGCCGGAAAGCTTGCAAAGAAAGATTTTTTTTTTGCTGCTATTTAGTTGGTCTAAAAAACTACCACAAGAGTTTTGTTTGCCGTACAGTTAGAAGCATTCTACCCTTTTGTGATCTTTCTGTGTTCTTTGGAACAGATGAATTGCTCTATTTTTTCCCTATAGTATAAAAAAGAGTGAAAACAAAGAGCTGGCATTTACCAAGAAACGCCTCGAGATATGCCCTAAGCCTACTGAGGGGTCCTTCAAGTAGCACCTTGTCAAGGGTATTTAAATGCATCCAGCTCACTGGAGCTAGAGGGGAAGAGATGAACAGCTTCTGGGAAGGCATGGCCAGGTATTGTGCAGGCAGACAGCAAGCACCTATTAAAGCCTTACTTAGCTCTTATGTGGAACTTCTCATACACATATATCAAAGCACTTTGCAAAGGAAGCTCAAAATCATCTCACACATTGGGAAAGTGGCAGAGGGGCTTCCCAACACCACATGGCAAACTAGCAGCAGAACAGGGGCCACAACTCAGCTGTCTTGACTGACGAATCAGAGCATGAGCTAGACAACACTGTTTCTTGCCTGTTTGGGCCCTGTCACTACATGAACAATATCAAGGATGCAATGATAATATGGCCCATTCCCTCCAGGCTACAGCTGAGGTACAGGTGTGGAGGTTTGCCTTGTTTCTACCTATGCTATATCTACTGTGTGGATACGTTCAGGGCTTAATTCATTCTAGGGCACCTTTAACCAGCACTAATCAACCAAAGAAAAAGCATTCTCCTTGCTGAGTTTCCCTTCTCCTTTCACCTCTGAGCTCCATGCCACTTCCCACCCACACTCCAGAGGACCAATAAAGTCCTGACTTCTGTCCATGCCTCTGCTTGCCAGCTTTCTAGTAGCAAGTCACAATTGTGCAGGTCGGAGACAGCATTAACCCCTCATCTGTAACTGCTCTAACTTTAGGATGGCAAAACATTCCACAGATTTAAAACATTATAGAGGTAACCTGTAATAGCACCCTAAAAAGACGTATAACACTTCAGAGATGAGCCTGATTAATTGATTTCACTAAGCCTAGGAGAAGCTACTGAGAATAAGAACTGCCCCCAACAAAATATATGTGTACATTCTTTAAAAAAAGTGGGTGGGTGGGTTGATGTTAACTTTCACTTGTGGTTGCTGTAGAAAAATAATAGAGCAATGCCTCTGTTGCAAACAACTAAGAAAGGCTGCAACAGAGTAAACTAGTTTTGACACTATGGATTCTTATTTGAAATCTCTGAATTTATCTTGTGAAATAGGTGTAGGTGTTTGCACATCTAATGGTACTAATATCGCACAGCACTTGTCTACTCTCTTAAAAGGATCTCAGGGCACCCTGGTGCAATGGCACCCTAGTTAAGAATCACAGGTGTAGGAGAAAGGTAGGGTTGTTGAGTCTTTCATAACAACCTAAGAGATCTACCATCCACACATGCCAGGGGGCAATGAAAACCTCACCCTTAAACTACAACCCCTTCTCCTTTCCCGACACCAACTGTGGTTCTAACCAATAAATATAAATATAGTTGTTACTTTCATCTGACCATACTATGCACACCTGATCCAGTGACCACTGAGCCCAATGGGAAGTTTTTAGCTCCAGTAGGATTTGGATCAGAGCCTTAAGTCTAAAATTGTGAATTATATATTCCATAAGCAAGTCCAACACGCTTTCTTCCTGACAGCAGGACATTTTATATTAGGCTGAAGTCCTGTTGACCAGGCAGCATTACCCTAAATGTCAGAAAAATGTCTAAAGAGGCCTTGCAAGTAATAACTGAAAGTTTATTGACAAATTTCTCAATTGAGTATTTGGGAGAAGCTTAAGAAGTCATGTGACCAGAGTCAGTGGGTGCTTACACTTCATTTAATTGGAATTGGTGTATAGCAGCAGTTCTTAACTTTTTAAGATGCAGGCACTCCTGGAGAAATGTCAGCTTTCACTTGTTTCTTGCTATGGAAAAATAGAGAAATTCTGTTGCAAAGAACTCAAAATGATCACAACATGTCAGAATGTTCTGACACTACAGGCATGTACAGATTATACTAGGCCAGGCTAAGTGAACAGAAATCAATCTAAACCCCTAACCATACAGAAGTTTAGCGCACAGAGATCGGTCTAAAATGGTGCAAGCGCTCTAAGATAGACCTGGTGTGAGGCGCGCCCAGTTGAGCCCAATTTAGGCTATACGGAGCATTGAGCTTCTGTACTGTTTCCAGTGGTGACGCATAGGGGGTGCGTGGGGGTGCACATGCACCCACTGATACCACCAGTGTACCCCGTCAGGCTGCTCACGCAATGCGGGGGGGGGGGGGGGGAGGTGGGAGCACCGGTGCCCACCCTGCGAGCACCAGCCGGGGAGTGCAAGCGCTGTATTGTAGGCCACAGCTGCTTCTAGAAGCGCCATCTGTTTCCCTATCAATTCAAGTTAGATCACTGTCCTCTGGCACCGCTTCCTTGCCTTTGCAACCCCTGTTACCTCTCTTTTACCAGCAGGCATGCTCGCACTCGGCCCATGCTCAATGGCTCCAGTGGAGTGCCCAGTGGGATCCACCCCCAGGCTCTCCCAGTGCTGAGCCAGCACAGCCCTCTCCCCAGCCATGCCTCCTGCTTCCAGCCATCTGTCAGTCACAGGCAGCAGTGAAAAGAAAGAAGGCACCTGTATCCCTTGCACAAGCTCAGTACCTGGGCACCTGAGTCCCTGGTCCATGGCCCTGCACCCCGTGCTTGGGCACAGGTCCACAGATCCCAACCCTGACACCCACACACCCAGCCAGGGACCCGCATACTCCCACACTTGGGCACAGCCACACAGACCCCAACTCTGGCACCTGCACACCACACCTCTGAGGCCAGAGCCATGCTCCTGCCACCCAGACTCCAACATAGACCACCCTCCCTCCTGAGCAGGGAGGAGCCAGTGCAGGAGGCTCACGTCTGGTAGGTCAGGGTGGCGTGCGGGAGGGGGCACAGACCATCAGGACTGGGTCTGCACAGAGGCAACCCTGTGACTTCCGCGGCTCAGCCGCTGCTGCCACGTACCTGGGCAATATGCACTTGGCATGCTGCACCTGGAGTACTAGGGCTGGGGGATATCCCTGTGCTGAGCATGTATGGCCTGCCATGCCTGGTCCGTGCAATGTGCTGCCCCTGCCCAGGCTTTGTGGAAGAACCCCTTGATCTCACAGATGTTGTAGAGCAGAGCTTTCCAAACTGTGCGCCGCGACACATTAGTGTGTCGGCGGCAGTGTGTAGGTGTGTCGCGCGAAATGAAGAAAATTTGTGGAAGGGCACCGCGGAGCTCCCTTACTCGCGTCTGCTTCCCTTGGCCCCTCCCCCAGAACTGAATTACTGTATCGTGAAATGATGCATGTCTAAAAAGTGTGTCACCAACATGAAAAGTTTGGAAAGCTCTGTTGTAGAGGATGCATGCGGCAGCAAGTCACAGCAGGTTCTTCTCCTCCACCTTGACACATGTGCTGAGAGCCCCCCAGTGCACATTGAGGTGGCTGACAACACACTCCACAGTCATGCGACCACCTTCTCAGGCAGTTGTTGAAGTGCTCCTGGCAGTCTAGCTGCCCCATGTAGGGTTTCATGAGCAGGGCAGGATGAGGTAAGTTGGGTCACCAATAATGAGGGGAGGGATGCTGATGCCACCAATGATGAAACTGGGGGCTCTGGGAGCATAGCACCTGCTCTCCATCATCTTGGGAGGTGGGGAGCTTCAGAAAATGTGGGCAGCATCATGGGCATCGCCTGTCCAGCCAGCAAAGATATGGGTGCTTGTGGTGTCCCACAGCATCTGGTGAGATTTACACAAAGTGACAAGCAGGACATGGTGCAACTCCTGGGTCTCTGTGCTTGGGTGCAGGCAGTGGGATGTTATGGCAGAGTATGGGCTGGCTGGGACACAGAGGCACATGCAATTCACAAGGGAGGACATTTGCTCTGGGGCTTTTCTGAAAGCCTCAGGGTGAGGTGTTGGAAGCACTGCAACCATTGCGAATCTTGACCACAAAATGACAAGTTAAATTTGGTACTGAAAATGAAACATAAACCTCATTTATGTAAGAAAGTGCTTTTGTTATCCAACTTACATAGCTCTATCCATTTGCAAACAACAAAGTTTCTACTCTTCCATGCTTGCATCATTCAGACCCTGTGAGAGCCACTTCCCAGAAGGCATTGCTCATCATTAAAAATTGTAAGAGATTTTGGATCTCGACTTCTCCCAGAACCTGGAACCTAGTGGGGCCCACCTTTTTGCAGGTATATCATAAGATAAGTCCCATCCTCTCCCTGATGGTGATTCCAATCTACTTTCCCTGTCCAGTCCACTATACTGTTCTTTCCTCCCACCTTAACTGCTGCTGGTCTCCTTGCCTGATCCACCACTCTACTCCCTGCTTCCTTCTGGATCTGCCACATAATCAAAGACAGCAGCAATGGAGCACCCTGACCTGGACACAGGTAACTCTAATGTTCCTTCTTATGCTATTTTCTAGTAACTCATTGCTTTCTGAAAATATTCCATTGCTGGACTCAAATTCTGAGGCTTGGTTTCAACCATAAGACAATTATTCAAGGGAGGAGAACGTAACAATGCAAGCATCTACTCTGGACACTTTTAAGAAATGTTTGACACTTATCTTTCTGGGATCTCTTCATAGTTTCATAGTTGGTAGAGTCGGAAGGGACCTAAGCAGAGCATCTAGTCCGACCCCCTGTCATGGGCAGGAAAGAATGCTGGGGTCAAATGACCCCAGCTAGGTGGCTGTCTAGCCTCTTTTTGAAGACCCCCAGGGTAGAAGCAAGCACCACTTCCCTTGGAAGTTGGTTCCAGGACCTAGCCGCCCTGACTGTGAAGTAGTGCCTCCTGATATCTAGCCTGAATCTACTCTCAGCCAACTTATGGCTGTTGTTCCTTGTTACCCCCAGTAGTGCTCGGGGGAACAGGGACTCTTCCACTGCCTGCTGGTCCCCCTTGGCAAGTTTACAGGCGGCCACCAGATCCTCTCTCAGCCTTCTTTTGGGGCGGCTGAACAGGTTCAGGTCCCGTAGCCTCTCCTCGTAGGGCCTGCCCTGCTGCCCCCTGATCATGCAAGTGGCCCTCCTCTGGACCCTCTCCATGTTGTCCACATCCCTCCTGAAGCGCGGACTGGACACAGTACTCCAATTGCGGCCTGACCAATGTCGCATAGAGGGGGAGGATCACATCCTTGGACCTGCTCATGTTGCATCTATGGATGTGTGACGAGGTGCGGTTAGCCTTCCTGACCGCGTCCCCACATTGGTGGCCTATGTTCATCTTGGAATCAACAGCGACTCCAAGATGCTTTTAGTGAGCCATAGGGGCTTTTGAGCACTCTTGCCCCCTTTGATGCGCATGGGGATTGTCACGCTTTGGGCTTGGAGGATTGTCTCCTTAAGGAATGACCGCTCTTCTTGGACTCCCAACTCAGCTCCCCTCCAGGACCTCAGTGCCTTCCCAACTATTCTCCTTACCTCATTGAAATCTGCCCTCCTGAAGTCCAGGGCTGCTGCCTTGCTGCAGGCCCTTGACATACTGCGCTGGATGGTAAATTCCAGTAGGCGATGGCTGCTATTGCCCAGGTGGTCGAGCTCTTGACCCTAGCTGACTTCCTGCCAAGGGGCTGGACTCGATGATCTTCTGAGGTCCCTTCCAGCCCTAATGTCTATGAAATCTGAAAGTGGGGGTTGTTGCTTTAAGCAAAAAAAAACAACCACCAAAAAACAGCATGTTTTTCTTGTTATGAAAACAGTAATAGCTTCAGGGTCAGAGCCAAATGCTTAAATAAGTTCTTTGATTAATCATTTGAATTTGGAAGAATTGAGAAAAAAATAACAAATCTCAGCTGGCATTTAAAGATTGCTTGGTGTTTTAGCATTTGCTCTGTTCATTAATGAAGGAAGGTTGTATTGTCATAACTCACTTCCCAGTGCAGCATGCCAAACTATTACCTTAGAAATGCCCAGGGCCAAAGGCCCCATACTGTGAAGTAGTGTTTAGCCATTGAAAACTTGAGGCATTCAGCCCATTAAAATTTCGACCATGTTGAAAGTGTCAACTGTTCTGCATGTAAAGTTTTTGAGTAAGGTGCACATTTGGTGAGAGTGGGGGGGGGGGGGGGGGTTTGTGTAATTTCTTTTTTTTAATCTTGCAAAATTTCGCAAACACTTTCTAACATGTTTAAATTTACTGTTGTGCTCTCATTTCTGGTCTTAGGTGTTTGCCTTGCAATAATATATAGAATCATAAAATCATACAGAAGTAAGACTGGAAGGAACCTTACAAGCTCATCAACTCCAATACCCTGCTTAAAGCAGGACCATCCCTGTCTAAGTCATTTGTCCAACTCAGGGGTGCTAAATCCCCAGCCTACAGTGCTGTCTCATCCATCTTAAAGGGCTCCCCATGTGTCTGGAAATGGCAGTGGGGACTAGTGGCCCAGCTCCTGTTGCCAGATTTCCAGACCCATGGAGCCCCAGGCCCCAAGAGATGGATAGGGTACTCAATCCCAGTGTGCAAGCCTGGGCCGGGGTGGCACTGGGCCTTACAGCTCAATCTCAATGTGGATGGGGGTGTGATGCAAGGACCTGGTGTCCAATCCCAGAGCATGGGGCAGGAAGCAGCAGCACTGGGCAACCAGGTCCCAATCCCAGTGTGTAGGGGCAGGAGGGGGCGATGCAGGGCCTCAGGGCTGATCTAGTCTGCAGACTGGCCCATGCCATTTATCTGGCCCATGGGGCCAAAAGGTTGAATATATCACTGGTCTAACCTCTTCTCAGAAATTGCCAACAGACTTCATAAGCTTCTTAGATAGTCTGTTCTAATGTTAACCACCCTCCTCCTAGTGAGAAAGTTCTTCCTAATATCCAACTTAAATTTCCCGAGCTATAATTTAAAACCATTGCTTCTTGTCCTGTCCCCTGCAGACATGTGGAATCCTCTGCATAACCACCCTTCAGCTATTTGACGACAGCTATCAAATCCCCCTTCTTCTGTTCCCCAGACTAAATAACCCTAGTTCTTTCAGCATTTCCTCATATAAGTCACACTTCCCATACCTCTAATCATTTTTGAAGATCTCTGCTGGACTGTTTACAATTTATCCATAACCTTCTTGAAGTGTGGAGGCTAAAACTGGGCACACTACTCCAGGTGAAGCCTTACCAGTGCTGAATTAATTGGGAGAATTGCTTCCCTTGATTTGCAAGTGATGTTCTTATTAAAACAATCCAGTATGCTATCGCCTTTTTTGCAACAAGAGTGCAGTTAACTCATATTCACATTATGATCTGCTGGTCCCCACATCCTTCTTTGTGGTTCTACAGCTTAGCCAGCCATTCCCCAGTCTGTACTTGTACATGCAAATTATTCCATCCCAGGTGCAGGATTTCACACTAGTTCTTACTGAATTTCATTTAATTGATTTTGGACCATTTCTCCAAGGTTATCCAAGTCATTCTGCAACTTCATGTCATCTGTAAATTTGCTGATTGTGCACTAAATTCCATACTCCAAATCATTAATGAAGCTATTAAACAGTACCAGACTCAGGACAGACCACTGGGGAACCCCACTCAATACCTTTTCCCAAATCAACAGTCATTGATACTACTCATTGAGACTGATAAATCCATCTTTCAGTACTTTCATCTCTTCTGTATTGGCTTATGATTAATGTAGTCTTCCATGACATTTTCAAAAACCTTACTAAGATCTAGGTACACCTCATCCACAGAGCGTTGTTAGAGAAGGAAACCAAAGTGGTCAGGCATGACTTGCTCTTGATGAATCCATGCTGGAAGATCAGGAACATCCTCAGGCGCTTTTAAATGGATTGCTTGATGACCTGCTCCATAATCTTCCCTAGTATTGTGATCTAGCTGTATGGTCTATAATTCCTCTTCTTCCCTTTCTTACAGATGGGCATTGTATTTGTCTTTTTTGACTCCTCTGGGACCTCACCCAACCTCAGAGTTAACAAATGAATTCAGAGCAAATGGCTCTAGAATTATCTCTGTCAATTACTTCAGTGCTGTAGGTTGCATCCCATCCAGCCCTGCTGACTTGAAAACATTTAGCTTCTTTATGTAGTTTGTAACCTGACTTTGCTCTACTTTAAGATGCTTATCTTTTCCCCCATCCATGCTGCCAACTGCACTTGCCAACCTTACTTGTGAAGGCTGAAGTAAAAATAGCATTAAATACTTCTACCTTTTCTGCATCCTCCATTACTAGATTGACTTCTGCATTCAGCAAGGAACTTATACTTTCCTTGGCCTTCCTCTTAAATTCTGACATACTTGCAGATTCCTTTTTATTGCTTTTTATGCCCCTCCCAAGTTGGATCTCAAATCATACCTTGGCTTTCACAATTTTCTCCTTGCATGCCTGTGTGATGCTAATACAGCTAAGTTTCCTCTTTTTGTAGAATTCCTCTTTGAATCTGATCATGGATAGCCTGACAGTGGAGTGGAGAAGCCTGTTAATGATTGGTGGCCCCAAAGAGCAGGCCCCTATTGCTCCTGGCTGGAGGTCACCTTCAAGGCAACTTTGTAGCTCTCCAGCCACAGAACTGAAAGGTCTATATGACCCCTCACTAAAGAGCTCACTGTTTAGCCAGACTGGCTTTGCTGCTGCACTTCATTTTGTTCCTTTGCATTGAAGTAGTTTGTTCCTGCATCTCTAATAGGACCTCCTTAAAGTACAGGAACTTTACTGGGCTTGTCTTACTCTCCAACTAGCCACCCAGAAGATCCTTTCCACCAGTTTCCTGAGTATGTTACAGTCTGCTTTTCTAAAGTCCAATGTCTTTATTCTGTTGTTCTCCTTCCTTTCCTTAGGATCTTGAACTGCATCATGTTCAGTCACCCAAGTTACCTTCTGCCTTTGTATTTTTAAACAATTCCTCCCTGATTGTGACCAGCATGACGAGAAGAGCTTCCCCAGAGTTGGCTTCTACCACCTGTATCATGAAGTTATCTGTGACACCATTCAGGAACTTGCTAGATTGCCTGTGCAGTCCAGCAGATGTCAGAGTAAGTAAAGCCCTCGCAAGGACCAGAGCCTGCAATTTGAAAACTTTGGTTAGTTGTTTAAATTAAGCCTCATCTACCTTTTCCACCTGTTTGGTGGTCTATAATAGACATCTACCCGTAACATGACCCTTGCCACTTTTCCCTCTTATCTTGACATAGAAGCTTTTAACAGGCTTACCTCCTGTTTTGTACTACACCTCAGAACAGGCATACATCCTGCCTGTGGAGAGTAATGCCACTACCTTTTTTCCCCTCTGCCTGTACTTCCTGAACAAGTCAATCCATCCATGACACACAGTACTCCAGGCATGGAAAATATCCCACTAAGTTTGTTATCCCAATTACATCATACTTGCACAATTGTACTACAGATTCTAATTCTTCCTGCTTAATCCCCACACTTCTCGCATTATAAACTTCTCAGGAAACTAGTTGATTGCCCCGATTTCTTGCTTTCTCTACATTAATATAATCATGCAATTAAAGATTCCCAGGTCACAAACAGGCATTAACATCTGTAGCACTAAATATGCTCTTGTAGCGCTACAAAAAGTGAGCATACCGCTGTTCAAGCTACTTGTGGCATTAAAAAGACACCGAAAAAAGGCCAGAAAACAGGGCTATTTTTGAAGAGGAACTCCTCGGTTTTGCAGTGCTCCATGCAGTGCTTGTTCAGTTATATGTAGTGCTATAGGGGCCTCTAGCCCTGCCCTCCCCCAGAATCCCACAATCCTCTGCTCTCCCTCCCCAAGGGGGAAGGAAGGACACCAGCTGACTTTCTGATAACTCACCCAAGAATGAGCTATCAGGGAGTCCTGCTGCTGCCATGGGCCAACACAGCTGGAACTCTGCGTGGTCAGAAGGGAGGAACCCCTGCCCGGTTCTTCTGATCAAGGGAACCCGATAGGGACAGCTGTCTCAAAGCTGCCCCCATGGGAACAGCTACCACAGCTTAAAGAGCCCTGGCTCTTGCAAGGGTTTTAAAAAGCAGCGCTAAAACCTGCCTGGCATTACTAGGGGTGGCAGGGGTGAGGAATGCAGTTCCCTTTGCCCCTGCTAAGTCCACAGACAGCTTTTCAACAGCTGCTGGCACATCGAGAGCCTACCCCCTTCCCCAGCAAGGAAGTGGGTAGGCTGTCAATTATGTAAGTCTTCCTCCAACCTTGTAAGGAGATCAGGGACACAGACCTCATTAACTAAGCTTCATGTCCATAAGAGTAGTTTATAGACTGCGTATACAGCATAGGCCTCAGACACAGTAAATTAAGTGCCATATAGATTATAGGGAAGGGTTGCATGTTACAGTGCATTAGCAAATATTTAATCATCTTTGATGTGTGTACTGTATTGTATCCAGGCACATAGAGCAGGGACAGTTAAAGAGGTGCACGTAATTCCAGTTTTGGGATTTCCCGACTACAGCATATTGTAACATCTAATCTTCAACATTCTCCTAATGGGAGACGCGCTTAAGATACTAATGGAACACATGCACCATCTATAGGCTGTGCTACCACCTTGCATGTTTAAAGGGTTGTTCATACAGATCCCCAAGCAATTTACTTAAATGGGTAAATGACATGATTCTCATCTTACAGAAAAAACCTGGAACACGGAAAAATAGCAATATATTACAAAGCCCAACCCACTCAGTAACAAAATCCACATCCCGTCTGGTGCTTTTTCTAATGACGTTTGTGTTAGTTGAAACACAAGCTCATCTTAAGTGTCAAAGGTTTAGCAAATATTGCTTTAAAGTGGTTTGTATGAACGTATGTAAAATAGAAAAAAACAAGTATGTGAACAGAAAATTAACGATTTATTGTTTTTAAAAAAATCAGCATTATGAAGGTGTACAAAAACAAGTTATAAAAAGGACAGGTATACAAGTTGTCAGCTGTTCTGTTACTTTGTCTTCTAAGAGAGGAGACATCTATAGTTTTCTATGATGCACCATGTATGAGTTCTCCTGAGATGGGTGACAGAATGTATACAGATTGTTACACCCTCCTCAAAGTGCTGCATAAAACTGTACTAATTAATCCCAACACCCATTTGAGGTAGAAGTAGGCTTTTGTTTGTTTGTTTTTTTACAGGTAGGGAAACAGGCACACAAAAGTGAAATTAATTGTTCAAAGCCTGGCAGCTTATCAGTGGTGAAGGCAGGGTAACAACTAAGGAGTACCTACCTATCATATTACAAGACCATGGTGTGCTTTAGGTTACAAGATGGTGCTTTATTTTTTCTTTTTAAACCAAACCCCCAAAACAATTCAAGCTGAAAAATCGCTTTTGGTGTTTTTCCTCCCTATGAAGCAAGATTAAGTTATGAAAAGCCCGCTACTGGGCACATGCCTGTGGACTTTTAACCTGTCCAGAAAAGCTACCAATCCCTCCACAGAAGGCAGCAAGTCTTCTAGCATGCAAGAGAAAATGGTTACGCATCCATCTGCAGTTTCATACAATCACACTACACCTCTGAACATGAAAATGACATGAGGAGCTAAAATCTATTTTCCCCCCCAAAATAAAACCCTTCATTTGAAATGGAACAAATGGAGACCAAAATGCGCATGTAAAAAGAGATAAAGGCTCTTGCTTTTAAAGTGATACTGTCATTAAAGACAAAGTTTTAGTTTTGACAGAAAAACTGGGAAAAAGTAACTTTAAAAGAGTTATTAATCTCTTTTTAAAAAGATTTTGGGGAGGCAGGGGGGAGGGCACGACATGACCATAAATCCAGACATTATGGTACTGTGGTAGGAAGTGAGAGCCTAAAATGAAAATGGGCTGTAACTAGAAGCATCTTTTCTTTATGTTCTCCATCTCAGCTGAAATAAAGTGTACAAAAATGGTAAACGGTAAGGTGCAAAGCGTATTTTTTGGGAATGAAACAGTAAAACTAGATGTATAATGATTCAAATCTAGTATTTTAATGCTTCTAAGAAGAGGTTAAGACTTCTTTAAAAAAGCCACAGGATTTTTAGCCTGACAGTCTCTCTCTAAAATATTTGTTAGTACTTTCAGCTTTTTAAAACAGGCAATTTAAAAAAGTATGCAGTTCTCTCATTTTCTGAAAAGATCAAAAAAAAAAAAGTCAGAGCAATACTGACATCTCAAAAAGTCTACTGGCACTTTACACAAGAAATCAGAGATCATGTTTTATAATAGATGCATGCAATTTAGGAAATTTGTGTTTGCCCATTTTTCAATTGTATATTTATAAATGCCATTTGTTATCTAATATCTTAATGTATTATTCAACTATATGCAATCCATTTTGCATAAGATTACTTTATTCCAGTCATAAGAGGCAAAAATAATGTCTTTTTTAAGTGGCAAGAGTAGACAGTCTGTATTATTGGGAAAAATCTGCATCCTTGCATGCACTCACTGTAACTATTTGCAAAAATGAACAGTCAAAAAGAAGACAGATGGGAATGTGGCTTAAGTATTTCTGAGAGGGGGTAAGCTCATGCTTGCAATGTACACTGAATTAGTCATTTGAAAGTTTACATTATGAACAGAAAAGAGTTGATCAAGGCAAAGGAGTACTTCAAAGTCTAATTTGATGTTCAAAGGAGTAAACTCCTAACCAACTCTTAATTCATGCAGTGCTGTTAGCAAATTTCTTCAGGAGTTTTAATCTTCAGTGTGAAATATTCAGACTCATGTAGGCCTAATTTCAGCATAAGCATTGGATTACTTTCATCTAAGACATCCTACAACTTGTTATAGATGCAAATGTTAAGCTGTTCAGGAAGTATTATGGAAGTAAATTTAGCTCAGGTAAATTTTCTCATGCAATTTGGCTGAATATATTATTTTCTCAATAGGATTCTGTCTCTTTAAGAGGTTATGCAGTTTAAGAGGCACTTTAATTTATAATATGTACAGTACAGAACTTCTTTTCAATATTTTCAGGGATCGTTTGCTATGTCTGCTGAGACCACAAAAACCGGTCACACCTTTCCAGCATGGACTGAATGAGGGCTCTGTAAGAAAAATGCAAAAAGAAAGATCAACCATAAACAATTAGAGGTTCAATAGTTAAATGTCTCTGAAATAGGTGACTAGTCAGATGAAGCAGCTGAAGATGTCTAAACATGAATCTAAGGCCACTGACAAGTATTCAAAAAGCACAATGGGATCTGATGCATGATCCCAACTGTCATGCTTCCCATCATGCCACATGCGCATGGCAAGAAACACGATTGCACATCAGATGCCACCATGCCATATTGCTGGTGCAAGCGGAGCCCAAGATCACGATCCAGGGCTCCCCACTGCACTAGCAATCTTTGTTCATGAGACTGGGAGCTCTCTTGGCTGACCGAGTTCCCAGCCCCTGGAGCACATGGTGCTCCCCCTGAGCTCAAACACTGACGGGGGCTCTCAGCCATGGAAGTGCATTGTATGCTCCCAAGGCTGGGAACACCATCAGCTAATCAGGTCTCCCAGCTAGGAGAGCTCACAATGCTCCCCAGGCTGGGACCCTCAATCAGCTGACCAGTGCTGCCAGTCTCCAGAGCACACTTCAAGGAGCGTGCTCTGAAATTTGGGAGCACCGGCCACACATTTATTTAAACACATGATAGGAACCCGTGACCAAGTTATTATGCATATTTTGTGTAACCTTTGTCACTTATTCCTAGTTTTATTGCACCATTAATTGAATGAATATGTGACCAGGTCACTACTAAGATGCGATTAATTAACTGATCGCATCTTCACTGTAATGTGTACTAAGGGTCTGCTACATCCCCACTTCTGGCTTTTTTCTTCTCTGACTTGAATGGGGTGCATAAGTGACACACAGCAAAACACTGCAGGAATATTTTCTTCATTAAGTTTATTATTTGGGCTCCAGGTTCTTATTGAGATTCCAGGTTATTTCTGTTGCTTACACCCACCCCTCAATACTGAAGTGACAGAGGTTTCAACAGAAACTTTTAAACTACCACCCTCCAGAAATTTGTTTTTGGAAAAGAGTGAATGCTTTTTTTTTTTTTGGTGCACTAAGGAAGACAATTAAGAGTGGCTCTTCACAGGGAAGAACTATTGTGTAAAGAGACTTCGAAATTCCACACTTTAAGTGTGACTTTGGACTCCAACAGCATTTACAAAGCTACCATTCAAGCAACTGAAGACAAGAGAAGGCATGCTTACAATACTACAGTTCTCGGGTTGTAAATACTGAATAGAGATTTTGGCCAATGATCTCCTTTTTAGGAAACATTTATTGTCATTTATTTTTTATTTATATACACTCCATTTTTAAGCTATACATGTCTACCATGTTAAATTGGGAGGAGACATTCTTAGGTGTTTTTAACATTTAAAATTAACATTTAAGCTTCTGGGGATGAATCAAAAGTGTTTTGGCCTTTTTCTAAATTTATTAAAAACCAAAAATAAGATGATCACAAGTAAAGCACCAATCACCCTCTGATCTCTACAGACACACAGCATTTACCTCTGCCTTTTTTCTGCAATTCTCAGTATCTCGCAGACCCTGGTAAATCTGTCAGACAATTCGACTGTCAAGCCACACTCCTGCAATAGTGGCAATGCATTATCTGGCCCAATCACCTTTGCTAACAAGAGAGCTATATTTTCAACAGTGATGCAGTTAGACCAATCAGAGCTGCCATTGCTGACAGTATTCCCATTCTGTGCACCAGCATGGTGGGGACCCGTGCTGTGACTCTGTGCAAGGTGGAGAAGGAACTTCCATTCGTCCATAGTCTCTGGAAGTGAATCTAAAACATAAAATTAATATATATTAACATTTGATTATCTATGAAGGTAAGCCTCCTACAAGCTCAGCCGTTTTTAATCTTCCTGTATTTAAACAGCAGCTTGTATTCTAACATCAAATCTACTTTTATATCTTAAAATATAAAAGTATGGGGGCTGAACTCAATGATCTTCCGAAGTCCCTTCCAGCCCTAATGTCTATGAAATATTTGAAAAAATTACAATTAAACTTTTAATGAACTTGCATGAACCCAAGGGTCCTGAATCTACCTTGGGATATCAAGGTATCTAGAACTATGATGCAGACTAAGCTTTTCTGACTGTCACTACAGTTGTAGATTATACAAAATAGACACTGTAGATTTTTTAGTGAAATTCCACCACCTGACCCACTAAGCAAATCACTGCATCTCATGAAAGAATTGGTTCTAGCAAACTGGAGGATTCTTCAAGATATGTGGCAACATGCAACAAATTAAAAGGCACTGCTGCAGTTAAAGAAACCTGGTTAAAATATCAAGACATTTGAACCACTCTGATGACAAGGCTGCCATTTTAAAATAATGGAAACATTGCTGTGTAATTTTGTTGGAAGATGAAAAAAAAATCAAACTGCAAAGGAGCATCACACTGACTTATATACTGTTACATTTACATTGTACCATTCACCAAGCAACTGTTTAAAAAAAAAAAAAATCAACTCTGGATAAACATTTCTCTGAAACTGGCAGGCCATCAGTACATAAAAAGTATTCATATGCATCATAAAAATGTGCACACACATGTTAAGTTTCACTAACCATGTTCTTCATCTAACAGGTTCATATCATCCAAATGAACAATGTTAGTAAAGGCTTCTTTTCTTCTATCCATCTCCAAACAAAGTGAAAGATATCCGGGCCAGAAGCTTAAATAAGAGAGCAAAGATTTCCAGGAATAAAACAGTTGGTCTAAAGTAGAGCCAAATGATAATTAAATGCTGATTTACAAACACCTCAGTAAGGACCAAGACAAGCAAGTCCCAGGAACAACAAGCAATAGGCTTACAACATACCTTTTGGAGCAGAGAACCAAAAGGCATAACAGGGCTGTCCAACTTCTGGGCAGCTGGGGGCTACACACTAAGGCAGCTAAAGACCTAGGGGCCATTTACTGCATGGGCCACCCAACCAGTCTGGTTCCCTCCTGCCACGCATACAGCCTCACCCCCTGTCATGGCCAACCATGCTGTGCAGGCAGCTCACCCCTCTGCCGCTGAGCACCCAGGTTTCCTCCCTTGCTGTGCACCCCAAATGATGAGCGCAGCCCCCTCTCACACCAAACACACTGCATAGGTACACTGCCCTTTCCACTGCTCCACCCCATCCCCAGTAGTAGAGGTAGAAGTAGGAAGTCAAGGAGGGGGAAGGAACTTGGAAACAACAGCTGCCACGGAGCAATGAAGGGAGTGGCAGCTGGGAAGGAGCCCACATGTGATCCACAAACCACCAGTCGAACATCCCTGAGGTATAACAGCAGTGCTCAAGATCTGCTATTCACTGCTTTAAACAGCACAGCTTTTCATCAAGTGATACCTCAAAACCAAAAAGGTAATAAGCATTCACTGGTAAAGCAAATCCAAGTGATCCCAGCCAAGTACGATTACTGTACAATTACTTCTTTTTCACATTAAACACTTCTAGCTAGAAAGCAAGACAAAACTGCATAGATATGTTTTCTGTGACTACTTTGGCTATTCATAACCTGTACCTGTCATTTCCACAAAAGCCAGACATAAAATACTTCATTTAAATGAAGTTAGTGCTGACAAGGAACACACTGACTTTCATCTGTAGGTTCAGTGGGCCAAAATGTCAACTAAATAAGCATCAAGAATAATCTTAGCTTAGCAGTAAATCAAACTACTGGCTTACCCATGTGACTTACAGATGTCAGCCATCTTTTCTTTAGTTACAAAATCAGCTGGGAGTTTAATGAGAAGCAAAATCAGTTGGCTATATCCCCAGGTAAACAAGTGTGAACGTGGGCTGAAAAAAAGATATTAATTAACAAGTTAAAGGTTAATATTCTTCTGAGTTTTAAAAAATTCTACGAAGCGGCCAAATATACAAGACAGGAATGCTTAATGTGAAAGACAAGTCTGATCATACTAAAATAAATAAATAAATAAATAAATAAATCAGAGATTAATATATTCAGTTTCCCTTCTTTGGACTCGTGTTAACTTTTTCTTCTTCCTCTGCCAGCTCAAATGTTAGCCTGGCTTTTTTTATTTCAAAAGTAGCATAAATGAGGGGGTGTGTGAAATGGGCCGTATTTGATTCAGATTTGGCCCAAATCAGGGACAGCGATTCGATTCATTGATTTGGATCACTGTCCCTATTCAATTGGGCTGAATCCAAATTTGAAGATTCAATGCCAATTCAGAGAACCAGCGATTTGGCTACAGACACGGCTTTAAATGTTTTTTCTGCATACCCTGAGGTACCAATTGTGGCTTGTGAACACTGCGATGGTGGGGCGGATGGAGTGTCCACTTCCAGGTGCACCACTGAGTGTGCAGGGGAACCCCCAGCTCGGTGATCAGCACCCCCCCCGGCTCAGTGATCGGCTGTGGGGGGGATCCCAGGTGCCCCCCCAAGACCTAGGAGGCATCAGTTGCCGAGCTGGGGCGTGGGTGGGGCCCCCCCTCCAGTGGACTCAGAAGTGGACCGGAGGAGCTTCTGGTCCACTTCTGGGTCTGCTGCCAAGCACGCTGAGGACCCCCCGGCGCTCCTGTGGGATGCTTCATCTGCCTCAGCATCTCAGCATTCACGAGCCACCTGGTACCTTGAGGTATGTAGAAAAAACATTTAAAGCTGTGTCTATGACCGAATCATTGAAACTTTCCAAATCAATTCAGAGGGTTCCAATTCGATTCTGAGAGATTAAAGGGTCTCCCGATTTGATTTGGATTCAGAGATTCAGCCACCAAATCGGGCTGAATCTCTGCTGAATCTAATCAGTGACCGAAGCTTCACACAGCCCTAGCATAAATATCATACACATCTTTGTACATAGTGTGCATGCATTCAAACTGAGCCAGCAGGAAATTTCAAACTCTTCAAATATGTTTCCAGAGAACATGAACTTTAAAAATGACTCTTGTAAATGAGATGACATTTTCATAAATGTGAATGTAAATGGTTAGCAAACAGACCGTTCCATGTATATAGAAAAATATTTAAAATACTGGTTACTTCTGCTGAGTATTTTGAGTCTGTGAGGTCACAGTCATACTCATTCAAGTTACTGGAAAAGAAACCAGGCGGGACGCACAAAAAAACAAAACCAAAAAAACCAAACAAACTTACCTGGGGTTTCCCTCAGCATCCACAGTGTTTGCTTTTTGTGGTGCATCATAAGAAACTGCCCATTCTAGCCAATCTAGTCGTAAGGATTCAGGCTGAAGAAGTGATCTAAGCAGAGATGCCCTAGACAAAAGTTGGCAGGAAGGCAGTTGCTTTCAAATTTACCAAATATGGACATGTGAAAGCACAGGTATATTAGAGACAGAGGAGCATGTTTACACAACACGCTAGAAGCGCAGTAGACTAATTCTACTGTTCATCAGCACATCATGGCGAAAGCTGTGCTAGTGCACAGCAGAATTAGTCTACTAAGCATTAGCATCACATAAAAGACGTGTGCCAATTCTACTGCGCAGTAGTGCCAATTACCGTGCATTAATTTAGTACCATAATTATAGCTCATGAAGGCATGTGTAGATGTGCTGAGTTAGAGAGAATGAATGAGAGTCAGTGAGGGAGTGTGAGTGCTTAAGCACATATGCATGATTACATATATGCACATGCGCACACATACACAACATTTTAAATGTCATGGATCAGTATCAGAAAGATGAAGTGAGTTTTGGCACTTAGGTGAATTATGCTTGGAATAAATTCTGGTGCCTTCAGTAATCAGTAACAGTATATATACACATTTGAGTTCTGCATGTTAAACAGTTTTTATTCACTCCTGGATACAGTTAATCCATTAAATCACAGTTCTCCTTAAAGAATAACTAAGAAAAGCTAGGTAAAAAAGGAACTACTTTATAAACAGGACTGTTGTTAGGGCAAGGAACACATGAAGAAATTAACTGGCAGAATGAAAAACTATTGTGCATTAAGCTCTACTCAATATTTCAGGTACCGGTTAAATTAAATAAAAAAAACACACATCTGCATGACAAATATCTTTTATGTTATGGAAACATTTCCCAAAACAAAGGCACACAGCATATGTATAGACATTTTACCTTTTGTCTTCTGGTTTGGATTTTACAAGACTATCTAAATATGCCAGGAAATGGGCAGGGTGATGTCTACAAAGCTGCATGATGTCAGAAGGCAAGATGGACGGGTAGAACTTGATCAAGGGCCTCAGAGCTGTTTCTCCAAACTTCTCATAGAGTCTGTACAAAACAGATACCTTTAATGCCAAATTGCAGAAAGACTGCTGTCACTTAGATAATATAAGAATTACAAAATTCTAATTCACTTTCCAGTCTCTTAGAAACACAGCTCTCAAATTCTGATAGAACGTTAACTATAAAAATCTCACATACTGTTAAAGAGGCTAGCAGGAATATGAATCCAGAGTATGGCAAAGAAAAAAAATGTATTGACTTTGTCAAAAATCATCAATACTCAGAAAAGGAAGTCATAAGCCACAGACCTTTGGACGTGTGCCAGTAACAGAGGGCTATCCCAGGGTCTCAGGTCATTTAATAATTTTAATGTTTTCAACATATCGCCATTTTCCATTGCCGAAGTCACTGGACTACTGTGTGTCAGCTCTGAAACAGAAATCCTTGAATCAGTTGTGAGGTTTCTCTCATGCTAAGCTAGACATATATGCTAAGCTAGACATATAACTTCCTCTGCTCTTTGTCTGTTGTGAAAACCTATTTCCAATCAACAGCCAACAAGTAAATACATCACAAACAATGCTAAAACTCAAACACTCAGAGTGTAATAGTGTTAAAACAAAGTTACCATCATCATAGTATTTTTGTAGAGGGTACATTTTTATTTTAAAAAATTCAACCCAAAAATGTTTTCCACTTTTTCTTTTCTTTAGGCTTAAGATGATTTGCTTCTTTCTGCATATCATATAAAATAATACATAGCTGGAGAATGTTCAGCTTCCTGTGCACTGAACAGACTCTTTACTTTTTAACACAATGTTATTAACTTTTCTTAAGAGAGTACAATTAGCAAATGTTGACTGCCAATAGAACTCTCCTCAAGTCACTGGGGAATTCAGTTGCTGACCTCATAGATAGTAACATATGGGGAATAAGGGTCGGGGTGTAGCTCTCTATGTAAAGGAGCAGTACACATCCCTAAAAGCGGAGATTGGCAGTAAAGAAGGGCAACTGGAGACCCTCTGGCTTAAAATACGGGGAGAGCATGGTGAAGGAGATTGGACTATAGGAGTTTATTACAGACCTCTGAACCAAGAGGAAGACCTCGATCAGGAATTCTCTAGAGAACTGGCAGAGGCTGCACACTTTTGGAGCACGGTCATCATGGGCAACTTTACCTACCCAGACATCTCATGGGAAGAGCACTCAGCTAGATCTGATTAGTCACAAAGCTTCTTTACTTGCATTGAAGAGCTCTGTCTGACTCAAGAAGTCTACGGGCCAACCAGGGGTAAGGCACTCCTGGACTCGGTTCTGGCCAAAGGAGATGATCTAGTGAGCAACCTGAGGATCAAGGGGAAGCTAGGCGACAGTGACCATGAGACAATCACCTTCTCCATTGATTGCAAGACAGGGAACTCAGTGAGCAGGGTAGAAATCCTTGAATTTAGGAAAGCAGACTTCTACAAGTTTAGGAGATTGGTTGGTGAGGCCCTGCGGGACCATGTTCCAGTGGGGAAGGGAGTCTAAGTTGAGTGGTTGCTCCTCAAGGATGTGATCCTCGAAGCAAAAAGGAAGTAAATTCCTGTTTGTAACAAAGGTAGCAAGGGAGCTGAGACACCCCCTTGGCTCAATAGAGAAGTCATGGACTGCCTGAAATTGAAAAGAGATGCTTATAAGGGATGAAAGTTGGAAATTACCATCAAGGAGGACTACATAGCAATAGCCCCGCACCTGTAGGGAGATCAGAAAAACAGGCAAAAACCGAATTCAAACTGGCAACAGAAATCAAAAACAATAAAAAGTCCCTCTTTAGATATGTAGGAAGTCAGAGAAAAAATAAGGGAAACAGAGAACCCATGCTGAACATAATGGGACAGCTGATAACTGACACCCAAGAGAAAACCGAACTCCTAAAGGAGTACTTCGCGTCGGCAGTCCACCAGTCTAAGGGTGTTTTCCTGCCTGACATGATAAAAGATGATCAAGGTGGGGATGATCGCTCACCCATAGCTGGCGAAGATCTCATGAGGGAATATCTGGAGAGGCTAGATATCTATAGGTCAGCAGGATCAGATGAACTACAACCACGAGTGCTAAAAGAATTGGCTGATGTCATCACACGGCCAATGGCAAAGCTATTTGAGAACTTGTGGCACTTGGGAGAGGTTCCAGAAGGTTAGAAGACAGCCAACGTGGTGCCTGTCTTCAAGAACAGAAGAAAAAAGCCCCAAGGAATTACAGGCAAATCAGTTTGACCTCAATCCCTAGAAAAATCCTGGAAAAAAAGATCAAAGAATCCATTAGTGGTAGTCCAACTGAAGGCAGCACTCTAAAAGATAGCTGACATGGCTTCATTGTAGGCAGGCCATACCTAACCAACCTCATTTCCTTCTATAATCAGGTAACGTGCCACCTGGATAAGGGAGATGAGGCTGATGTCATATAGTTGGATTTCAAAAAGGCGTTTGACTTGGTCTCCAATAACATCCTCATGGAAAAATTGGGGAACTGCAGGCTCAACAACTTAACACTCAGGTGGCTGGAAACTGGCTCCAAGGCAGGACCCAGAGAGTATTAATAGATGTAACTGTGTCAACATGGCGCATGATGATCAGTGGCATCCCTCGGGGTTCAGTACTTAGACCAGTGCTTTTCAATATATTCATTAATGATTTGGGTGTTAAATGTGTACTGGCAAAGTTTGCGGACGACACCAAATTATGGGGGAGTGTGGTCACTATGGAGGACAGGCTGGGGATACAGTTTGACCTGGGCTGGCTCACAAGGTGGGCAGATCAAAACCTGATGACATTTAATACCGAGAAATGTAAAGTGCTCCATCTGGGGAGAAATAATTCGCAGCACACTTACAGGCTCGGCCGCGCTACGTTTAGTAGCACCACAACCAAAATAGACCTGGGGGTCGTGATAGACCATAGAATGAACATGAGCCACCAATGCAATGCTGTAGCCGGCAAAGCAAATAAGACACTGACATGCATCTACCGATGCATCTCAAGCAAGACTAAGGATATCATCTTCCCACTCTACTTGGCTTTGGTGAGGCTGCAGCTGGAATACTGCGTCTAGTTCTAGGCTCCACACTTCAGGAAGGATGTGGAGAAGCTTGAGAGAGTCGAAAGATGGGCTACACGTATGATTAGAGATCTGGAGAGCAGGCCAAATCAGGAAGACTGAGAGACATGGAACTGTTCAGCCTGGAGAAAAGAAGACTTAGAGGGGACTTGGTGGAAGCCTATAAGTATATAAGGGGTGCACATCAGGATCTGGGGGAGCATCTGTTCACCAAGGCACTCCAGGGAAGACAAGGAATAACAATTGTAAATTGCTAGAGGATCACTTTAGATTGCACATAAGGAAAAACTTCTTTACAGTTCGAGTGACCAGGGTCTGGAACAGACTTACCCCAGGGATGGTACACACACCTACTCTGGAAATCTTCAAAAAACATCTGGATTCTCACCTTGCTGGGGCCATCTGACCCCAGCAGTCTTTCCTGCCCAAGCACAGGTGGGCTGACCAGATGATCTCATGTGGCCCCTTTTAGCCCCTAACATTTATGAATCTATGAACATGGAAAACGTAGCACAATTTCCTCAAGGACCACAAACCACCTGCATGTGAGCAGTCCTTTGAAATGCAGAAATGTAGCTATTACTTTTCCCTAGTCTAGAACTTGCTCAAGCCAAAAGAGAACAGATTCCCATATGGTCAGCCATAGGCTTACATCCAGCAAAGTACTACGTAAACAGATGCTTAACTTCTTTACCAAAATCAAGGCCACATTCAGTTGGAGACTGATCTATATAAGCTTTTACTTCAGCTATAAAAAACAGAACGAATTCTGTTCAGATACATCTAGGAAATGGGTTTGCACAGATGTTAGAAATGACTTCTGGAGAAAAGTGTGCTTGGGCAGATCAACTCTGTATGTCAGTAACTAGAACAGTACTAAATTCTCTGTTTTATCTTTACAGGAGCCCTGCTATCTAAGCTTTGAAAAAAAACAAAGGCATACATGTGCCTAAACTTATCCCTGAGGTTACTGGAATGTTTTCAAGTGATTAGCAGAAATGGGAAAACTATTTGATTTCTGGACCAATATGCTCTGCAATTGCTCTTTATAAAGTGTGCATATTTCATTTCAACTGGTTTCATTATTACTGCAGTATTCAACTACCTGAAACTGCATTATCGATTAAATTAACTTGTTAAGAAATAATTTCAGTGTAATTACCAAACAAGGGGAAGCATAGCCCCTCAGGAGCCATCAGTTCTTCTGTAGCTTTAGTTCGTTTAAAAAAAAAGAAAAAGAAAAAGAAAGAAATGAGGGCACTGGCAACATTTGTTTCAGAGATGATACAGAAGAGGCTGTCCTCAAGGTCTGATATTTTAGAATCTGAATTTTTCCAGAACAAAACCTAAAACTAGCAGTTGACTATCAGTTCTATCAATTCACTTGACAGAAAAATATCATCCCAAACCCCTACAAAACACACATGCTAGTTACCTTTCAATCCTTCAATGTAAGTTTCCCAAATATTGGGACTGTTGGCATAATTGATTATAATGAAATCCTTTAGTCTTTTTAAATCCAAGAGAAAGAAGTAGCTTTGTATAAACCTACAAGCCAAAACCCATAAAGTTGTTAATGGCAAACGCTGCTCAGAGCTTTCTTTTGTAGGCTTGCTCTCACAAGCAAACACGTTTAATTCAAAACACAACGTTGTCAACTCAACTAGATCCTTATGCACCTCTTGCGGTATAGAACATGGAGGATACACTCTAAAAGAATGATCCAAGGTTTCCTTTGCAGTGGCATCATTTTCACATACAGTTTTGCCTGCATGAGCTTCGCTAGCTTCATTCTTTTCCATGTTGTACTCCAGGGCACCACTCTCTCCTTTGTCTACGTGAACTTCGTTATTTTGAGGTAGTTCAATGTTTTCTTCCAAGCCTTCACTCTGTTCTTCAGCAAACATAGTTTTGTCTTGCTTAATAGATAAGCCATCATCTGTAATGGATGAACTGTCATCTGAAATGGAAGGCTCTCTGAAGGCAAATGTTTCTTCCAGGTACAAAAACCACTCCTGTAATACCTCCTTCAAGCATTGTGGTTCTAACAATATAAGAGGATCCTGGAGTTTGACTCTGGAGAACAACAAAAAAGGTGAATTTTCCATAACTGCTAAGAGATACCAAAGTTAACTTATTACATATATGACATAAGCTAATGAACAAGCAGCACATTATTAGACAACAGAGTTTCCTTGAGCACTTAGGACACGCAATTTAAAATGGGAGAAAAGTCATAACAATTTTCCAAATATGTTTGCAGGCCACACCCCCAAATGCATTTCCTATAACTTAGCAGACAGCTACCAACATCTGCCTCTGAAGTCCTGTTTTCTCAGCAATCTTCCTGTGGGGTTTCTTTCTTAGTGGAGAAAAGCCCCACTACTGAAATAATAACCTTAATGATGGTCTAAGGATTCAGATGGCTGAATTCAATATCTTCCATGTTGCAGGGGTGTAGGTTGTAGCCGTACCTTAGACCAACACAGCTACAACCTACACCCCTGTAACCTTAAAGATGGCATTAAACTATATCTGGATACATCATCATCTGCCCACCATAATTTATTGCAGATATAAAGAACTGAGCAACTTTCTAGCAGAGTCCAATATAGACTTTACATGCTTTTCACTTACATAGCTTCTACTGTTGCTACCTTGAGGTCTCTTAGCTGGTCCACTTCTGGAGGCTGGCTTTGCTCCACTCTGGAAAGAAATATGAAGGTAACACTGTCATATAACAATCTAAAGAAGGATCTTTTTTAAGAAGTAAGAAAGATATAGCATTAATTCTGTTATAAAACTACAGTTCTCTAACTTTCAATGAAAGATGATTCTGAATCCAAAGAAGTTACAGTTTAGTTTAATAGAGTAGCAAGCATTAACACAACCTCAGTGGCCTTTTCACTTCATGTCAAACATTAACAGAGATAACCAAGAAGAGGAAAAACATCAAGCTGCAATAATGAATGCATTACTTGAAACAGCTAACTGATTTGGCAATTTAACAATTTGGCTCTTGCTCTTTAAATCATATGACAACTCACAAATGTTCAGTGTTTTCTTACTGCTGCTAAACAACCCTTCTAAGGGCGATAAAACTAGGGATGAACCAACATACTGGTTGGCTATCAGATCAGCACCAATAAGAGAAGAAATGACATTACTGGCCATCGGCTTTCTTTGGTCATTGTAGCCAATAATTACGGCCACGTGCCTGAAGCACCTTGGCGAGCATAGTCCGGTCCCCACACCCCACCAGTGACCCAAGCCCACAGCAGATTATGGGTCCCAGCGAGCTGCAGTCACAGGGTGCTGCACTCAGCAACAAAGGCACCGTTACCAGCTCCTACTACTGCTGCCACTACCATGGTACAGCCACATGCACTGCAGAGGCCTGAGCACTGGGGCTGCCACAGACACAACAGCGCAGGTGAGGTAGGGCGCCACACAAAGTACATTCTGCTCTGCTGGACATTGGGCACCTTTACAAAAGTGACTTCTCCCTGGCAGATGTGGGAGGCTGGCTGTGTGGTGCCCACAGAGTGGCGTGCTCCGGGGCTCCAAATGTGCCCAGCACTGCTGTCCACGCAAGGGTCCATCCCACCCACCTGAGACAGCAGCATGATCTGTGCAGGGGGCAGAGCTGCAGGTAGGAGCTGTGGGTGAGGAGGCAACATGCGTGGGAATAAAGCAGTATGTGCGCGTGTGTTATAAATGCAAAACAAATTAAACAAAGGTTTATTTACATCAGTAGTTTAAAATGCCTTGCACCATTACTAAATATCAGTTATAAGATCGGCATTGGCCAATATGGTTGGTTAATCATCAGGTATCAGCCAAGAAAATCTTTAATCAGTGCACCCTTAGATAAAACTGTTTATTCCTCTTCCATTGAAAATAGGAAGTTGGCTTAAAATTCCCATCTGCACAACCCCTCCCTGTCTTGTAAAAGCGGTAGAAATGGGTCTCAGGGTCAGTATAATCAAGGTCTTGGAATGTATCCTTATTTGTTACATTGTAAAGTGGGTTCCCTTTATGCAAATTTGAATTATGCATTGTTTTCCAGGAATGCATGTACAGCATGAAGTGAGGGAAACCTGTATACTTTGAGATAAAGGGTCAGGAAAAAAAACAACAAAAAACTAATTCACGCAACCAGCAGGAGAAAGACATTTAAAAAAATCCATGCAGCAGAATCATATGACCCCCCATTCTACTGAACAGAAGAAAACCCTTTTTGAAATTAGATTCCCAGCCCCTTACAGATTACATATTAAAGTAATGAGAAATATGTGAGCTTGCACTTACATGTTTTTGTCTTCTTCCTGGGGGTATGCCGCTATACTTGCAGTCACCTCATGTGGCTGCTCCTCATCTTTCACTTCCTGCCTCACTTTGACATCAGGACACACATGAAATGTGCCAATCTTTTCGGTGGTTTTGCGTACGAAGCTGGAAACACTAGGAGTCCAAATTTCAAACAACTTAAATGGCAGCAGGGAAAAGCTCAGCCAGAAACAACAAGTATTAATTTTTCTACCCAAGCTGTTATTTCGGAAGTCTTTAGAACATAAAAGGATGTAAGAAAAGACGATGAGAACATGGAGAACTAGCGAGAATATAAACATAAAAAAATGAACGCACTCATCTCACAACTTGCATACTCTGACCCAGTTCTTTCCACCAAAAGGTGACTTTCACAAGGCAAAGGACACACAAAATAAAACCATAAAAATTTACATTCTGATGCTGCTTGAAATGAGGGAAATCTCACTATTAGCGTGCAGATTTTTATCCATACAGGTTATAGTCCACATCAGAGCCATTAAACCAGATGGCAGCATTAAGTTAATTATCTTTAATTTAGGATACACCTCCTCGTCAGTGACAAGAAGTTGTCTTTCAGCATTCATGATTATTAAGATAGTGTAGCAAATGGTTTTGAAGAAAC
This sequence comes from Alligator mississippiensis, assembly GCF_030867095.1. Lineage (NCBI taxonomy): Eukaryota > Metazoa > Chordata > Crocodylia > Alligatoridae > Alligator > Alligator mississippiensis. Next base: position 191,198,324 of record NC_081825.1, on the reverse strand, counting down.
AGGAAGAATGTGATTTTCTTGGGGATGGATGTTAGCCCTATAAGCAAAAAGCCCCACTTAGCTGTATAGTAAAACATTACTATAACAGCTGCTGTACAAGATGGAAATTTATAACTTATTTGATTTATATGCCACCCTTCCCAAGAGAGGCCTAGAGCTGTTTACAAGAGTAGAAGATAATAATGAAGAACAGAAGAAATGTTAATTGTAAAATAAACCCAGACATACAACACAGCCCACGTGAAGCCCTCCACTGGGAGGGAGGGACCACCTGTGAACAACCAGCTAACTGCTTGATGAGTCATTAGCAGGAATCCTGGTTTTCTGTTTTAAAAACTGCAAATTCTCCAATTTATAAAAAATCCCAAATTCTTTGATTTAAAACTCCAAATCCGCATTTTTCTTCAATTAAAATGAAACGCCATGATATATAAAAGATATCACTTGAACATAAATGTTTTATCAATATATTTAACATTTTAAAACAATTTGGAAGCCTACCAGCACCTCAATCGTTCAAGAAAATAAATTCTAAATACCTATATATTTTGGTGTTTGATTTTGGTTCTTTTATCGTGGAAAATCAGAGCTGCCCCTGCCCACTTTGCTCACCAGGACATGGGTCCAGCTGCTGCTGTCCCCCTGCTGCTCTGTGGTGCTGAGCAACCCCAATATGCCATTGCCCCTCACTCCCCACCCACAGCCCCCCGGCCCTGCCAGTGCCCCTCCCCCCTGCCCTGCCACAGATCTAGTGCCGGGACATCTTCCCGCAATGCCAACAGCCTCCCCCCTACCCCAACCTCCTAAACACACCCCTGCCCCACACACATGCGCCTGCCCCCCCTTTACTCCCCCGCTCCAGTCTCCCAGACATTGCCCAAGCCCTGGCCCTCCAATCCCCCCTTCCCCATAGACTTACTGCATTCAGCTGCCGGAGCTGCTCCCACCACTCTGCCTGGCTGTATTGATGGCAACATGCACGTGCACATGCACACACATGGTGCCCCCTGCCCTTTCCTCCACTTCCCCCAGCCCCAAGCAGCTCCTTGCAGGCTGGAACACTGCCTGCCTGCAAGGGGGAACCTGTCATTTCCTGCGGTTTTTTCCTTTAGAGAGGAAAATCCGTGTTTTTCTCCTTTAAAAGAGAAAATCCACATTTTTCTCCTTCAAAGTAGAAAATCCATGTTTTTCTGCAGCAGACAGAAAACCTGAATTCCCCAGTCACAAGGCTGCCTAATGTTTCCTCTTTAACCTCATAGGCTATGGGTCCTAGCCTGCCCCTCCCCTCCTACTTGCTATTGGGGCACTGCATGGCTTCCATTCACCCCTTCCCTGCTAGACTGCACTCTGCCCTGTGCTAAAAAATAACCAGTAAGCTAACTAGTTATCACTGGACTTCTCAGTTAAACAATTTATCATTTAACCTTTTCACATCCCTAGTGCCCAGGTAAGATGAGAAAGAGAGTGCTGGGTGTCATCAGCATGTTGATGACGCCTCACTCCAAATCCCACCCACTTGCTTCATACACACATTAACCAGATGGAGAGACAAGGTTAAGCCCTGGGGGACCCACAGGAAAGGTCCTCAGGGGGATGACAAGAACTTGACCATCACCACCCTCTGGGACCTTCCTGCTAGAAAAGAGAAGAACCTGTTTAGAGCAATACCATGAAGACCCACCAAGTCATGTAAATGCTTTATCAGTATCCCATGGTCAGCTGCATCAAAGGCTGCTGAAACTTCAAGTAAGATCAGTAGGGCACAACTCCAGGCACCGATCACTGACCAAGGCCACAAGTACAGTATCTGTGCTATAACCAGGATGAAAGCCAGACTGACATGGATCCAGGAATCTGATGACATCCAGATGAACTCAGAGCTGTTGTGCATGGGCAATGGGCCCATTCATAACCTTCCCCAAAAAGGGAGGTTGAAGACAAGGTGATAACTGGCTGGGGAGTCAAATGTCAAGCATGGTTTCTTAAGCAGGGACCAGACAAATCTCAAGACTTAAGGCCTAGTACCCTGACTTCCTGAAGGAAAGTACTGACAACATTTGCCAGTAGTGGCCCCAATCCCACCCCCCAAAATGAATAAGTATAGAAGCAGAGTCATCAAGTATAAAAATAGTAGAATATGAGATCTTAGAGCTCAGTAGTATTGAAAAGAAATATTGTATAAATTCAATTTTCTTATTTATAAGTGGATATTTTAAGACTGTGTAGAGGAAACAAAAACCTACCAAGTATTTGTGCATTTAATTTTCTGTCCATGTTAAAATGAACATTCTCTAGTAGTCTACTGCTTAGCCCAGATATAGCCTGATATTTGGAAAGTATTCAGTGTGTATTGCTGAAGCTTTCAGTAGTCTAACATAGGGGTCAGTAACCTGAAAGCCATGGGCCAGATCTAGGATCTGACCCACAGCAGCACAGAGAGCAGGGAAAAGGCTGGGAGTGGTGGGGGGGAGGGAGGAGATAGCAGTACCCGGTAGCATGGATACCTTCTTCACACAGTGCCATGCATTCCTCTGCTGTGCGCCACTGATCGTCTTCCACATAGCCCCAGCCCTCTTAGCACAGCCCCTCACATTCCCCTTCTACAGCCTCCAGTTACCCTCATCACCAGATTTGCCATTCCTCATTGCCGGCAAACATAAGTACAGCGACAGTAAGGGGGTGTGGGACACAGAGCAAGGAGGGCTGGGCACTGCAGAAGGGATCAACAGCCCGAGACAGTGGCTGGGTCATGAACAGCAGCCCAGTGTTTATAAAAGTTTCCCAACACCTAGTCTAACAGGCATTAGAAATTAACACAGCACAGGGATGAGAGAGGAATCATTTAGTTCTTTTCCCCCTGCCTTGACACTGCGTGATTTGTACTTAAGCCATTTCTGACTAATATTTGTCTCACCTGCTCTTAAAATATCTCTAATGAGAGACAAGAGATTCCACAACTTCCCTAGTGTAACTAATTAAAACCAAACATTCTCTTGATTATAGGATGTGAAAGCAGTGCGCTCACCTTGGCAATTATGAGGGGAAGAGAGCCAACTTAATATATCAGGATAAAATTGAAAACACACCTTAGGTTAACACTCCTGGTTTTAAATAAGATGCAGTCAATGTTCAGAATAGACACAGGTTTGGAGGGTGGGGAATAAACTTTTGTTTTACACAAGCTATTTCATATTCTCTTTACATTTAGTGTTCTGCTTTTGCTTATAAAGCCTACATTTGATTTTTATTCACAAACAGTTAAGCATAAGCTGCATTTTTCATTGTGTACTTTTAAGGATGCACTGGATTTGCTAACGGAAGGAGAAAGAAAGGTGATTTAGGGCATATATCTTGGCAGTACATATCAGCAATTAAAATGCAAAGCTTTCATTTTGCCTACACGCAATACAAAGAGACCTCCTTACACTCTGTAGCAATTTGAACACTACAACTGCCTATACACATGCATGGAGGTGGGTGGTTCCCAGACAACTGCTGTAATTACATTTATTTAAAAATGGCCACCGGACGCTTTATCTAAACCTCGTTCAACAAGGTTTAGTTAAAGCACCCTGTGGCCATTTTAAATGTGGCACTGCAGCATTCCCAGCTTAATCGGGTCTGTTCCAACACGTTTTAATAGAACACCAAGGAACACACATACAAGGCAGTCTACAGTACCAAATCCTACAGCCACACTCAGTAGGTTCACTTCGAGCCAGAAATACCAACCACCACCTAAAAGACACTTTCATATTTTCCTCAAATTGCATATGAGAAAAGAGAGTGAAATCTTGACTCCACTGAAGTAAATGGTAAGCCTTCTATTGTTCAGTAGAGTCAGAGTAAAAACTTAAGTTCACTACCAAATTTGATTTCACGTGCTGTATTTTCTGTGATATTGTAACTTCTTGCAAAGTAAGGCATGAATTAACAGACAATGCTACAAAATCAGAAAACAAATTAAAAAAAACAAAACAGACATAATGGATGAACAAATCTCCTAGGATTTTACCTTTCCTTGACAGCTTGGAGAGAGACGAGAGGAGATGGGGAACGAAATGACAAAGGAATACTGAATGGGAGAAAAGTCTCAGTCCGATCAGTCTCAACCGTCACAGAAGCATGAGACACATTGTCTAACAATGGAATTGAAATAAAAATCATGAAACAGTGAAGTGACCTGACAAAATGAAACATTTAGTCAAATTCTGAGCTGGAAACTCTTAACAGGGAAACCGCTTTTACATGACATAAAACATGTTTATGGACGTTTTTTATTTTTGTAACTGAAGACAGATTTTTTTGGTGGAATTCTCTTTTTAAGGGAGAAGGTGCCTCAAAGGGTAAGAGTCTAGCATTGTGCACACACCCCTTGTGCTCAAAGTCTATTTCAATGTTACTGACCTTGGACTTAGTGAGCTTTTTTTATTCATTTTTTGGATCTGCACTGATAAGTGCTGTGAGGCAGCTGACAAAACAGTGACAGTTATAGAGGGAAACACTGAATGAACAGTAGTCTTCTGTTCAATGGCTTCTAGCCAGATGACTACATTTGAACCAATCACGGTTGCACAAAAATTCAAAAGATTGTCATGCATAAAACTACAAGGTATTTCAAAAAAGCCAACTCAGTCTGAATACCCGTAACGAAATATCCATTGCTACACTCTCTCGTTCTATCTGAAGACAAATCAGTATAACTTAATCCGAGTGCTAACCCTTGACATCAACCAAAGGGAAATCAGTAACCAAAAATGCTTACATAATCTGTTTGTTAGTTTTTCTTTCCCCAGTAACTACCAATGAATTTGTTCCTTTTCTTTTTTGCCCTTCATCCTTGAGAACATACATAGTATGTGCCAGTCATACTAAAGCTCAGACAACAGATAAAGTCAGTTTTGAGCCATCTGTTTTACCTTTTGGACATTTTTTTTTTAAAGAAGAAAACAAAAAGCACAACACTCTCCTACAATGCAACTGAATTCACAGTTGCAGTCTTTTTTCAGATGTTGTCAGTAGCATTTTTTTTGTTGTTCTTTTCAAACCATGCCCTAGCATGAGTCACGCACAAAATGCCCTCTGCACTTTTAGATGATGCAATTAAGGAAAAAGAGTTAATTTTAATAATGGTGGCTCGGATTTTACCGCCTGCTGCTTCAGAACAACATCTTTGAAAATTATTTCTGCTAGCATTCACAGTAACCCTACCCACACAGTACCAGAATAAATAATCTATCGAGTCAGTAGACCTCAAGATCAATATTACACTTCCTGCAAACAGACTAGCTTTTATGCATTATGTGGAAAAGCATCATGTAAAAGTTAATGGCCCTTTATATAAAATGTGAAAAGAAGAGGCCATTCATTATGCAATTACTTAATAAGGGAAGCATCTCAAGCACCACATGAAAAACTCACATGCAGACACAGAGACAGAGAACCATCTAGTACTTCTGTGATTTAGCGACTTAAAATAGTCTGATCTGTTTCAAATCAAATGCCCTTGTTTTAACCTTCTTAAACATAATAAGGTGATATGGTAAAAGGTGTAAAGATGATGAAACAAGAGACATATGGCAAATGTAAAAGCTGATGGTTATAAATGTCACTAGCATTGATTAGTAGCATAACACAACCTAAAAAGAAAGGATGAAGGATATTAACTTATCTTTATTTTTTATCATTACTTCCTGACACACATTGAGATGAAACCCACTACTTCTAGACAAAAAACAACACAGCACAAAAAGAAAATCCACCTGTTTTTGTGCTAGCAAAATTTAGCTAATGGCGTCAGTGGATAAATCACTAAAAAGGACAAAGAAACATTCCAATATATTTTCAAAATCTGTAATACATCCTATTTTGATTTTAGGTACTGTGCATCTTTCCCTCTTGAAAACACCCAGTTCTCTACTTAAGGGGTCAGGAAGATTTCACAGTATTTCATCACCTGCAGCTGCTGGATAAGACGTTCCCATTTACACAGCTGAGGAAAGGGAGATGTTGCCCTGTGTATTCAGCTATGTGGGTATCCAGGAAGGGTAGCATCCTCACTTCAAATGTGGATTCAGTATTATCTCTTACTAAACCTTGTCTCTTCAGTTCTGTCTCATCCAGCTCTTCTGGTACAAGTGACTAGATTTGTTTTTTTCTTTTTAAAGCAAGCTAAGTCTCCACATGCTTCCTCAATAACAGCAGAGTATATTCTCTGTAAGAGCAGGGTCCTTCCTGAAAGGCCACGCTATATCCAAGTCTAGCACCAAAAAGCCTCTAGCTCTTGGTGGGAAAATAAAGGGCAATGCTGGTGGGATTGTGTAACAGCGTTAGTATTTCAAAATGATACTTTACCCTACCCCCTCAATATGCTTATCTTTGAAAATACAAAAAAGCCACCACCTCAGAAAAAAATAAAATAAAACTGCAGGGAAGTTAAAAGCTCTCTTCTTACACCTACCACCATCTCAGATCCAATATTGCTCCAGGTATGTTAGCTGATGTTGGAATTGTTTTTTTTTTACATAGAAGTTAGACTGTAAAAATGACAAAGTATTTTTAAGTCTGTTATGAAATCACTAGTTACTTAATGAAAAGTGCGTGACAAGCACATTTCCAATGTATGCCATTACCAAGGTCCACTTGCTCTTCTTCCTGATGTGCAGAAAATTCTTTAAGTCTCTCATCTTCTGATAGGGCTTGACTGTGTATAGAACAAGAGTCGTCATCTGACTGACTGCCTCTTCGGCTAATAACACGATAAATACCAGAGTCTAAAACACTGAAACTTTCCTGTGGAAAGGGAAGAGTCACATGAGGCACAAAAATATCCTTCCGTATTAAATCACATTCTAAGAAAAAAAAAAGCATCACCAAAACTTTTTTTAATCACCATGATACAGATTCTACCACTACCCTTCTCACGCATCTTTGGGGTGAAAACCAACTTGGGTATTTGCATGCTGATAACTATGCAACATCATGCAACTGGTTTATTAAAAAAAAAAAGAAACATTTTTAGAAGAGTATTTATAAAACAACTATAAATGTAGTGGAATGAGCAGAATAATATTCAAGAACTCACAAATTTTAAAAAGTTGGTTGTGACCAGCACAATGTTGTGGGGGCAAGTCGTTTCACCTTTCTGTACTTGCCTAGATTTAAGTTTTGGGTCACATTATAATGGACTGACTCCCAGCTAACAAGAATTAGCTAATACAGATTCTTCATAAAATTACCCTCTAGAACATGCACATTTCTTCCTGGCCCAGGCTATGCCTTTCAGCATCTACAAAAACACGTAACACTCCTCTACCTCAAGAAGTTATTGTGTGAATAATTTGTTGCCTAAAGTACTTTGAATGTGGAAAGAACCATAGATGTTATTAAACACAATATTCACAAGATACTGAAAGCTGTAGCCACTGCCAACCAACCATACACATAAGACAATAATAGCACCAACTGTGAATTTTTCCTGTGTTTTCAGGAAGAATGTGAAAACCACCTAAAATACAGCTTCAGAAGAGAAAAACACTCATGCATTAACCACCATGGGTCAGATAAGCTAATAACCAGGGAGGCCCACAATATCAGATTGTACCCTTACAAATTTAAATATTTGAATTAACAGTGTCTTCCCTTCCTCACCCAGCAGTCCCCAATAAGGAACAGACATTCAAAATATATGACCACTGCCAGTTAAAACAGGCACTTTGCAAGAAAACTATTCTCCAATGTGTGAAGTGTATGTTAATAGGCAAGGTTGTAAATAGTGACGATGTGGACTGAAGGGTGGGAAAAAGAAACATCCAGGACTTCATATGCACCTACATGTGATGAGATACTGCTCCTCCTACTGCTGCATGCAGAACCTAGAGGTTCCAACTTTGAAATCAATTCTTCCAGTTGACTAATGACATCTGGTTGTGTTGAGAGGTCCAGCTGTGATTTCAAGTGTTCTAACTTATCTAGAGGCAAAGCTTTTCTTGCCTACCAATACATAAAAATAGAAAAAGAAAAGAGTACTGTTAAGATTTTTATATTCAGCGGGAAAGTAACACTTATGCCTCTCTGACCAAGTTAGTCTATAAAGGTGCCACGCTGTCCCACTTTCTGCCCATCTTCAGACTAACATGGCTAACTACCTCTGTCTAGACTAGTTATAATAATACCATTTATACAAGATAAGTTTTAAATGAAAGGTGTCACTACTGGTTAATTTTAGAGCTGCATCTCAATGTAGAGGAAAAGGTCCAAAATCCTAAGTGCAAAATTCCACAGGACTTGTTTCAGAGGGTCGGCACATGGGGAGGACAACTGAACAGACACAGTTTAGGCAGTACACAGATAGCAAAAAGAGTTTACTTACTCTGCAGGAAACAATGGAATTCTGGAAGAGGCAGCAGACTTTGGCAGCAAGGCTCCAGAAGCCTCGTCGCAGCAGACGTTCTACACAGCGCTCCACTAGCAGAAGGGAGAGGTGCGAGACTTTCCCATACGTATGCAGACAAAATAACTCATTTTTGAATACTGTAATATCCTGAATATCTACATAAAAACAGTTGAGCAGAAAAGTCATTGGGGCTCAATGACCTAACCAGCCTTTCTTCCAATTTCCTTCTTAACCTGCCTGTTAACAATTTCAACAGCTTTCCATTCTTATAATTCATCAGTAACGAGTAACATTAGATGGTACTATACCACTTTCTAATTAATGTGATGTACAATGAAAGTAATGAAGTCCCTTGGCCTTTGCAAAATTGCCTAAAAGCATTAAAAAAAAAAAATCCCCAAATGAGGTACTTTATTTTTCTTTAAAAACAACAGATACTAATTCAAAGACAGACACTGTCTTTAAATCCATTCCTAAAATCTAAATTTTGATTCAGCTTTGTTATGGCATAAAGACTTCCTAACCAATACTTAATTAAAGCAATTGCCTGCTGAAGGGTCAAACTCTTTTGGCACATACGTTCAAATGCTTCATGACAACACATTTTGAACTGAATGTCAATAGGGGACAACTAATTGCTCTAACACAATGGTGTTCAGCTTCAGTCCAAGGGCCAGATTTGGCCCACAGACCCATGTCACCTGGCCTACAGGGCCTACAAGTCCAGAAATTTGGCAAGAGGGGAGCAGTGGCAGTGTTAATTGACAGCCCTCTTCTGCCAGATTTCTGGACCCATAGGGAGCCCCACAAGTTGGTTAACATGGCCCTGCATGTGGGGCTGGATCTAATGCGCAATGGGATCCAGCCCATGAACTGACTCTGCAGCACTCATCCAGTCTGCAGGGAGGGAAGTTTGAGCCCCACCACTTTATAGTTTTAAAACTGCTAACAACCACTTCATGTGTTTAGTATTTATTAACTTGGGTTTTGATACAGAAGTTATCTGAATCAAAGATCATAAATACACTTAGGAAAACCATCATAAAAAAGCCTCCTAGTCTACTGAGGCCAGATGTACTTTATTCTTACAAAGACATCAAAAAAAAGTGCCAGAGAGAAAAATAAGGAAAGTAAGCCACAACATTTTATTTTAATCATCACATTGATACTTTACTTTTAGATTTAGTATTTTCCCCTATGACTTACATGTATCCATAAAAGGTACTTGAAAAGATTAGTTTCAAAGTTGAACTGGGGGAGGAAGAGGGTTTGATATTCAAAATAAGCCATATAAAGTGCTATTTAAACTTATTCGTAGAAAAGGAAATTGGTATAATATGCTTTAAGTACAGGTCTTTATGACAGTAAGTACCAGCAAACAATGTAGCAAATCTCTGAGAATACTGAGTTCACCTTTTATTTCACTCCAAAGTAAAACTTGAACACTCTGTGGAATGAAGATATAAATGCCTTTTTCTGTCCAGGTCATGACACAATGGTCACTGTAAAAGAAAAGGAAAAACAACAATTTCTTGAAATAATACTTACATTAACTCACTTCAGAAGAAAATTCTCTTCTCAGCATATTCAATTCATTAGGGAACTGAGCTAATCCACTGTTTACTTTAAGACCAAGACAAAACCTGAATTTTAGAACGCAGACGTAATAATCTAACACCTCTTTTATTCAAGCATGACAGAATGGGTTTAGAAAAAATACTTAAAAAGCAAGATTACTATGCAGTTGTCACAAAGAAAAAGCATCTAAAAATATGATTCCTAGAGAATGATCACCAGCTTTGGTGAACCTATAAACTTTTTAGAAAGAAACAGCACTCAGTAGAACGGTAAAAAGTTTTAATAGTTTCCATATTTGTCAGCAAAATAAAGGAAAGAGGACAATAAGGATTGTTAAAATAATTTACCAAACAATACTACAGTAGAGGTTTTGGAGGGAAGGAGAAAAGGAAGATGCATCAAAACTACCACCCAGGGGCTTTACAGGACATGTTTGGGGCCTTTACACATTGATTTAATCAAATAAACTGCATTGGTTAGATTTTGGAGAAAAGTCGCAATAATTTGGATATGGCTGTTCTTTTATTTGCTGAGCTGTAACTTAATATGGAATAATTCAGAGTGCAATTCAATAGCTGTGCTAGACCCAGAACTTCCAGTAGAGCTACTAACGGTTCCATATATAGCACAGCTTCACAGTGTCGCTCATGGAACCCATACAGATACGAAACTTCTAGTTCCAACCTCAGAGCTCATCACTACAACACTCTTACCATCATGTAGCTAAATGCAGGAATTTGTGGAGAAAAAAACCCCAGAAGACAGTTCTTGCAAATGTTATATGCTAGTGTGTTAGAAAATAGATAACAGACTTAGAAGTCTATCAAATGATTAAGATAGGTTTGTAAAACCTAAATTTTGTTAATAAAAGTCTTAATACTCACGTCAAATATAACAGCTTTGGGAAAGACAAAGACTGGGGGGAACAGGAAGAAGCATTATACTGAGGATCCGACCTATAAAAAAAAACCCAACCCAAACTGACTAATATATTCTATTTTCAAAATGCATCACACTGATAAGTATTTGAGCCCCCAGTCCTATGAACATTTACAACAAGGGCTTAGCTTACACACCATAAAACACTGCACAGAAGTCACATCCATAAAATTAAGTCACAGGCTACGATTGAAACTCTTGTTATTAGCATCACTGTCGCAATTTCTCTCTAAAGTTAACACTGAGATGATGGATCAAGAACACTTTCAACTACAGAATTGCAACAGGATTCTAAATTCAGGGAACGAGGATGGAAAAGACCATAATCCACCAATGGACCGCAGTCCAAAAAAGTGAACTGCCATTTACAAGAGTTCAAGACCTCTGCTTGGCTTAACAAATGGTTAAAATATTTTTAAATAAAGGTCAAGTCTCAGGTTGTTAAATAAGTTTACCATCATAACGTTTTAGTTGGAAAACAAAATTCTAAAAAAACTGTTTCTCAATATCCTTGAAAGTATTTCCAAAGAATCCATGACCCTTGTACTCCAGCCGAACGTGCTGCAAACAGCATCAGCAAGTAACCAAATAGTTGTCAATTAACTCCTCATTTTCATGTTACATTTATTTCAGATCATTAAAAGCAGCCCTGTAAATTTATACTTTCACACTACAGCAGTGCCATGGAAACTATAATCCATGAAGTCAAAGTTTATTCTTTTAATAAAATGTGCAAAGGCAATTTCCAACTCCTTCATTTAAAGACTAAATCTAAAGCCAAATCTGACTGTTTCATCAAGTTTCTTTATTTCACTCAGGGCTACTGTCTACCTAAAGACATGTAATAAAAATTGACCATTGCTAATTGAAATAACAAGCAATGAAGTATGATTCTGAAAAAATGCAAATCAGTCAAACTGTTTGTGAATCAAAAGCCATTTTTTTTCTTTTTAGAATACCATAACTTTTGAATGCAAGCAGGTAGATGGATTCCATAAAAGCAGCTGAACAAGTGTTTGAGAGTTGCACAATGAAAATGCTAGGCCTGAGAACAAACTACAGTACTCATGTCTTGACTTTTCTTACTACAGCTTGTTATTTTCAAACAGTAACTGTCACAAAAATATTAATGACAAAACAGGGGGGGAAAGCAATCACCATTTAGTTCATCACTAACCATAATCAATACTACTACCTTAGAGTAATGAGAGGGAGAGGAGGTGATGATAACAGCTGTTTGAATTGATGCGTGCTTAGCACCTCTCCTTCAAAGTTCACCTCCCACATCCTTGACCCTGGACGTGCGCAATATATTAATGGCAGCTGGCTCCCTCCACCCTTTCCAACTGGGAAAAAGCAGGCTCCATATTCTCCATCTCTTTCTTTGTTACCAACTTTCCAGAACTTTTCTCTAGTACAGGAAAAAAAATATTCAGACAACATTTAACACTACAAGTTAACACAAGTGGTTTTAACATTTTTCTTGGGCAAACAAATTTACTAGAGAAATATTCACAACCTCAAATTCCAAAAAAAATCTTATTTAATAGAATTGCCTTTACACATAATTTGCAGTTTACCAAAAATTCGGAATGTTTGCATAACACAATTCAACTTTCCATTACTTTTATATACAGGCAGTCCTCGACTTAAGACGTTTTGACTTACAACAAACGGCACTTACAACATTTATAAACTGACTCTGTTTCAACTTTCTGACATCAGTTTCGACTTTACAACGCTTAATCTGATGTGATGCCATGCCAGCGAACAAGTTCGCTGCGTCGCCCACGTCTCTGGAGAACATCTGTCCAAACTTCCTTGTACACTTTCTTTAAGAAAGCAGACAAGACGCCAGAAAAGCCTGCAACCAAGACTCCTGAAAAGACTCCAGCCAAGAACCCTTCAAAAAGTCCAACCAAGAGCCCTTCAAAAAGTCCAGCAAAGTCACCTCAAAGAAGTCCTTCCAAAGCAACGTGATTGCTATTTACAATATAAATGCATTAACATAGCTATAATTACCCACCTACAATTGATTCAAATACAAAATTCTGGGTTATTTTGGGGGAAAATAGGGTATTGACCCCTGGTTCAGGAACCGATCCGCCATTTATAAAATTGTTCCTATGGGAAAATCGGTTCCGAGTTATGATGTTTCAACCTAAGATGTAGTTTTCAGGACCCAATTGTGTCATAAGTCCAAGGACCGCCTGTATGCAGATGTAGTGCATCCTTCTTGCATTTACTGCTTCCACATTTGTTATTTTAAAGCACCACGAAAGAGTCTGATTTGACAATAGTCTTCAAATACCTGAAGGGCAATAATAGAGAGGATAGAGATAGACTTTTCTCCACGGCTATAGGGGAGAGGACTAGGAGCAATGGACTTGAACTGCAGCAGAGGAAATTTAGGATGGAGATCAGGAGGAACTTTCTGATTATGAGGGTAGTCAAACATTGGAACAGGCCACCTAGAGAAACTGTGAAATCTCCATCCTTGGAAATTTTCAAGAACAGGTTGGACATATACTCGGCTGGGATGGTTCAGTCAGGGGGGGGCACGCGCTGGACTAAATGACCTTGAGCAGGGGGCTGTACTAGATGACTTTATAAGGTCCCTTCCAGCCCGACATTCCTATGATCCTATAAAAGGAAAAAACTTCTTGTGAAAAACAGTGGTCTGAAAGATTTAATTTGTTTGTTCAAAAACTTCCTTTTATAAGGAATACTGCACAATAATTACAGCTCTATATATAAGTAGTGCATTTGTAATGAAAATCCCTCTCCACTGCATTCATTTGGATGTGAAGTAAGCTTTTTATTTTACCTGAGAAGCTAAAATAATTTCTTTGAGGGAACAGACTGATGACTATTTGCCAAACCAGGTGGACAATCTCTTATCTAAAAAGATCTACATAGTAGATGGTTCAGTTCTCTCGAGCTGTCTGCCCTAGTGTAATACTGCCAAGAGTGTAAAGACTAAAACACTACTGGTCTAAAAGTCTACAAAATTAAAGCTATAATTCACTTTAAAGCCATGAAACTCAGTTCCCAAGAAGAGATGCATAAATAAAAACCCAAAAGGTGGATAACAGTGTAAAAGGCCTGCGTTTAAACTGAAATAATGCAGGTATGTCTCTTAATTGATGAGTATGCATGACAGTGTTTGGTAATTTCTAATGATAAAATTAGAAAAAATATTTCTCAGCATATCTATCTGAATTACAGTCTCAAATTTTAACAAATAACCAGTATCTTTGCAGTTAGAGCATAACCTACCTCTCTGTATCACATAAGTAGGTGCGAGTGAGTGAAGAGATGAGCAATCTTCCATCCATATAATCAAGCTGAACTACCCGGGAGTCTACAGTGGTTACAATTTGAACTGGAAACATCACAAAAGCAGCAGCTGCCTAAAGAAAAACAAAAGCAATACAGATTTGGTCTTAATATTCCATAAAGCCTGTATTATTGCAAAATTTAGGTGGCAAAATTAAGTGTTCAAACAAAGTTGTTTGTGTATAACAACAGATCCTATGAAGAGGGCAAAGCTGAGTTAACACAATGAATTCCCCTCGATAAAATAAGGCTCTGATGCTATGGATGTTTACATGTGCATTAGGCCTGTGTGAAGTGGCTAGTATTCGCTTCAGATTCAGCCGATTTGGGGGACAGTGATTCGGTTCGGTGATTCATTGAACACCTTCAAGAGAAAATTGGATGCTTATCTTGCTGGGATCCTATGACCCCAGCTGACTTCCTGCCTTTCGGTTGGGGGGCTGGACTCAACGATCTTCTGAGGTCCTGTCCAGCCCTAATGTCTATGAAATCTATGAAACTTCCAGCGGGAGAAGTGCAGCCAAGGCTGTGACAAAATATAAGACCACTCTGCGCACGCCCTCCACAGTTATGTAAAAGCTTCAATAAATGGTGGGTTTCTTTCAGTTACCCAAGACTAACTGAAGTAACAATGAGATTGACATTTTGGACTTATGCAGACCTCTAGAAAAAGGTCTTATCCCTATGCAAAATGTTTAGCCAGAAATCAGTGCTTCTGAGAGGTGCAATTTAGCACTTCAAACAAAGTTGAATGCTACCGTAATATCTGAAATAATATTTATGTTATAATGCCACTTTCTAGATTAGCTGTAGGTAAAGAGACAAGAGCCGAACAGAATATTTATACCAAATTTAAATTCTGAAGAAACTAACTCTTCACTCCTATTTTGTCACTAAAGTGTCCAGAACTTCAGAATTCATCAGCAAACTCTCACTCATTCTTTTTTTTATTAACAGAGACACAGATTCTATATGCCTGCCCACGAGATTCTCTCAGCTCAAATCTCTCTCAAGAAACCAAGTAACATTTTACCTTTCCTTGTTTGGATGTATTAATCTTGATGGCAGATACTTTCCCCACATGATCTCCCACAAAAACTCGAAGGGCAGCTGTATCCCAACAGAGAGCTGTGACCTTTCTGCCTTTATGCTCAGAGGAAACATAAATCCGTTCCGGCTTCCCACGACGTTCTTGATTCAATTCCCAGACTACAACAAGGCCTTGACTGTAGTAATTAGGAGAAATTGAGAATTTTAAAAGAACATTTCTGCTAGTAGTGAAGTAATGCTCCTTTCCCATCAGCAGTCAAAGCAAAGAATTCACTTTAATTTAGGTTGTGTGTTTGCATTTTCTGCTTGTGAATAGACCAACAATTCAGAAGAGTTGCACACTTAACCAAGAAATGGGAGCAACAAATATCCATAGATCATCCCACCAAAAATGTATGAGTACAACCTGAAGGGTTCCTGACTTAGCCACTAAATCCTAAGCCAAAACTAGCAATCAGGGTGCCAAGTGTAAACAAAATAAGTAACTAGCTGAATTTCAAACATTTATCTTGTATTAGCTATCAATGTCACTATCAAGTACATGAAATATTTCCCCAGGATGTCAAACTGTCTCAGACCTGTCTTACGGGGAAAGGATCTGACACAGCTATTATGGAAGAAGCTCTTTTGCAATAGTTCCCCCATTTAGCTATTTTCTTCTGAAATAAATCACTTTTATTATTCAGTTTTAGTCCAGACTGATTAGTCCAGAACAGACTTTCCACAAAGGAAGCTGCTGCAGTCGCTTTGCCATTTAAATTCCCTGTGCAAATAAGGCCTAAGCAAATTAACAAGGCAGCAACCCAGAAAAACTGTTTCATGGACTTGGGTAGTAGTATAAGTTATTTCCCTAGTAAATCTCTCACCTGGTGGCTACAGCAACATAATCTTCATCATGTAAACAACAGGAAACCTGGGAAATGGCACCCTCCTGATGTAAAAAAGACCAGTCAAGCATTGAAGTGAAAGCAAATCCAAAAGCAATAGTACAGTTAGTTTTCAGTACATATAATTAGGTTTCACTACCTACAGTGGGTGCTACAAGGCTTTTTCCCTTCCTCAGAAGCACAGGGATTGACTGGAGCGTGCTGGTGTTTCTGCTGGGACTAAAAAATCTAGAGGTTTCTATCTAGGTCTTGCTCCTCCACCCAGAGTCAAACCAAGCACCTGACTTGGGATCAGGAAGGAATTTTCCTCCATGGTCAGACTGGCACAGTTTGTACATATTTTTGCCTTTCCCTGTAGCAAAGACATGGACCTCTTGCTTGATCTCTTGATCGTATTTTAACAACTGCTTCCTGTCATTCCAGACACAAGATGTTGACAGTGTCCCTATCCCCCTACATTAGGGAGTTTTTGATGTTTCAGGTGATCATGGCCGTTATTTGTATGACGGAGTTGTTCCCTAAGTTTTTAAGAACAGGTTAGACAAACATTTATCAAGGATGGTTTCCTTGATGGAAATAGGACATAGGGATGATCCTGCCCTGAACAGAAAGCTCGACTCAGTGACCCCCTGAAGTAACTTACAGCTCTACTTTTCTATGATTCGATACAGCTTTTGTTCTCTGCCTACAAACTAAAAAAAAAGAAATAAAACTCAGTAGCTACTTCCAAATGCTCCTGGATTCCAAGGCTTTGCCTCCTGTTTAAACTGTATTAAACAGTGAACTCATTATGAAAACGGGGTTCACGTGAGAGCTTTGGACTGTGAAACCTTGTCCAAATCCACTAAGCAGAAAGAGCAGGGGCCATAGAAATGAAGACCCCTGCTTGCATCTCTCTCACTACTTTCACTTAAGATTAGGTTTCATAGATGATCAGAATACAATTTTCACAGCCGTTCAAGCCTTACGCTTACGAAGTTTGCTTTGATGTTTTAGACAACTGCCAACAAAAAAACTTCAGTTTAAACCACAAACTCATTTCATCAACCAGTGCTAGATAGACCATAATATTTTCTGATTGCTGCTTATCTATACTGGATTCCACACTGATGGACCAAAGGAGAACAACATCTTAAATCATTCCAAACTGCAAAGACAATCCAGTCCACCCATCAGCAATTTTAACACTGAAAAAGGTAGCTGGGCATGAAGCCACATGTACTGTCTGTATTAGACAGCTTCCTCTTTGTGCATGCTTCAATTAACTAAGGAGATCTTTTGGCCTTTGAGATAATCAGAAATCTGCGGGTATATTTTGAAAAGACTGTAGGCGTGCCTCAACCTGTGGAAAAATTATTTTATGAAAATAGAACTAAGTTAGGTGAAATCCTAACACCAGCTATCCAAGGATACCAATAAAAGCACTATCATGCATAAATAAAAATGCTACTAATTCAGTCCGTCTCCATATGAGCACTGTGCAAGCACTGAATAAAAAGAACAAGATTAACAGCAAATCAGATATTTATACCAGAATAACAGACTAGAAATTTCTGTAATACAGCGATATCACTGTTAGTGGATCATCACTCTACTCTGTATGGCAGCAGTCTTAATACTGGACTTTTTTTTTAAGCAGGACTTTAAAATCTCAATGCCTATAATACCCACAGTATTGAAGATTCCAACAGCACTTTGGATGTACTAACACAGCATTTCCCAGATTATTTAAAAAGCTATGCCCTCCTTCAGGAAAATGAAGTCAATCATATATTATCTACAACCCTGCTGTGTGTTATATATGAGGATACTGTGTAGACTAATACCTTAACAATATGATTCTCATCAAAGCAGTTAAAGAAAGGAAGGAACTAGCTTATATGGATAACAGGGTTAAACTTTAAAGAATCATCATTGTTATGTGAGACAATATGAACTATACTGAATACAACAATGCACAACTCAGACTTGGAATATTCCCAGATACTCCAAATGCCAACAGATATCCCCCCGATTCCACATTTTGAAGGCTTTCTTCTGAATCCTAACTGATAGAAACTTAATTTATGCTGAGTTCTGAATCTGGAGAACAGCTGAGAGATCTGGACTCCTGGTATTGCTCCTTTGTGCCATGCAAAGGGGTGTATAACAACACTTTGGACCACACTATGACTGCATGCAAGGACCTCTGTCTTCAAAACAGAGGAATCAGAACATTTGCTTTATATGGTGATTCAACAGGCTGCACATGCCTGGGAGTTATAAAAGATCCCACTTCCCCATTTCTGCAGTAGAAGTACTGCCCACTCCTGAGCCTGAGGTTTTTGTATGCATTGCTCTAAACTTACCTTATGAGTGAGAAAGAGTCGCTGTTTCCAGCCTTCTTTCTGGATAAGGTTCAAGCCACCACCTGAACTGCCCAGTGCCAGCCATTTCCGAGATGCAGCTATGCATGTGCACTAAAAGAAATACAAGAGTCAACACAGCAGTGTAACTACTTGCTATAATAAATGCAGCAAGTAATAGTCTCTCTTCCCCTTTTCCATTTGTTGGAAAACAGAGCTGGTTGTATGCTTGCTATTTGTACCTAGCCTGGGTGTGCAACACCCTAGCCAGATTATTAAAGCAGTAAGAAAAGCACATTCAGGAGAAAGCAAACAGCAAAAACAAGCAAGTTAAAAAAAAATAAAATACAAAGACAGATATTTTTCCCTCTTGTAAATTCCCTGACAAGCTAATCTCATTAGACTGTATTCACCTATACAAAAGCAAAATATTGTAACACTAGATTAATTCAAAGTGTCCCTAAGTAAAACACAGAAGTTGTCCACAACTATCAAGTTGCTTCAATTTAAGAAAGTCTAATCAATCATTCAATTGCATGGATTGATCAATAATTAATGTTTAAAATCATAAAACAGATATTTGTATTTCAAGTTATTTAAACACCCAAAAACTTTGGAATTAAGTATTGTATATTGCGTGTAGCCAGCTAGTTTGTTCTGAAAATACATCCTAATAATAATAATAATTTACATCAAACATCCAAAATTGTCATCACTTCAGAAATAACCTAGCAATATTCTTCTGTTTATTCCACCGTAGGCAAAACACATCCATTTTTGTTTTATACCAGTCTTAACTCCTCTTCTTCCAAGAGCCCCCTACTCTAGACCATGAAGTTCATATTAAGTCATGATCTGCAACCTGAATAACAGCTTCTAGGACTACACAAATCAAAGTAACTTTATATACATGTTCAGCAAACAGAAGTACAACACAAAAATATTGTTTTCTCCATGTCAATAAGAAAATAACAACAAATTAAATGCAATAGTCATAAACTCACCTTCAGACGACTAGAATCCAACCTGAGTGCAGAAAGCAAAGGATCCAAACACTCAAATTCTGCCAATACATGACTGCAGGATTCTGGTATCATTGGCACAGATGTCATTAACGTACAAAGACTAGCAATATTCACTCATCGGTGCATTGTCATTAGCTTGACACTGTACCTGCAAAAATGAAATTTGAGAATATAATCTCTTTGTCACACAGCAATTTACCTTTCAGTTTTATTTTTCTTCTGAAACTGCTCATCCTAAAACAACAGGGAAACGGAGCTGATCCTGGAACTGGATCCATAACCACCCACAAGGTTAGCCTTATTTGAAACTGAGGGCAAGATTAGGGAGCTAGTTTGCTCTGTCCATAAACCACTGTTCAAACTCAGTTCAGAAACACTGCCCAGCTGAGGGATCTGTAATTTGAATATAATGGTTGATAATCAGTGAATTTACAGTCCTCTACTAAAAAAAGTATTGTGCCAATTTGATTAAAGAACTGATTTTGAATCAGGTAGATTATACCAAAGTAAACCCCTACTGTAACTTGCTTAAACTTGATATTTCATATAAACACAAAAAGTTGCTATAAAAGTTAATACTGGAATTATAGATCCCTGCCCTTGTCAAGATACCTCTGCACACCGTGTTTAATTATGTACTGAATTTTCTACAGAACCTCAACTCCTAAACAGGACAAATAGTACAGAACTGGTGACTAATCAACACTTTTATATAAAAGGTGCACACACACACACACACACACAACCTCTTTTTCAGTGTGTGGCCACATACATAATTTCTTACATGTCATGCAAACCACACAGTAATAACAGTTTTCTTTTGAAATTTCATTTAGGACTTGATGTATAAAAAAAAAAAGCAAGCCATTACAAAGCCAAATACTCAAATGTTAAGCCAAGGTTGCCAAGGCAGTATAATGCAAGGTGTTGTGTTTTTTTAAAGCAAATTAAAAACCAATCCATCCCATAGAACTATCATTACTTCTACATGGGTCATTAAATTGACAAAAAAAACCCTTAAAATCCAAAAAACAAACTTCTATAATAGGGGTGTCAAATACAGGGCCTGCAGACTGGATCCGGCCCGTGGAGCCCTGTCATTTGGCCCCCAGTGCTGCTCATGAGTCTGATCAGACCCACACAGGGCAGTGTCCTCCTGTGGCATGAGGCTGGTCTGCAGGCCAGATCAGGCTCATGGACCCTATCCCCTTCTCTCTGTTTCCCCAGCATACCTGATCCAGCAGCCACTCCAGCCAGTCTAGGGCCTGTGCTGTGTGCAGTGCAAATTCCCATGGGTTGGGGTGGGCACCACATGCGGTGCAGTTTGGCTGGAGTGCCAGAGGCACTTCACATCGTGGCTGTCCTGGCAAGACTGTGCCACATGCAGTGCCCTCCCCAGCCAGTCTGGGACTCACAGTGCCCACTCCTGCCAGCCCAGGACTTGTGCTACATGGGGCAGCCGGAACTGCTGGGGCAGCCACCACATGCAGCCCAACTCCTGCTCCAACTGGTCTCCATCATACACGGCACCCGCCCCAGCCTTCAGGAATCCACAACACATGCATCCTGGGTCCCAGACCAGCTGAAAAAGTTGCTGAATCAGGTATGCTGTGGGAATAGAGAAGGGGAAGAAGAGAAGGTCCACGCGCCTCATCTGGCCTGCAGACCAGCCCCATAACACTCCTATGGCCCATGGGCCAGAAAAGTTTGGCACAAATTAAGTGGCAGCAGCACTAAGCTCTGCCACTGAATTTCACAAATGCTTACTGACATCATAGTAACAGTAGGATTCAGAAAACCTCAGTTCTCCACCAGGACTTAGAAGGAAATGTCTTAAAAACAGACTGAGATTTTTGTTCCTCACCACAAGGGTTAGGGACAGAAATTACACAGAGACCGGCATAAGTGATTGGAAAGTGGTTCAAATCTGTAACGCAACAGAATTTCAGTGCATATAAACTAGGTCTGTGCAAAGCTTCAGTCGCTGATTCGATTTGGAGAAGATTCAGCCTGATTTAGAGGCCGAATCACTGAATCCAAATCAAATCGGGAGACAAAAAAATCCCCTCTGAATCAATTCAGAGCCTCCGAATCGATTTGGAAAACATTTGGAAAAAGATTTGGAGACTCGGAAGGCAGCTTTGCAGGGAAACAGAAACTGAGAAGAGGGAGGGGGAGCAGTGGGGAAAAGACTGACATTTGTAGCTGGCCAGTGACTGTGATCTTTCCCAAAGTCCCCTTCCAACCACAGTGCTCTGGGGATGTAGAAACAGCATTTAAGCCTCTTTCTGCAGCCTCTCTCTCCCTTTTGTGAGCTGTTTCTGCCTGAGCAACAGCATCTGAAAGGTACTACTGGACTGGCTTGGCTTCCTAGTCAGTCTCCTGCTAGTCTCTGTTCTTGCAAAGGCTTGGATACAGCCTAATTACCCCTACCTAGAATCCCTCTACTTATCCCTATCCAATCCATTTCTTTCAATTTATTCTTCCCCCAAAAACATCTTATTTGTTCATGTTATTTTTTCCCCTCACACTTTTTAAAAAGAAAGCTGTGTTTTGCCTGACAGCGTGTGATCCATCACCGTGCAGGAAAGCACATACATTATACATACTCTCACGCAACGCCATCCCTTGGGGAGGGAGGGGGGGAAGTGAATCGGGGTGACTGCCTCAGGCACCATGCTTTGGGGGGCCCCACAGAGCTGGGCAGAGCAGCCACGGCGACTCTGCGCTGCTGCCAGCTTCACATCTGGCTGCTCAGCACCTCCCCTCACCCCGCCTAATCCACCACTGGATTCCTCGCGGCAGGGGCAGGACCCCGCACAGGCTGATTTGCTCTGGGTCCTGCACCCTGCTCATGTCATCTCTGCTCACACACATACAGTAAACAGAGAAGAAAAAGACATAGTAGTTACACACACATATAGTAAACAGGGAGAAGAGATATTACAATTGCGCGCACACACATCTTCCAGCACAGCAAACATTATGAAGCGTGCTGCAAAGGCAGGTGCCAGGTCTTCTGACAGGGGAGGGAGAGGGGCTAGGGGGAGAGCTGCAAGTTCCTCCCTCCTCCCCCCCACCACCCCAAACATCCTCTTTCCTGGCAGCAGAGTCTTCTGCTGCCAGTGGGAGCAAGGAGGTGGGAGCAGTACTTGTCCCTGCACCACCTCCCCTAACAGCAGAAATAGCCACCAGCACGACAGTCTCCCCCACCCCAATTTTATCTCCCAGTCTCTCAGTGCCAGAGGAGGAGCTAGATCTGGAAGCAGGGGAGCTCACTGCCCTAACAGAAGAAATTCTGGGGAACAAGGGGGAATCCGAGTTGTGCTCTGTACCCCTCAAAGTTCCCCTAGAGTCAGGTCTCCTTCTCCAAAAGGCACCTCAGAGAAGGTTGTGGGGGCAGGTGGCTCAGATTCCCCTGTTGTTGTGACTTTGCCTGCTGAGGGGGATAAGGCAGGATCCCCACCCTCAACCCAGAAGCAGGGGGATAGTGTAGTGGGGGATCATTTGGAGGTGGCACATGATCCCAGGTATGCTACCTGCCAGCACTGCCGAAGACAGATCAGCTGGGGCAAGGAAGTGAAACACTTCACCACCACGGCAATGCTGCTTCATCTCAGGAGGCCACACCCCTTTGGCCCTTGTTCCTCCTCAGCCTGGCACCAGTGGGAGCTTGCCCACAAAGAAGTCCCCCTCTCATTCCAAAGCCCCCCTCCCCACGAAGCAGAGGCAGGCCACCCTGGAGCAGCGGGGGAAACCCGCAAACAAAGGGGGATGCATTGCAAGGGCAAGCAAGGCCACCCAGACCACTGGGGAGATGCTTGCTCTGGATGGACAGCCCTTCTCCTTAGTTGAGCAACCAGGGTTCAGGTGGCTCATGGCCCCATCATACTGCATGCCCATATGCACCACCTTCAGCAAGACGGTGGTGCCTTCCCTGTATGAGGCATGCAGGGAGTACTTGAGGAAGAAGCTGCACAAGGCAGGTCCGCAGGTAGCCTTGCAATTCACCTTGGACATCTGGAGCAGCCAGGGTGGAAATCATGCCTACCTCTCCCTCATGGGGCACTGGTACGATCAGTCAGGCTGTCGGTGGGCTCTCCTTCAAGCGGAGGTGATGGACAAGTCCCACACGGCAAGGGAGATCACGGTGGCCATAAACCACATGGTGCAGGGGTGGCTCATTGAGCAGGGAGAGCTCACCTGCGGGTTCATGGTCACCAACAATGGGGCCAATATGGTCAAGGCAGTGCATGATGCCTTTGTTGGCATCTGCCAGGTGGCACACAAGTTCCACCTCATAGTCAGGGATGCCTTGGAGGGGGACAGGGCTGCTGGTGAGGGCGCCATCACACCACCCAGCTAATTTCAGAATGCAAGAAGGTGGCAGGCTACTTCCACTGCAGCATCAAGGGGAGCAAGATGCTAAAGGATCAATAGGCAGAGCTGAGTATCCCGCAGCACAAAATCATACAGGATGTGGAGACTCGGTGGAACTCCACCTACCTGGTGCTAGAAAGGCTGGTGGAGCAACAGAAGGCCATCCATGAGATGGCCTTGCTCAAGGAGATTGCGATCAGTGGCCCCCTTAACAAAGCAGCGTGGAATACCATCTCCCAGATCTTGGTAGTCCTCAAGCTGTTTCTTGAGGTCACCGAGACCCTGGACTGCAACCCCTTGGCCTATTGGACAACCTGCAGCTAGATGTGGCAGGATCTGGCCACGGTTGCCCACAAACATCTGTCCTGTCCACCGACCAGTGTTCCAAGCAAGAGGGTGTTCAGCATTGCTGGAGATATTGTGACACCCCAACACACCTCCTTGGATCCTGGTTTGATGGAGCAGCTGGTGTTCCTCAAGGTGAACCTCCTGCTGCTGAGGTCCCCTAAGCTACACCTGCATATGGAGCGAGTGCCACCCTCCTCACTGTCTGCACCTATTTCCTTTTTTCTTTTTTTTTAAATCACTTAATGCTCCGCTCTCAGAGCTGGAGGCGGCACTCACTGCATCACCAGCCAGCAGGGGAAGAACATCTCCCTGCTGAGCTCCCATGTCAGGACGAACTTGGAGGTATGGATGGGGCTATGGGGAAGCAGCAGGCCTCAGGTCCTGGGTATGACCTAAAACTGCACCCTGCCAGAGTTGGGAGGCCTGGTGGAATTGCCAGTGGCACAGCAGCCCCCAAGAGATGCCAGGACTGAGCATCTCCCTGGTGAAAGGTGCCTTATAACCTCCAGCCACCACACGCACACACAGTCCTGGCTAGGGAAAGACCAGACCTGTAAGATCTTTGACAGGCCTGAGGCTTGCTGGTTGTAGTGGAGTTATGAGACTCCAGGTCAGCTTAGCTGCCTGGGATGCCATCTGTGAGGCATGGGCTGCAGTGTTAAGGGAGGTATGGAGCTGCGGAACAGATGTCATCCCTAGACATCAGAGGCCTAAATGGGCAGCCTCCCATTTGGGTAACATTTGAATCGGTTTTCCATCAAGGCGTGGCAGGAGGCTGTTCCAGAAACAGGTGGGCAGGCCAAAATCTCACCTGCACCGGGAAGGACCCCTGTTACAAGCTACCATCCCTGCTGGTTTCATCCTACTCTGCCTTAACACACACAAGGCAGACAAGGGTCTTTGGGTCAATCTTATATCTTGTATTAGACCAACTGAATAGCTGGAGAAATATATCTTAGCAAGCTTTTGGGTTTAAAATCCTATCAGGCTAAGGAAGCATCTGCAGTTGGTGTGTGCTCTTCCTAGATGGAAGGAATAGTAAAGAAGCCAGAGGCTGGCATGCAACGCAGGCAATAAAACCAGCCAGTGAAAACGTAAATTGAGGTGTCAGGGGGTAAAGGACAGGCCAAGGTGGAGGGATAGGGGAAGGGGGATGTAGCAGGTAAAAGTAGAGAGGTATCTGGGGAGTCAGATGTCAGGCAGGTTATAGTGTATCATAAATCCAATGTCTATAACGAGTCCATGAGTTTCTGTATCTAGGAGGCTGATGAAGTGAAGTTCATAGGCTTGTCTGTGAAAAGTGGTTTGTAAATTCCCTTTGAGGATTAGGCCTGAGAGACTGGAAACAGAGTGGCTTTCTTGTGAGAAATGTGCCCCCACAGGTAGTTGAGTATTCTTGTCTGAATGCACACCGGAAATCTATTACACTGTGGTGCCCAGTTGTTGCTTGCTGTCTCCTACCTATTGTCCATCAGGGCATTTGGTGCACTGGATGAGATATAGAACGTTTCTGGATTTGCAGGTATAAGATCCAGGAATAGTGATGGTTCTGTTCTGGGGTGTAGTAACTGTGGGGGTACTGGAGATATGTTGGCAGGTTTTGCATTTCTTGTCATGGCATGGTCTGGATCCATTTGGTGTGTTTTGGGCTGTAGGAAGTTGGCTTCTGGTGATAAAGTTAGTGAGGTTCAGTGATTGTTTGAATTTCCAAACCACTTTTCACAGATGAGCCTATGAACTTCACTTTATCAACCTCCTAGATACAGAAACTCATGGACTCAATACAGACATTGGCTTTATGACATACTAAAACCTCCCTGACATCTGACTCCCCAAGTACCTCTGCACTTTTACCTGCTACATCCCCCTTCCCCACTGCAGCCTGTCTCTCACCCCCAATGCCTCAATTTATATTTTCGCTGACTGGCTTTCTTGCCAGCATTGCATGCCTGCCTCTGGCTTCTTTACTATTCATTCCATCCAGGAAGAGCGCACACACCCCAACTGCAGATGCTTCCTCAGCCTCACAAAGGGTTTTTAAACCCAAAAGCTTGCTAAGATATATTTCTCCAACTACTCAGTTGGTCTAATAAAAGATATCAGAGGTACCCTCAACTGGTCTGTGCTGGGGCCAGGATCCAAAGGGAGGTCAAAGGGCCAGAGGCCCACCATGAGGAATGCCCAGAGCAAGAGGCTTGGGATTCTGACTGGCCTGAAGGCAGGCCCAGGGCCTAAGGGGAAGCCAAAGGTCCCAGAGAGGGGACCACAGCTGGAGAGGGTGAAGGAAACAATCTGTGAGGCATAGGCTGCAGTGTAAAAGGAGGTACGGAGCAGCGGAATGGATGTCACCTCAAGATACCTAAATGGGCAGCCTCCCACCTAGGAAACATCTGCATCAGTTTTCCATCAAGGCATGGCAGAAAAAGAGGGCCGGGCAGCTGGCCCAGAAATAGGTGGGCAGGCAGATACCTAATCAGCACCAGGAAGTCCCCCTGTTACAGGCTACCATCCCTGCTTGGTTTCATCCCGCTGTGCCTTAGCGCACACGCAAAGTCACACGTCACGAGTTTTGCTTTGAACATTTTGAGGTGGAGTTTCCCAGAAACCTCTGCATCTAACTCCTTGAAACTTGGCAGGCTTCATGCCCTCAGAAAAGGCTACCATCCCTGCTGTTTTCACCCAAATCTGCCAAAAAATGATAAAAGTATAGGCAGTTCAGTGATTCCCCATTATAGTCTATGGCTGAATACCCAATCTCTCCAAATCAGCGCTGAATCTTCTGAAGCCGATTTGGTTGAATCAATTTGGGACAGTGATCTGAATCCGAATCGAATACTTCCCTATTCACATAGGCCTAATATAAACCATTTTCAAAATGACAGACACTGGTTTAAGATGAACCTGGATGGATGCAGTATCAGACTAACTGATTTAAGTTAAGTCAGTTTATTGAACTTCTGTCCTAGATCCCCTTCAGATTCAAGTGAACTCACAGTCCTGCAACATCCTAGGATGCTTTGCACCACCCCCACAACCTCCTCCCTCCCTTGCAGGGTGGGCAGGCTAGCCTCAGCCCAAGCTGTCTGCTCCAGCCAAATAAGAAGGTTTGCTCTAGTGCTCCACTGCTTCTGGCCTGGGCCACCACAGGCAGGTGGCTGCATTTCTGGAATCAAAAGTGAATGTCTATTCACTGACTTATCAATTTAATCTACACATTATAGGCTAATCTGTGAAGACTGAATTGACTCCGCCTCAGACTTTTTTGACTGTCTACACTTAGACAAAGTGTCTTAGAGGAGATTTGGTCCAACAATAAAAGAAATATCACAACCCCACTCATGTACACAGTGTAACAAACTGATATCATCATACTTAACTGCTTAATCAAATATATTTTATCAAAGATCTGAATACCTCCACTTCCATGGAATCAGCAATTCAAATAATGCTTGAATTCAGATTTACATATACATACTTATTTGTAGTTCCAAGAATTATGAAAATAACCAAGCCAAGACAGAAACCAGCTAAACTACAAAAGGCCTCAATATATCCTGGAAGTGAAGAGGTTCAACTTTTTATATAAAAGCCTTTTTAAAGAAAACTGTACCAAATATTTAGCAGGGGACTTGATGTGCTACAGATCAAAATAATTAGGGTTTGCCTATATAGGGACTGTAATTGGCATAATTATCTTGATAACAGTCCATGAAGATGCACTTATTTCAGATTATGAGTGGTATAATGGCTTGAGGACAATCTAATCATGCCAGTTATGCTAGCATAACTTCCCTATATGTGCAATCTTATGTCAGATTAAGAAAATTACAGTGCATGGCCCCAGGACTAAAAAAAGCTATGCTCTTTAATGTAAATTTAATGTAACCAGTGCTCATTAAACACACAACATGTCAGTACTAAGGCACTAGTATTGACAGAGCTGCATAATGCAGAGGTGGCCAACCTGTGGCATGAGTGTAACTGGCAGCCTCTGTGCACAGCATCTGGCAGATCAAGAAAGGACAGGTAGCACAGCAGTCAATAGGGCAGGAAGCAGAAAGCAGAGCAGATCAGGCAGAGAAAGGGAACCAAAGTGGCATTTGAGGGAGGGCACAGGGCTAATTTGTGGTACACCTGCCAAAAAAGTTTGCCCCCACTGGCATAATACATCAGCGCTGCTTAAAACACTATCAGGACTGCACAACTGCCAGCCCTGAAAAAAGGAGCCGACAGCAACCACAAAATGGATTAGTTCCCAATATTTTTCTAACAATAGCTCTTTGACAGCTACTTCCCCCTCACTGTGCAGACTGTTATGAGAAGTACAGATAACTGCAACTGTTGACTCTGTAAGCATGCACTTAAGAGTACAATGAAGTTAAAGTAGTGAGTGGGGCTAAAAGGAACCACATGCTTATGAAGTTTATGTGCCGGACTGATGGGCAGATAACTTTTGCTTGTTACAACACAATCAGCAAACCTGGCACATGAAGCGAATTAGATGCTTAATGAATAATGGATCAATGGAATTCACTGCACGCCAGTCAAAGGGTGAATGCAGACAGGATCTTGGTTTCAAGACAATTTAGACCTGTTACCCACAAAATCAGCCAGATTTTTTTGAACGCTATTAGCCAGAGTACCCTCAGCCCTAAAAGCAGGAAGTGAAAGTGTTGGCAAACACATGGCACAGGTGTAAAAGTTTTGGGCCCTTGAATTCCGTAGCCAATGGGAAAAAGATGTTGAGTAGATAACCTATGTAACCTAAGGAAGCAGAGGTCTACAACAGATTAGATTTCAAAGTGGGGAAGTAGGCACTCTGAGCATTTTTACACATGCTCCAGGGGGTGGGGGGCTTTAATTAAAACAGCTCCAAGAGCCACTCTAATTAAAGCACCCGGAGCATCTCGTGTATCAGCATCCCCATGCTTCAAAGTGGCAGTAGGGGTGCTTTACCTAAAGCTCATTAAACGAGCTTTAGATAAAGCGCCCCCACCACCATTTTGAAGCATGGGGATGCTGATACACAAGACGCTGAGGCTGGCTGGAATACAGTAATTACCATGCTCCAGCAGGCTCGAATAATTGTGTACCACAGGGGCTCCCAACGCGTGGGCCGCAAAGGGTTGGCCGCCGGACCGGAAGTGACTGCAGACTGGCAAACAGCAGACTGGAAGTGACTGGAACACTGAGGATCAGCAGCCAACCCTTTTTAATCCTGAGTATAAAAAAGGGTTGGCTACCTGTCTGCAGTTTGCTGGTCACTGCTGGTCCACAGTTTGCCGCTCACTTACAGTCCGTGGTTTACCGGTCCTCAGCATAAAAATGTTAGGAACCCCTGGTGTACCAGATTAAGAGTTTGCTTCTATGCACTGTAATTATACACTTCCAGTTCATGGACAGGCACCCTCTGTAAACAGTGCCTCCTATACCATAAACATGATAAAGCCTGGGAAGACTAGGAACCAACAAACATCCCAAGAGGGGCAAAAGATGTATCACTGTCAAGATGAATAAAGGGGGGGGGGAGATATAATTCATAAGCGAACAAGCAAAAGTGAGGACTGGACCTCTGTTCCACCT
Organism: Alligator mississippiensis; assembly: GCF_030867095.1. NCBI lineage: Eukaryota > Metazoa > Chordata > Crocodylia > Alligatoridae > Alligator > Alligator mississippiensis. Next base: position 191,168,455 of record NC_081825.1, on the reverse strand, counting down.
GCCATGAAGAACAGAGAAGACTCCTAAATGCCTGGCCAGCTGCAGGGAGACACTGCCCCCAGGGCCATAGAAGACTTATGCAAGGTTTCTGGTGTATAACAACTTCAGCAAAGCTTTCTGTTGTTTCTTTGCCTTATGCTTCAAATTGTCAACTGCTGCATTCAATAAACGCTCTCTTCAGAGAAGGGACTGTTTCTGCCCAAGCTGTTTTCATCCTTTCAGTGCCACCACCTAGCCAGTACCAGCCCAGCCTCTCGCTTCTTTATAATGCATGCCATCCAAGAACCAACTACAGACCAACTGTAGATGCTTCCTCAGCCTGACAAAGGGCATTTAAACCCAAAAGCTTGCTAAGAAGAATTTTTCAAACTATTTGAGGTGGTCTAACAAATGATACCAGATTTACCCAAAGAACCCTGACCACCTAGCCACTAACACAAGGGGAGGCACGAAACTGTTTTGCTCCCCTCACAGCTAGGGCCAGGCCTGGGTAGAGGAGGGCTAAATCCCAGGTGGCTTCACAAGGACTCCCAGCTGAACCTGCTGTCTTGGTGTGGTCTTTGCTGCCCACAGCACGGCCGTCTGCTTTCAGCCTGCAAGGGCAGAGCACGAAGGACTCCCGCCCGTCTGGACGGGCTCAGGCAGCACGTGACAGGGCTCCGAAAGAGCCAAGTCTCAGGGAGACGGAAGGAAAAGGCATCTCCGGGCCACTGGGCTACAGCCAAACCAAGCCTAGCCGTGCTCCCCACCAGCCCCCAGGGCCCGCTCGCTCGCTCCCATCCCACCCTGGCAGCCCCCCAGCCTCTGGGTGCTGAGCCAGCCTCCAGCTGCACCCTCTGGGGCTCGTGAGCCATCAACTCAAGTGCCTGATGAGCAGGGATCCTGGTTTTCTCCGATTTAAAAAAATCCAAAGTTTTCTGATTAAAAAACAAAAACAAAACACAGCCCCAAAACCACATTTAATCATGGAAAACATGAAACACCACTTCACAGACAGACAGACACGCCCACACAGAGTGGCATTTCGTTTTAATCACAGAAAAATATGGATTTGGCCAGGTTTTTTAAAGTCAGAAAATGTTTGGATTTTTTTCTTAATCAGAGAAAACCAGGATCCCTGCTGCTGCTGCGAGCCCCCCGCCCCCAGGGGGCACAGAGAGGAAGGAGGCTCGGGCAGAGCAGGGCTCAGGCAGGGGGAAGGGGGAAGCTAAGCAGCACAAGGCGCCCCGGCAGCAGCACCCAATCAGAGACGGCGCCGCGCGCCCCCACCCGCCAGCCGCGCGCCCCACACGCCACGCCGCACTCACCCCGCCGCCAGCAGCCCGTGCCCATCAGCTGCTCCTCGCTCAGCCCCGCCCCCTCCGAGCGTGGCACCACGTGATTCCCTCCGCTCCTCCCCCCCGCTGCGTCACCCCGCGCGGGAGGGGAACGGCTGTGCGTCAGACGCACGGTACGGGCCCCGCTCACGTGACTCGCACGCTCCTTTCCCCACCCCCCTTCCTCCCCCCTCGGGCCGTTGGTCCGGGGAGGTCCCCCTCCCCCCACCTCGGCGTGGCGGCGGCCCTGGCAGCCGGACGGGACGGAAGCGGCAGAAAGGAGCAGCGCCCCCCGCACAGCGAGGCCGGGTGACTGGGGCGGGCGGGACGGGGCGGCGGCCGCCTCCTTCCTACATCTTCACCCCCCCCCGCAGCTCCGGGGTGTCATGGCGACGGGGGCGAGGCTGTCACGTGACCGCGTTCCGGAGAAGGCGCCATGGCGGCCGCGCCACGTGATCCGGCTGCTTCTCGGGTGGGGGCGGGAAGGGGGCTCTCGGCTCGTTCCGGTCACGTGGCCCCCCGCTCTGCACTGCTCTGCGGCCGCCCCATGGCCCAGGCGGCCACAGCCCCCGGCGCCGGCACCGCCCGCCTGTAGCGCCCGCCTCGCCCCGCCGCAGCAGCGCCCTGTGACGCAGCCGCCCGCACGGTAGGAGCCCGGGGAGCGCGGGGCGGATTTAGCAGCCGGGAGGCACGAACCCCCTCCTCCCCTGCAAGGCACCTGAGCCTGGGGGGCCGGGAGATAGAGGGGTACTCATGGGGGGTGGACGGTTCTCAGCCCGTTTCCCAACCCGTAGGGCTGGAGGTAGGAGCTGCTTCCGGGAAGGCATCTGCCCCCCAGCAGGGAGCGCCTGGCTGGTCGGGTAGGGGCGGGCGGAGGCTGTGGCTGCCACTCCAGGAGCCTCTGCAGAGTTTTCTCCCTTCCTGCTCTTAGGGAAGCAGATGGGTTCCCCTGATGGCAGTGGTCCCAGAGCTGCGGGAGTGGGGCAGAGCCAACTTATGGGCTGGATCTGGCAAGTTCAGGGACCCTGCTGCCAAGTCAGGCCTGCAAACCAGCCCCAAGTGCCAGGTCCGGCTGCTCCGCGTGCTGGCCCAGGCTGGATGCAGCCCCTGGGTGCAAGAATTGAGCAATGGGGGAGTAGCAGTGGCGTTTGCTGCTGGAGACATTCCCAGAGCCATACTCAGGTGGTGATCGGTGCTGCCACGTTTCTGGACCCCTGAAGAGCCCCATGGGCCAGATGAGTCGGTTCTGCAGGTCGGGCTTTGAGCCCCCCACTTCAGTGTTTATGCTGCTTTTGACAGATATGGTCTGCTATTACAGCTGAGAGTTCACCTCCCTCACAGTGTGGCAGGCAGCACAGGTGGGAGCACCAGGGTGGGGGATTGGGATAGAGAACTACACTGCGATACGCAGCTGTGCGATTCGGATTTGGAATAAGGGCAGTATTAGATTGTGACATAAGGTGAAGGAAAGGGAGGGAGGGAAATGCAATGGATAGTCAGCCTTACTAGCAGCATTGCCACTTTGCCCTAGAATACAAGAAGCTGAAACCTAGCCAAAAGAGGGCAAAAGACTAGTCCTTTCACTTGTGTCTTGGAAACTGTAGCTGAAATGAAACTTCAGGATTCAAAGGTTTTGGCACTGGGTAGTTGTGTGGAAATTACAGTCTTTAGGTTGGCAAAGTAGTTCATGAGCAAAGAAAATGTGATCTCCTCTTTTTCCCAACATCTGGAAGAAGGTTCCTCAAAGAATTTTAATTTCCTCCCACTTGCAACAGCAAGCCATGTTTTCCTTTTTGTCTGATTTCAGGCAAAAGTTGACATTTGCATGTAGATGCCACTAATAATGGCAGGAGTCCAGACTTCTAGCATAGGGAGGCCTACAAGATTGTTATCCAGTTCTTCAGCTTGTTGCCTTGCTTGTATCTGAGTAATTTATATGCCGGGATGGATGGTGTGGTGTGCCTGTCACAAGGGCTTAAGGGGGAGATACAAAATACATGTCTTCCCAGCCAAATCAGGTCAACTAAAAGGAGGTAAAAGGATGGCTTCTCTTCTCCACCAATTTTTGTTTATTGTAGTGATCTTTGGGGTAAAGGAATGGGGTTGGATCTTCTGATACCACTATTTTACTTGTGTACTGCAGCAGAAGCAGGGAAGAGGAATGCTGGGTGGAGAAGATATGGGAAGAGACTATAGAAGCCAGGCAGGTAGCTTAAAAGTAGGTGCTGGCTGCCCTCCATTGCCTGACAACATCTTCCAAAAAGGGTGTGCTCCTGCAGTGGAGGCAGGTAAAAAATCCCTCTCATCACTTCACTTTTCCAGTCCTGGCCTCTCCAGATACTGCACTTCCTCGCTATTAAACTGCAAGAAGAATATTCATAAATGGGCCAGAAGACAACCCTTGTAGTTCAGCTTCTTTTTGTTCTGTTTGTTTGTGTCTTGTTGTTGTTGTTAGCCCAGAACTCCTGCATGAGCAGGGTGAGCGATATCAGCAGTTGCATATAGCTGTAGGGATCGTGCCCAGGAGAGATGTGGTGCTGTACTCTAAAGAGCAATACACCACAGGTTAGAACTGCTTCTTTATCAAAGTGCATTTTGGAAATATAATCTCCTGTTCTATCACTTCAAAGTCAGAAAATGAAAGTTTATCTAAGCTTCACATTACAGAAATAAGTTACTCTGAGACGCATGTCAACTGCAAAAGCAGAAAATACTGTCCTTTTTCTGTCCTTGTTAAAAATGGCTGTATTTCCATATGACTTTGTCAAGGGAATTTTCCAGGCCCTATCCAACAGTAGATGGAAGCTTTCTTGGCTAACTAGCATACCCTAATGCAGGGTTAGACAACCCCTGGCATGGGTGCCAGAGCGTGGCACGCAAAGGCGTTATGCTTGGCACGCACACCTCAAAACAGATGGAAGGGCTGGGGCTGCACTGCCACAACAAGGATCGGGCTACACACGGCTCCCCTGCTGTCCACCCCTGGCAGACCAACATCCTACAAGTGAGACTGTGGGTGTTTTTGGCATTCTGCCCCAAAACATTGCCAGCCCCTGCTTTAATGTATCATCCGCTATGTAACTGAAGAGCATAACTAGTTTCTAGCCTTCCTGGTTGTTAAGGTAATCCTTAATTCATAAAACAGGAATAAAATGAAAAAGTACTTTATTTCCCCCCCCCCCGAGTCTGTGACCAGACTACTCTAGTGCCTCTGTTGCTACCTCACATCATTGCCAGACACCAGTAAATTAAAATTTTGTCAGCTTAACTACTGCAGTTCAGACCCCTGTAAGCAGCAATGATGCTGTCAAGAATTGCATCGTTTTTACAATGCTGCTGCCTAAGAAAACTGCAGAGCAGCAGTCTAATAAAGGAGTTCTTCAAGATGAGGCATATCCCCAAAATAATGTTTGGGACCTTTTTTCCTCTTCACAGTAAATAGGAAATGCTTAAAGCAGGAGTAAAAGCAGACACTTCTCTCTTAAATATAACAGAGGTATAGGTCATAGCTGTGTTGGTCTAAGGACATAGGTAGACAAGGTTCTTGGTCTAACAGAGATATCAGATTTACACAAACTCAGATAGTTTGAAAAAATGCCAAGAAGAATTTTTCCAACTATTTGAGTTGATTTAATAAAAGATACCAGATTTACCCGAAGAACCTTGTCTGCCTGTTAAATGTAACACGTTCTTTCTAGCTGGAGGCTGATAGAAAATACAGAGCCCTCCCACTGGAGCAGTCTCAAGACTAAACTCAGAAAAAAGCCTAGTACACCATCATCCTCCCTAGTAGCTAAGGGAGAAGTAGTTGGATATATTGATATTTTTCTTGGTTCAGTGTAAAAAGGGGGTTGGACAGGAGGGGAAGGTTTCCATTTTGGATAATGTCTGCTGCTTGTGAACAATCTTCAGGCAGAGTTATGTTATCTTTAAACTGCAGTTCTTTACAGTGACATGAAAGGCAAAAAATAAGCACTGACCTAGTGCAGTTAATTTCCCAGAAGATGGAAAGAGCCGCTTGTGGGATACTGTGCATTCAGAAGCTGCACACTGCAGAATGGTATACCAGAAACATTACATCTTTAAAAGAGAAGTCACCAGCAACTATTTTTTTTTTTCTCATTTGAAAAACCAGTTGTGTGCAGAAGAAACAGGATAGCAGAAAAGCTTAATAGTGCACCACAGGAGGAATCTAAATATAAAAAAAAATTATTCAGTTAATTCAGCTCAGTGCAGTTTTAATTCTATGGTCCTTAGTGATGACTCCTATACCTCAAATTCATTAGAGTACAAAGAATTTTAATTCAACGAAACATCAAAATGCACAAACAAAATCAAACAGAAGACTTTGAAAGGCACAAATTGGAAACTAGCAGGGGTAAAAATTCCTGAGGCTTCAGCCAGGAAGGTTTCAATTTTCAAGTAGTTGTTCTCGAGTCTAAATAATACCAAGAAAAAATAATGGCTGGTCTGAAGGTAGTGGGTTATTTCGATTGTTCACAGTCAGTTACAAAATAATGGTATTAGGAGACAAGAAAGTGGTATGGGATTTTGATGGGGGTTAACCTGCAAGCTGTGATTTTAGTCCGTTACAAACTGAAGTATTACCAGAACTCAGAAACGTTGTACCCTAGCTGCCAAATATACTACCAGTAAGTAACGCTGTCTCTTTCAAGACATGTAAAGAAAATGCTCATGGATCCAATTCTCTTCTACTGAAGTAAATAACAAAACTCCTGTTGATCTAAGTGGTATTGTTTCAAGGCTTGAGTGCAAATACATCTTATTCTTACAGGTCTTTCCACTTAAATGTTTTATCTAACGCATCTTGTCTGATAGTTCAGCTTCCAAGATCTTCACTGAGCAGCAGAGTGCTGTTCTTTTGTAATGACCAATATTGAAGGTCAGGACTGAATGTGAAAAATATCCAGTTCGTTTAAAGATCCTGGTAAAAGCATGCCCATAAATGAGTGGGCTTGCTTTTTGGTTTCTGATCTTGTTGCATATTAGCATTAGGTAGAGTACAAATGTTCTTTTGAAGTTCTGAGGCATACCCCATGCTTCAAATGTAAGAAAATGCAGTTATGTGTATTCAATGTGTTGGCAGCAAAGTGAGCACAACAGACAGCCAGGTACATGGCACAGATGCAACTACAGGAGTAGAACAAACAGAATATAGAAAAGCACCACATATAGTACTGAGGAAGACTCATCTGATTCTGATAGGTATGTAAGGTATAGTGATGAAGCTAGTTCACTTGGTACTCTCAGTGATTCTCTTGATAAACTTAAGAATGCTGTTGCAAACTGAAGGAGAAAGGGACACTTGTCTCTCTACCCTACTCGTAGTAACAAATGCGCTTGTTGAAGTCACTGATGAAATCCCCATTCTTTTCTATGGGAGCAAGATGAGGCCCAGAATATTTTGGGGGTAAAAGTAGGCTGGTTAGTTATGCCAGAAGTCCTGTTGAAGCCCTGCATAGTTCTAACTGGTGGAAGACAAAAGTAACTGGTTCACTTTATTGTTAATTGAGAGAACATAATGCTAAGAGCCTGAAAGTCTCCTGGTACCTTTTCCTCCTCTCTCTTAGAAAAAGGAAGGAGATTTTTAGGGGGAAAAAAACTTCATTAAATGCCCTAGGAGATTTGGAACATAACTTCTTTTGCAGGTATTGGCTTCTTTCTGAACTGGTTTGTCAAATAGAGAAACACAAAAAAGGTAAATAGAAAACATGAGTTATATGTAGAGATAGACATATGGACTGTACATGTAGCTAGAACTCAAACATTAGAAATATAATTGGAAAATGGCTGTTTATGTAGATGGCTATATTCTATTTAAACACACACTGCATCTCTGCAGAAGAGTTTGATGTATGTTTGTTCCTGGCTTGAGCACTGGTAAATGTCTATATAGAATAATCTATTAATGCATAAATTCAAGTTTTGATCTCTGGAAACAAGTTGAAATACTGGAAAAATAGTGTCATAGAAGTGATATGAATGAATACTGAATTAAGTGGCCAGTTGTACCCTATGCTTTCATTAGCACCTTATAGCCATCATGGCAACCTCTTCTGAAGAAGTGTTACTGATAGTGAAGAAGGTACGTCAAAAGAAGCAAGATGGGGCTCTCTACCTTATGGCTGAACGGATAGCCTGGGCACCTGAAGGCAAAGACCGATTCACAGTCAGCCATATGTACGCAGACATAAAATGTAAGTGAAACCTTTTTTTTCTTTATCTGTAATAAGTGTGTGCATGGTATTGGTAATTAAATAAGAATCAAACTTTATCTCCTGTGGAATAGCTGGGTAACTTGCAAGTATCTTTGACTCTTTGGACCTTTCATGAGCCTACCTTCTCTAGTATCCATGAGCACGTGGATTCCAGTTTCTTTGGATTGTCACAGAGGGTCCTCTAATTTAGAAGGTTTGCAGGCAGCATTTTAATGCAGACCTCCCTCAAATTTCTAAAAAAAATCCTTTTCCAGTTTGGCAGTAGTTTCTGTAATAAGTTGGGTACAGAAATCTGTATTGCAATCTAGTAGAAAAATCAGCTGTGTCACTGCATGTGGAAGATAGAGGATTTAATAGATGCTAGTAGGCAACTATTTTGCCCTTCATCATCTGTCAAGTAAGAAGTGAATCCAAAGCTGCCAAAGAATTTCTTTAAAGTGCACATCATGGATGGATATAAACTAACCAAAGCACAACTTGTTGGTGTGAAATGTCCCTGTTCATTGTACTAGCCTCTCACTGTAGAAAATCTGATTAACGCTAATTAACTCTAGGACCACAATTTTTTTTAAAGTTCAGTCATTTCATTGTGGTCCTCTTGAATGTCATTGATAATCTCTGTTTAATAAACTGTTGCACCCGAGTAGGGTGGTGCAGGTTAAAGCCAAGGTATTGCTGGAGTTTATGTAGTTCTTAAATGCACTGTGCCAGGCTCACTTTAGAGCTGTTTGGCCATGCTCAGTAATGCAAGAAATAAAATAAATCCTTGCAGACTTAATGTCTGCTTCTGAATTTAGACAACACATTTGCTAGTTCTTTAACTAGGAATGTTGGAACACACACAAGATTTGTGTGGCTAGTAATCATGTTGAGTCAGAACTCCAAAATACAGCTACATTTGACAGTTACCAGTGTAATAGTGATTTAGATTCAAGTTCATTTTAGCCTTACAAGTTTTGTAAAGCTGTTATCTTCTCTAGATGTTTAATTTATCATAATGCTTGTGTTATGTAGAAGACTGGAGAGTCCCTGAAGAAACCAAGTAAACAGTCGAATTCTCTTGAGTTGAAAGATACCTTTTTATTGTTTGATGGGATTGAATGACCCCGCGTTCTGTTAGGGTGCAATAAGAGAGCACAGCATCTTAATAGTGCCTTTTTGATTCCTATTCCTCAGTTATAGATTGGGATTTAGATCCTGAGCCACATTAGGGTGCCTTTGGACTACTTTGCTAATGCCAGGGTAGCAGGGCAATGCCCCAACATAGAGGGATCCTTGAGCGATAGAGAAATACCATAGCAGGTTCAATATGTTTCTTCTCCTGGGGCTTTGGGAAAAGATGTAGGACTCTAACACTTCTCTGTCCTAGAAGTTGAGGGTACCTGAGGGCTGCTCTAAGTCTGGTTAGTCTTCTAACGCAGAACCTGAGGCATGCAAAAGTGGTTTTCAGACTGAGGAATACTCAGCAGCAAGCCAGGATGTCCTAGATTTTTTGAAAGCAAGATTTAGCTTTTTCAAATTAATTTGTGCCACTTTTGTGGCTGGAAGACGCATG